>NW_028258384.1:12762000-13071000 GCF_053883595.1 Heterocephalus glaber | reverse complement strand
CTTAATCTGCTCTGCATGCTTTCAATGGAGCTTTTAATCTCCTGAATATCTGTTTGAATCTGTTTCATGGATTCCATTTCTTTCTTATGTTGGGTGATCATGGTTTCCATTTCTTTCTTGTGCTGGGCATTCCTGGCTTCCTGCATGTTTCTGAGCTCATCTATTTTTTTTATCAGTTTTTGTTCTAGAGCCTCTAATCATGTCTTTCACTCCGCTGTCCATCTCTGTAGTTATCTGGGAGATTATTTCTGCTTTGAATTTTTCTAAAGTCTCATGCATCTGCTTTGTTACTTCCTGTGCTATCAGTTCAGGGTGTCCAGGTGGTTGATTATCAGACTTTTGTACCTCATTTCCCCCAGAAATTGCCTTTTGTGGGGTGGAAGTCTGGGTTTGTGACTTGCTTAAATGTCTTCTCATTTTTGTTTTTGGTACTGTCCCTGGTTTAGTTCCTGGGTTGATATTATGAAGTTGTTTATTGTAAGTATCTTTGTTGATGCATTTAGAACCCTTATGGAGTGATTGCTTCTCAAATGTGTCTACCAGGTATAGCTGGTCTTTAGTTTTTGAGTCTCTAATGACTCTGAGGCTATCTCATTTTCATTATACCAGGAAGGAAAACTGTTTAGATCAATCATGACACCTTAGCTCAAGTCATACAATTAACAACACCACAGCATCAAATACATCATTAGAGAATGACAATCTGTGGTAGTTATTAATCTATCACCTTTAAAAATGAAGGGCCTCCTTCAGGGTATGTGTCTGCTGTCACAATAGACAGCGAGGCCAGCAGTGTGCAGTTATAAGTCAATGAGTCTCAGTAAGCTAGTCCCAGACCTGTGAGATTCAGGCAGATTTCTGCTTGCGAGTCCCAAGTTGAGCTCCCTGTCCTCCTGCAGGGTTGCACTCTGCAAGTTTCTACTGCAGGTTTCAGCTGCTTTTGTCCTGAAGACAGTCCAGTTTCCGATGGGATCTGATAATCCCTCCAACTTATCAATCATGGTGGTTTGGTGTGCCTTTATTGCAGAGATTCTCTTCACTTTTCCAGTGGGCTTGTTTTCATCAGGGAGCCTGAGACAGGCCCTCTCTCTGTTGTTCACTTCTGAAGCTCAGAACAATGGCTTTTGTCCCCCTATGCCTCTGCAGTGTATAACCAAGTAGCTGCACAGCCAAAAGGCCAGAGGCCGGGGTGGGGGAGGTTGGATGGATGGGGGGGGTTGGAGGCACCTGCGTGGCCAAGCCGTCAGCTTGTGGGCTTGCCTGGGAGTTTCTTCCTCACCTTGTCCTGGTGGAAAATCTGTCCTGGTGGCTGGTGGAAAGCTGGTGGAGCAAGCCGGAGCCAGCATGTCCCGGTCAGCCTGCAACCCCTGGGCCCCACTCAGCCTTGCCGGCTCCATTCAGCCCAGCCTTCAGCTGGTGGGCCTGCCCTGGGCGGGGGGGTCCTCCTCCGGAAAGTTTTAATTTGACACATAGTTTCAGAGGATTCAGTCTAAGCCTGGCTGACTCTTCAGAAGGAACATCATGGTTGGAAGGTGTGGCAGATCAAAACTACTTACTTCGTGGTGGCAATGGTGGCTGGAAAACTAAGCAGGGGAACAGTGCCCAAAAGGAAATGTCCAGGGACCATATATACTATGCAAGATTGCACCTCTATGATTTACCCCCAAACATATAAATGTGTTTACTGCCCCCCTCAGTGACTCTTAAGCCAAAAAATTTGACACAATCACATTTATTCACCATGTTCCAACCCTTGTCAATTTGACACCCAAACACATACCTTTAAACCACTTAATCTGCAAATAACCACAGCAACAAATTAGTAATTTTGCCTAACATGTTAACAACTAGCCTGTGTACAACCAAGAATGCAATACTCCTTTACCAAAGTCTCAGCAGCTCCAGTATTTCTCCAAAGTCCAAGTCAGATTATTTTCTGAGACTCAAAGGAAACTGAGCAGTGAACCTCACATTACAACCTCTAGCTCTATGTCTGGCATCTGGGGTACAGGCCCCACCCCTATGGTTTCTTTTTTGTGCAGCATTTCTCACAGCCTGCAGCTTTCCTCAACAGACATCTCATGTTCTTGGCATTTCTATTTCCCTGGTGTCTCCATTTCACCTTCAGCATCATTTCTGCAACTGTACACACTACCCTCTTAAGGGCTTCTTGACTGGCCTCCTTTGAAATCTGACTGGAAGCATTCCTGACTCCAAAACTCTTGCACTCTACATGCTTATAAAAGGAGCATCCTGCAGACAATGGCAAGGTCTGCTGTCAGTAGGAACAGTAGCCAGGGCCTCTATGGTTATGGATGCAGTGGCCTCTAAGTTCTGTAGTATATTGGTACATGAACTTAATTCTTTTCATAATTCTGGATTCAGAATTCATTCCATGATTCTTGTTGCAACAGAATTGCTTGCAATTCTGTGACCAGCATATTGGAAAGATTTAAGTTAATGAAATGATGTACCACTGTAACTATATGACCTAGCATGGAGAATGGAATCCAGAGAATCAATACCCTAGGTATCCCTTCTCAAGAAGAGGATTCAGTAACTGCCTTCTTAAATTAAAATTTTATACTTTTGTACCTTTAAACTTGTGATTAGTGTGGTCTTGCTGAATTCTGAGATGCTCTTGAGGCATCTTTCTGCTTGTCACTGTACAGAGTACTTGGTTTCTTTTTTATAGCACTAAACTCTTCAACAACACGCACTTCCTTTGACCCTAACATTACACATGGTTTCTTCTGTGCCAAAATTTAAGGTTTACAAATTTTTCTGCTGTGCTTTTTGCCACTGATTATCATTATAAATTGGCTAAATATAGCAAGCAGTACTTATGCCACATCCTGAAATTTGGGCTGCCTTGAAATTTCATCTTTCAGATCAGTTAGTCTACAGCTCTTAAACTCAGCCTCCCACAAATTCTCAGGACACAGGCAAAATGTAGATTTTTTTTTAACCAGAGTGTAAGAGGCATGGCTTCTCATCCAATTCCCCAAAGAATCCTTGTTCCCAGCTGAAACCTCCTGAGCCCAGACTTTACTGTTCTTATTCCTATCATTATTCTTGATTTCTGAGCTCTGACTAGACACATTCATGTAGCCCTGTTGACAATATTCAAGAGTATCTGTAGCCTGTATCTCTAAAGCCTTTCAAATTCCTCTTGCAAACCAGTTTCAAAGACTTTTGAATGCATTATAAGGTACAGTCATAGCAACTATCACATTCCTGGTACCATTTTCTGTATTAGCCAGTTTTCCTGTCACTGAGACCCAATACATAACACCTACAATTTAAACGAGGAGAGACTGCATTTGGCTCATATTTCCAGAAGATTCAGTCCATGATTGGCTAACTCTAAGCCAGGCAAATCATCCAGAGGGCTATGGAAGAGCAAAGCTGTTTAGTTTATGGTAACCGGAAAGGAGGGCAGGGAACAGTGCCAGAGAGGAAAGGGCAAGAGACTAAATATAATACCCAGTGTCTTGTCTCAAGGACAAACCCACGCACCCAGAAGTGTATTTTCCTATCTCTTCATTGGCTCTCAAGCAAATCAAGTTGACACAATCAAGCTTAAGCAACATCAAACTCAGTCTCTGATTTTAATATAACTAAATACAGTACTTCTTTTACTAAGTCTTCAAACAAGAAAGAGTTCTTAGAGCATTTTAAAGATACAGTCAACTTTTGAGTTTATCTCCTCCAATGTACCTCAGACCAGATTCAGTAAAAGAGCTGGCAGGTAGAAGGAAAGTGAATGGGGAGACATTTCCTTCTAACAATTCAATTACTGAAGCTCTTCTTTAGCTATGTGATATATTGGGGAAGCCTGAACTGTCTTGGTTGACTCCCCACTGACACCATCATTTAACAGGTAAGAAAATTAGCCCCAGAAATATTCAATTATTTGGCCAAGTTTGCACAGTAAGTTAATATCAAAAGTCTGCTGACCCTTAATTTATAGCTACTGTTCCTAAATTTGTTACTTTGCTTTTTGTACTGGATAATAGGGAATCATTTTTTGAACTCTTCTCCCAAGGAGTGGCATATATGTTTCATCTCTTTGGGGATATATGAAAGTCATATTACCTATGTACTTATTGGAAGAGACAAGATTTGTGGTGCCCTTTATCTCTTGGCCAGCGCTCTTTATGAAATACACTGCTTTAAAAGCAGAAGCTATAAACTGACAAGCCAGGCCTGACAAATATACTTTGTTTGTACTGCCTGAGGCTTTGAAAATCTGGAAATTTTATATAAAAATTATGCTTCAAAGTTTGCCCTTTAAAAAAGGAAAAGCTGGCAAAACTACTTCCACATGTTTTCTTGGCACAACTAAAAGAAATAGAGAAGCAGTGGCTGCCCATAGACACACTCTTCTGTACTTCACAATTCCAACAATTTCTCAATCTGAATCTTTTAATGAATTTATGCTATTTCTGGTACCAGTAAGAATTTTCATTTTGTGGTTGCTACTGGAAAATTTTAGTGTATAATTTACCAAAACATTAGTTGATATTCCAAAATGAAGTGTGGAATCTCTGGAAACTCCCCTGTATATATGCTATTGATTAAGGATATACTAAAAGTACTATATCATCTACCTAAGAAAAAGTCGTATGTACTTGTTGTTATGAGGAACAGCGAGCCATTGACCCTTCTAGTTGACACTATTACATACAGAAAAGCTCCTAAAGTGTGTTATGTCAGATGAAAAAAGATTGCACAAAAACCAAAGACTGATTACACTCTCAGAAACAATATCATTCAAATTAATAGCTATACCTTTAAAATTCCAGAAATTAATAAAAATATTTCCTATGTTTTGAAATGGAAGTTAGCTATTAAGTTGGTATATACTGTCAGTTTGGAGAGAGTGCTTAATTAGGCTATTCCTTATACAAATAAGATCTGTTACTCATGTAATTTGATTCTCTGGCTCAATACAATATTGAAGATATTTATTTGGGAACCACTGTAGAAAATAAAAGTGTAAGGCAAAGCAATACTTTTCTATCTCTATTTAATATTATTGATAGGTAACAAATTTCCAGTAGATATGTGTTGATAAAACCTTTAAATATTATCTTTGCAAACAGGAACGAATTATATTAACTGTTGCATTTCCACTGTTGGAACTTTTAGGGGTCTCACTCTTAGCTGAAAACTATTCATTTTATATGTCAGCTCAGTGTATAGCAGCTGGTTTAAAGCTATTTAGTCTATTTAGGAGTCCTAAAAATTATATTGCAAGCATATATGTTAAAAGAAAACATAAACTGAAAATTCTTTCATTTTAAAAGTATAAAAATAGTGGCTTGAATGTTCCTGTCCTATTTAAGTCTCTAGAAAGTATCCAGACAAATTTGTGATCAGTTAAGTCTCCAAAGACAATATCTTCTGAATCAGGCCCAAAGAATCATTTTCCTTTTTGAAGAAATTTTTTACCTACATAATTGGAAATCACAAAAATTTTGGCCATATTAAATGTTTTGACTTTTTCTGATAAACTTGTTGTACATAAGCTTGAGGCTTTTAAAAATGTGATTCAAAATCAAAGATTCATGCATGCACATAACATTCTTTGATTATTTTCACCCACATCACCTCCCTTGTCCTGCCTTTCCCTCAGCTTCACATTTTTTGGGAGTAGAGGTTCAAAGTGTATAACATATTTTAATCATACCCATACTCCCATTACCTGCCTGTAACCCACCCTCCCCTTTATTTCCTTTCCTCTTATGTCATAATAGTCTCCCTTTTAATTTCTTGTTATCTGCTATGGTTTGTGTCTAAAGTGTCCACAAAGCTTCATGTGCTCATATGTGGGATTTTTGGGAGTGACTGGATCATGAGTATGTAATACTAGATTGGTCTACTGATGGTTTACAGTTAAGTGTGAGTCTTCAGCCAGCAATACTCCAGTTGTTCCTCATCAGCCACCCACAGCTCCACCACCTTGGATGTCTCTATGGTCCCCCACCCAGTTGCTGTGGGTTGCCAAAAGTGCAATGAAGACTCCAGAAATTTTGAGAAGCCAGGAATGTGGATCATCTGATGAAAGTCAGAAGAAGTGAGCAAAGTCAGCCCAAGAAAGAGGCCATGAGGGCTACAACCATCAGCAGTGTCATAGAGGTGGGACTATCCAAGCCCTTTGGAATTCACATCTTGCCACAGATTGTCCCACATGCTGGACATGGAACTTTTAATGCTTGCCTTGCTGGATTTTGTTCTTGTTTTTGTACTATTCCTTTCTATCCCCTTATTTGTACATTTTGGAATGGGAATATTTATCCTGTGCAATTGTATGTTGGGGGTGTTTAACTTTCTATTTACTTTTTATAGATGCTCACAATAAAGATTTTGCCTAAAATCCACAAAAAGACTTTGAACGTGGAATTTGTTGCAATGCTATAAGATTAGGACTTTGGCAACTCTTAGAGATAAACTAAATACATTTTAGATAAGGGGTGCACAAGAGTCCTTAGGGGGCCAGGTATGGAATGCTATGGTTTATAACTAAAATTTTTCCCCAAAGCCTCATGCACTCAATGGTAGTATCATAGACAGTTAAGTTATTTGGAAATATCATAGGCAGTCAGATAGGGTTAGGCCCTTTGAAGAAGTCAGTGCAGAAGACAAAGGTGGCTGGAGGTGCATTCATTGCAGGTCAGGCTTCAAGACAAAGAAATGACTACACCCATATACTTTCCCTAGGGATGAATAGCAGTGATTGATATTCTAAATAGGCATCAATCTTGGGTGGGGAATCAAAGCCTCTCTAGCCCATTCCTTCCAGGAAAAGTCCTTGCTTCTTCCATGTTAACTTGCTATGTGACTTACCTTCTCCATTGGTCCCTATTTATTCTATATTACCTGAGCAATTATACTTGTAATCTTATTGGTTGACCATAGTTTTGTCCCACCTTATACCCACCTTGTGATTTTCCATTGTATTAATATTATGTAAGTGACTATACTTGGGGTTTTTTGTTTTGTTTTGTTTTTCTTAAATTCTTTTATTGGTACATTTTAGGTATACAACACATTTACATTTCTCTTTGGGAACTTGAACCTTTACATGATGCATCTTGGTCCTTTATTTTTCCCCCATTCCTAGCACACCCTTCCCTATATACAAAGACTTTATTTCCATTTTTTCCATTTCTCAGCATTTTTCCTTTCCATTCTTTCCTTTCCCCTGCCCCTCCGACTACCACTACCTTTTGGAACTTTTCTTCTTACTTTGCATTTTTAATTATTCATTCTAATCATTGATACATTTTAGGTATAAAATATAATGACATTCATCATTGGAAATTTGCACCTTTACACAATGTCTCTTGGTTCTTATTTTTCACCCTTGCCCACCCCACCCTTCAAACCTCCATTCCTCCCTATTTACAAAGATTTTGGTCCTACTTTTCCATTTTCTCATATTAATTCCATTCCCTTCTTTCCTTTCCCGTGCCCCTCCCAATTCCTTTCCCTTTGCCCCTTTTCTTCCTATTTCACATTACTTATTATACATTTTAGTCCTTATTTACACTTTCAGGTTCTCACACCAGAGAAACTATTCAGTATTTATTCATGTGTGTCCTATTTATTTCACTTAAGAGTATTGCCTCAATGTGCATCCAGTTAGCTATAAATGTCTCTAATTTCTCATTTTTTATGGCTGAGTAGTACTCCATTTTATAAAAAAGTCACATTTTCTTTATCCAGTCTCCAGTTGGTGGGCATTTGGGCTGTTTCCAAGTTTTAGCTATCACAAACTGTGCTGCTTTGAACATGGGGGCACATATATCACTGTGGTATGATTCTTTTAATTCTTTGGGGAAGATCCCCACCAGTGGAATAGTGGGGTCAAATGGGACTTCCAGTCCTAGTTCTTTGAGGTATCTCCATACTGATTTCCACAGTGCTTGCACCAGTCTACACTCCCACTAGCAGTGGAGCAGGGTTCCTCTTTCTCCACAGCCCCGCCACCATTTGTTATTGGTTGATTTCATGATAGCAGCCATTCTTTCTGGAGTGAAGTGGAATCTCAGCATTGTTTTCATTTGCATCTCTCGAATGACCAGTGATGTTGAACATTTTTTCATGTATTTATTTGCTATTTCTACTTCTTTGCCTGAGAAATGTCTGTTCATTTCAGATGCCCATTTTTGGAATGGGTCTTTAAATTTGGGAGGTCTGATCTTCTTAAGTTCTTTATAGATTTGAAATAGTAGACCTTTGTCTGAGGAAGAGCAGGTGAAGATTTTTTCCCACATTATGGGTTGTCTCTTCACACTGCTGGTGGTTTCTCTTGCTGTGCAGAAGCCTTTTAATAAAAAGAGACCCCACTTGTTCATTGTTTGTGCTAGTTGAGGGGCAAATGAGATTTTGTTCATAAAATCTTTTCCTACACCGATATCTTCAAGGGTTCTACCTAACCTCTGTTCCAGCTGATTCAGAGTTTCTATTTTAATATTTAGATATTTAATCCATTTTGATTTTACTTTAATGCATGGGGAGAGATACAGGTCTAGTTTTAATCTTTGGCAAGTTGAAGCCTAATTTTTCCAGCACCATTTATTAGGGAGGCTATCTTTCCTCCAGTGAGGGTGTTTGGCTCCTTTACGAAAGATGAGATGGCTGAGTGTGTCTGGCATTGTTTCTGCATGTTCTAATCTGTTCCACTGGTCCTCAGGTCTGTTTCTTTGCCAGTACCATGCTGTTTTTATCACAGTAGCTTTGTAGTATAGTTGCAGGTTGGGGATTGTGATACCCCCTGCGATGTCTCTGTTACCTAAAATTGCTTTTGCTATTCTGAGTCTCTTCTTGTTCCAAATGAATTTTTCGATTGTTTTCTCAAGGTCTATGAAGAATGCTACTGGGATCTCAAATGGAATTGCATTAAATCTATATAGCAGTTTTGGAAGTATGGCCATTTTCACTACATTAATCCTTCCTACCAAGGAGCAGGGGATGTCTGTCCTTTTTCTGATATCATCTTCAATCTCTCTTTTCACAGTGCCATAGTTTTCAGAGAAGAGGTCTGTGATTTCTTTCATTAGGATGATTCCTAGGTATTTCAGTTTTTTTGTATGCTATTGTGAAAGGAATTATTTGCCCTATTTCTCTCAGTGAGTCTGTCATTGGTGTAGAAGAAAACTATTGATTTTTGTGTGTTAACCTTGTAACCAGCTACTTGACTGAATTTGGTTATTAAGTCTAGAAGACTTTTGGAGGTGTTCTTGGGGTCTTCTATATAGAGTATCAAGTCATCTGCAAATAATGACAATTTGACTTCTTCATTACCTATCTTGATTCCTTTTATTTCTTTCTATTGTCTAATTGCCATGGCTAATGTTTCCAGAACTATATTGAACAAGAGTGGTGATAGTGGACATCCTTGTCTTGTTCCTGATTTTAGTGTGAAGGATTTCAGTTATTGACCATTTAGTATGATATTGACTGTTGGTTTTTCATAGATGGCTTCTATCAGTTTGAGGTAGACACAATCTATTCCAATTTTTTGTAGGGTTTTTATCCTAAATGCATGTTGGATTTTGTCAAATGGTTTTTCTGCATCTATGGAGAAAATCATATGGTTTTTGTCCTTGGCTCTATTGATATAGTGTATTACTTTGATTGATTTTCGTATATTGAACCATCCCTGCATCCCTGGGATGAATCCCACTTGATCAGGGTGTATGATCTTCTTGATGATCTTCTGCATTCTGTTTGCCATTATCTTATTAAGGATATTTGCATCTATGTTCATTAGTGAGATTGGCCTATAGTTCTCTTTTTCAGTTGGGTCTTTCTCTGCTTTGGGGATCAAGGTGATGCTTGCTTCCAGGAATGAATTTAGGAGTATTGCTTCCCTTTCAATTTCATTGAAGAGTTTAAACAGTAGTGGCAGCAGTTCCTCTCTAAATGTCTTGTAGAATTCAGCAGTGAAGCCATCAGGGCCCTGGCTTTTCTTAGGTGATAAGTTTTTAATTAGATTTTTAATTTCATTGGTTGATATTGGGTTGTTCAGAATTTTTAGGTCTTCTTCATTCAACTTTGGTAATTCATATGTATCTAGGAATCTGTCCATTTCTTCTGTGCTGTCCATCTTATTGGCGTATAGGTTCTGGAAGTAGGTATTGATGATCCTCTGGATTTCTGCTGGGTCTGTTGTCATTTCACCCTTTTCATTCCTAAATGCATGAATTTGGGCCTTTTCTTTCCTATTTCTGACGAGATTGGCTAAAGGTTTGTCAATTTTGTTGATTCTTTCGAAGAACCAACTCTTGGCTTCACTGATTTTTTGTATTGTTCTCTTAGTCTCCATCGCATTGATTTCTCCTCTGATCTTTATAATTTCCTCCCTTGTATGAGATTTGAGGTTGTCCTGCTCTTCTTTTTCTAGAAGTTTGAGGTTCAGCATCAGGTTGTTTAATTGGGCTCTTTCTGTTTTCCTAATATGCATATTCACTGCTATGAATTTCCCTCATAAGACTGCTTTCATTGTGTCCCATAGATTCCTATATGTTGTATTGTCATTGTCATTTAATTGAAGGAACTGTCTGATTTCTTCTTTAATTTCCTCTGTGACCCATTGGTTATTCAGAAGTGTGTTGTTCAGTTTCCACGTGTTTATGAAATTTTTCCAGTTTCTTTTGCTACGGATCTCCAGTTTCATCCCACTATGGTCTGATAATATACAGGGGATAACTTCAATTCCTTTGCACTTACTTAAACATGTTCTATGTGTGAGTATGTGGTCTATTTTGGAGAATGACCCATGTGCAGCTGAGAAGAATGTGTATTCTGATTTTGAGGGGTGGAAGACTCTGTAAACATCTGTTAAGTTCATTTGTTCAAGAGTTTGATTGAGTTCTAGTATTTCATTACTTATTTTTAGTCTAGTTGATCTATCTATTTGTGACAGTGGGGTTTTGAGGTCCCCCACTACAATTGTCTTAGTGTGTATATGACTTTTCATGTCACTTAGTATTTGTTTTATATAGTTGTGCGCACTAGTGTTTGGTGCATAGATATTTATGATTGTCATCTCTTCCTCTTGGATTCTTCCCTTTACAAGGATGTAGTGTCTCTTCTTAATCAGTGTTGGTTTGAAATCTACTTGATCTGCCAAGAGGATAGCTACTCCTGCTTTTTTTCGGGTACCTGTCGCATGGAGTACTGTTTTCCATCCTTTAACTTTCAGTCTATGAGTTTCCTTTTGAATTAAGTGTGTTTTTTGTATGCAGCATATTGTTGGATTTTGCTTCTTTACCCATTCTGCCAGTGTATTTCTTTTGATTGGTGAATTGAGACCATTAACATTGATGGTTATAACTGAAATGTATTGACTTGTCATTGCCATGACTTTTTCTTTTTGTTGGGTTCTCCCCCTTTACATTTAATTTCTTTCCATGCCAGATGGGTTCATTCTGCTTTGCTTCCTGGGGTTGTGATCCTCAATGTCTGTTCCTAGGATATTGTGTAAAATTCTTTGGAGTGCTGGTTTGGTATTCACGAAGTTCCTAAGGTGCTCTTTGTCATGAAAGTATCTTATTTTTCTATCAATTTTGAAAGATAGTTTTGCAGGGTACATCAATGTGGGTTGGAGGCTGTTTTCTTTTAGGGCTTGGAATATGTCACTCCAAGCTCTTCTTGCCTTGATGGTTTGTGTTGAGAAGTCTGCTGTGATTGTGATGGGCTTTCCTTTGTATGTGATTTGTTTCTTTTCTCTGACTGCTTGGAGAACTTTGTTCTTCTGTTGTGTTTCTGGAATCTTAACAATTATATGCCTATGTATAGATTTTTTTTGATCAAGGCTATATGCCTCACTTATGTGTATGTCAAGCTCTTTTCCCCTGTTTTGGAAGTTTCCTGCCCTTATTTCTGTGAGGAGATTTTTTTATTTCAGCTGCACTCTCTCCTGTTTCTTCCTTGAGCCCAATCAGTCTTATGTTATTCTTCTTTGCATCATCTAGTATCTGCTGGATTGATTTCTCATGTTCCCTTATAATTTTGAAGCAATTTTTCTTTTCCTGGTCACTAATTGCAATCTTATCTTCTATATCTGAAATTCTGTCCCCACATGGGCTCATTCTGCTGTGTAGACTTTCAATGGAGTTTTTCATCTCCTGGAAATCTGTTTTCATCTGTTTTATGGATTCCATTTGTTTCTTATGTTGGGATTCCATCATGTTCCTGAGCTCCTCTCTAGATTTATTAATCGTGTCTTGCACTAGGGGCACAATTTCTCCTGTTATCTGAGAAATTATTTCTGATTTCATTTTTTCCAGATCCCCTTTTGTTGCCAGTTCAGTGGGTCCAGGTGGTTGAGTATCAGAGTTTTCCATCTCATTTCCCTTTGGTGTTGCTGTAGGTGATCTGGAAGTCTGGTTTTGAGACTTATTTATATGTTTTCTCATTTTGACTGGGGAGGGGTCTGTTAGTGCCTTCACAGATTACCTCCTCTGAGCCAGGAGAGGTGCACAGGGGCCAGGAGCAGTGGTAGGGATGGTGACCCAAAAGCCCTTTCCTGTGGGCTGGGAGCAGCAGGAGGGATGATGGCCGGGAAGCCCCTTCCTCTGGAGCAGGAGCAGTGGGAATTTGGCTCAGAAGCCCCTATGTCTGGGGCGGGAGTGGTGTGAGGGATGGTGGCACAGAAGCCCTTTCCTCTGGGCCAGGAGCAGCGGAACAGTAGGTGGCCCAAAGGCCCTTTCCTCTGGGCTGGGAGCAACGGGAGGGATGGTGACTGGGAAGCCCCTTCCTCTGGACCAGGAGCAGTGGGACGGCAGCTCAGAAGCTCCTACCTCTGGGCCAAGAGCAGGGGGACTCAGTTCCTCGGTCTGGTGGTCTGGTGTCCTCTGCGTCTTTGTAGTGTGGAACCAGGTGGCTGCCTGTCTGCAGCGGGGTGATTCGGCATCTTCCACATGACTTGGAACCTCAATAGGGAGTGGGCAGACCTGCCTGTCTACAGTGGGGTGATTCAGCATTCTCCTGGCGGCCTAGATGCAAACTCCTGGGTAAGCCAGGGTCTCCGCAGGACTTGGTCGGACTCAGAAATCTCGCTGGAAGGAGGGGACTTTTTCATCCCAAAAGATCCCGCAGCTCCAGGAAAGGCCCTGGTCCGGACAGGTGCAAGACCCTGCACGTGGCTCCTTGGCTCCTCTATTGCTGGGCCCTGCGTTGGCTGCTGAGAGTATACTTGTTATCTTAGTAGTTGAGTATAGTTTTGTCCCACCTTATACCTGCCTCATCTTGCGATTTTGCTCTATGAAACTCCCTTGAGATCTGGGGTCCTCAACTACTTACTTGGGACCCCTTCTGTCTCTCTTAGACAGAAGCTATCTTTTTCTCAATAAATATTTCCTACAATTCATTCTTTAATTTTAGAAAATAAGAACTCAGCGTATCAAATATCTAGCAGGTTGGGAGTCATAATATTTCCCTTATATTATTTGATTTAAAGGTCCATATATCATCCCTATATCATGTGCCCTGTATCACCTGGAGGTTCCACCAAGATAATTGAATGGAGGTAAGAGTTTGCTTTGTTTCATAGATTCTGGATTGTGGCTTGCTTATGTAATCAAAATTGTCTTGAATTTTTATGCCTCATGTCTTGAAATTTTATGCCTCATGCCTTGAATTTTTATGCCTTGAGTTTTTATGCTCTGTTTCTCTTTTATGCATTGTCTTTTGTTAAAATGATGATAAATTTATGTTAACAAAATGGTAAGATATGTCCCATCAAAGAAAGTAACATTTTTATTTTATTCCTTTTTTTCAGTATGTTGCATTTGGACTTAGTTTCTGAATTTATTGGTGTTCTTGACTTGACCTCTTTGACTTTAACCATTGTGGTTTGTTATCTTATGCAACAGCATACAAAGTAATGTTAGAGTGCCTCCTAATGGACTTTAATATAAAATTCTGTAATATGGATTGTTTTATGAAATCTACCTTATATTTAGAAAATATACATGCCTATTAATAAATCACAGGACCCCTCCCATTAGTTAAAAGATGATAAATCAGTGGCCATTCTTAAGACTTGGGGGACAGGTTTCACTGAAACAGACTGGCCCCAATTGCAACTTTACACCCCAGAGGGAATGTTGAGACTTTTCTACCTAAGTTTTCTTTCTGGTCTGATCTTCTGCTGGTGAGAAGGCTATTTTAGCTTTTGAGATTCCCCAGTCTCACCTTTTCAGGCTGAGAATGATGGCTTATGATGTCTCAATGACTCACTGTGAGCATAAGAAGAAAAGTCTTCCTTTTTGCTAATTTCCTTCCTGATATTTCCATATCATTCTATATTTTTCTTTTAAAAGTGTGTAAGATTAGAAAAAAAGGAACTCTAAAATATTCCAACCTTTCCCTCCTGTCCAACAACTAAGAACCTTTAAATTGAGCCCATAGAAAATGAGTGTTTGCTAGTGCCAAAGACAGGGCAGTCATCTTAATGTGAGGAACATACATCCCGTGTCTGAGTCAGAAGAAACATTGGGATTTTTGTCTGTCCAGAAGAATACATGTGAAAGTGATGATCCCATTTAGTGTTCTGGACAACAGTCTTCCTTGGAATACTGAATCTGAGATCTTGTGGAAAGAACTAACTTCTGGTGAGACTAGAAGGAGCTATTTCCTAAGCCTGACATTTAAGAGACCAAAAAATATTTAGTTTAAGGGAGAATCCCCAACCTCCTGGGCCTCTCTCTCTCTCTCTCTCTCTCTCCCCCCGCCCCTCCTAGGTCTGGTTCTCATCATTTATGTGTGTAGGGGAGGAAAATACTTTTGCTAATAAGTTGTGGACTTTGAAACTTTTACAGTAAATGTATAAAATGGTAACTAATGATGGAGGGTTAGACTATTGAGTCTTTTATCTGTACCTTGAAGAACTCAAACAGTATTTTGGAGACAAATCTCTGGTTGTGTGGAACCAGTGAAAGCTGAGAGGACAAATGAGGGATCCTGGCCAGAGTCACTCCCTGGCAGATACTCAAAAGTTCCTCACTGCAAACCAGGTTCTGACAGCCTGACTGGATAACCAGCAGAAAAATCTCCACTTATTTATGATTTCTACCTGCACTCCTCAGTGAGATGAGAGGTAACTCAGTGATCTTCAGGTATCCTCTATCCTAGAGTGACCTCAGACAATGCTATTAGAGCCCTTTCTTAAAAGCCTCTATTAAGAGTTGAGCTACAGGTTTGGGCTTTTCTCTCTCTGCTAGTAAGGTAGGCCCCCTATGGGGCCAAGCACAAAAAAAAATAGTAACTCCCTAGGTACCTTGACAGATCTTTGCTAGGTCAAGATCCCCCTAAGATTTTTTTCATTCCAACTCACTGGGAAGTAACTTCAGAATTCCTTATTTCTAGACTGCATCTTCTACAGAAGGTCCCAGACTGAGGCAGTTTGCAACAACTGTTTGCCTTTCACAAAAGAAAAGTGATTTACATTTGTGCTTTACATATACTGACCTAAATAAATAAATAAAAGGAGAGGTTCTAGTCAGCCTTTCTTTTCTTTCATATGCATGTAGAAAGCTGATAAATATTCCTTTGCTAACATGTGAATTATAGTTGCTGGGCGATGAGTATAAGTTTTAATCTGTGAGTTTCACAAGTGTGGGCAGATAAATGTTAGCCTTGTCTTGCTGCTAAGAAAGATTGCCTAGGTGATTAGGTAGATAACATAAATGTCTCAGGGACTTTGCTCAAGGGCCCAGGATGAAATTATTCTGAGCTATTTACTTGACTCTATCAGCCTCTAGAAGTGAACTCTTTTACAGGCTGAGAAGTGCTCTAATTTTCCCATTGATCTATTTTACTCACTCTCTTTCAAAGAATTAGAAACCAGTGGTTTAGATCTCTTGCTTATTGTTTTTTGCTAGCAAAGCTTCCTTCTTTAAACATGAATGTTAGAGCTAAAATCAGTTGTAAGCCATACTTTTAGAAACACTTGCTGGAGTGAAAAGATGAGTTCCTAGGGAAGATAGAAAATAGGTTCATGTGCTGGTAAAAGGTGATGGCTAGTCCAGACCCAACCTGTCTTCTAGCTGCTCTCCAGATGGCAGCCATCAGCTCTGGAGCTGAGTCACCTCAGAGATGCATTGAGGATACATAAATCATGTAGAAATTAAAGGAATGCCAATTCTTTCTCTCTTCAGATGGGAGACTCAATGTCAAAATTTTTTATTCCTTTGGAATATATTCTTAAGCACTGGAGAATGTTAGACCCTTTTGTATTGAGAAAGAGCAGATTAATATTTTTCTATAACTGTGCAAGTCCTGCCTACCCCTTATAGCCAAAATGGAACGTAGAGGGAAGTATTAATCACAATACTATTTCACAAATAAAATCATATTATAAGAAAGAGGGAAATGGTCAGAATTGCCTTATGTTCAGACTTTCTTTGCATTAAGAAATAATCCTCATTTATGTTCAAAATGTAAATGTAAGCCACAGGAAAACCAGACACATTTGGCCCTTACAGCACCCACTATTATTGGGTCTGAGGCTTCCCTTGCCCTTTGGGTCCTGAGGGTGGGACTTCTAGGCCAGTCACAGTCAAAGCCTCCACATGGATATATGCACCCTTAGCTGATTTTGTTCAAGTTCCTCAAAAAAATATCTCTTACAGGAAATAAATGGAACTACCCACATTCATGTGTCCTTTTCTCTCAGAGACCTAAAACAGATCAAGCAAGATCTAGGAAAGTTTTCTGACATCCCTGATAATTCATTGAGGCCTTTTTTTTTTTTTTTTTTTTTTTGGTACCAGGGATCGAACTCGGGTCCTTGCACTTGTGAGGCAGGCGGCAGAACCACTGAGCTAAATCCCCGGCCCCCATTGAGGCCTTTAAGAAACTTACCCAGACCTATGAACTAGTCTAGAAAGATGTAATGTTACTCTTAAATCAAATATTAACTTCTAATGAGAGATAAGCAGCATTACAAGCTGCTCTTACATCTGGGGGTGAATGCCATATTGTTAATTTTATAAGTCCAGAAGATAGGCAGCCAGAGGATCAGTCAGTTCCCACCGGAACCCAAAGCAGTCCCTACCCAAAACCCCTACTGGCCTAACAACCATATAAGAGATTAGAATAGGAGGAATCTCCAGATATGTATTCTTGAAGGTCTGAGAAGGATGAGAACTAAGCCCTTCAACTATTTTAAATTGTCAACTATTCAGCAGGAGAAAAATGAGAACCCCTCTGCTGTCTTAGAACATTTACAAGAGACATTGGTGAAACATACATCCCTGGCTCCTGATTCAATAGGACAGATTATTCTTAAATATAAGTTACCAGCTTGTCCCGCAAGACTAAAGGGCCCTGAGGCACTCTCTGCCTCTTCCCCTGGCAGGACTGTCATCTCCACAGAGGAGCTTCTGGTAATTATGACTGTAGAGGGGAACAAAAGAAAATCAGCCTATTTCTGGACACTGATGGATGTCTCTCAGTTCTTTTCAACTCTGGCATTCCAGCCATCATACCTCAGTGAAAGGAGTCACTGAAGAGCAGGTAACTTGACATATGGCCCAGGAGACCCTTAGGCTGTAACAGGATGGTTTTCTTTTTACACATTATTTCTATATTACACTTGAAAGCCCAGTTCCCCTCCTGGGGAGAGATATTTTATCTTGTTGAATACTGTAAAATATATGCACCCAGGTCAGATATGCTACCTTCCCCTTATAGAGACAGAAATAAATCCTGAAGTATGGGCAATTAAAGGTAGGGTAGGTAGAGCAATAAGAGCTACTCTGGTGCAAATACATTTCAAAGAGCCTACAATTTTTCTTCATGAGACACAATACCCTCTAAGGCCTGACATTGAGAGAGGACTATTGCCTATAATTAATAATTTAACAGCACAAGATTTACTTAAAGTTTGTAACAGCCCATGCAACACCCTGATCTTGGGAGTTCAAACACCCAATGGGGAATGGTAGTTGGTACAAGATCTTAGATCGATAAATGATGCTAGTGTCAATCCACTCAGTGGTACCTAATTCATCACTCTCCTGTCTCAGATTCCAGAAGATGTCAGTTGGTTCTCAGTGTTAGATTTAAAAGATGCCTTCTTTTGTATTCTATTACATAAAGATTTCCAGTTTCTTTTTGCCTTTTAAAATCCTCACAACGAGGCCTCTCAACTGAAGTGGACTGTGCTTCCTCAAGGGTTCAGAGACAGTCCTCACCTTTTTGGGCAACTGCTTTCCCATGATGTTGTGTGTTTTGAATGTTCCCAGGTCATAGTCTTACACTATTTAGATGATATACTGTTATGCACCCTCTCAGAAGAGCTCTCTAGCCAAGGCACCTGTGCACTGTTGAATTTTCTAGAAAAAGATTTCTAGATCTAAGGCACAATTTTACAGCCTTGAGGTAAAATATTTATCTAAAATATCTAAGGGAGCCCAAAGGCTCCCTTAGAAGAATTGGTTTAATTCTTTCCTTCCCCCGGCCCAAAACTCTAAAACAGCTAAGGAGATTCCTAGAAATTACAAGCTTTTGTTGCCTTTGAATAGCAGGATATGGTGAAATCTCATGATCCCTCTATCAGCTTATAAAGGAGGTCCCAAAGGCAGATACCCATATTTTAACCTGGGAACCTGATTCCAAAAATCATTCAAGAAGCTTAAACAAGCATTTCTAGATGCCCCAGCACTGAGCCTACCAACAGGACACCATTTCAATTTTTCAGTTGAAGAAAAGCAGGGCAAGACTCTGGAAGTGCTTACACAGGATTGAGTATCTGCAGGATTGAGATCCTGCAGGGCATTTGAGTCATAAATTAGTCATTGCAGCAAAGGAGTGGCCTGCGTGTATTAGAGCTGTGGCTACAGTAGCTCTCTCAGTACCAGAGGCATCCAAGCTGACTGTAGGCAAAGAGCTCATTGTATATATACCTCACAATGTGGCAAGACTTCTTTCTTCCAAAGGGAGCCTATGGCTACCAGACAACTCATTTCTTAACTACCAGGCTCTACTTCAAGGAGGACTAGCCATTTAAATAAAGACATGTTCCTCCTTAAACCCTGCCACCTTTCTACCAGAAAGGAAAGAAACTGAGGCTAAAAGACATGACTGCAAACAAGTAATTCTCCATACATATACAGCCAGAAAAGACTTATTAGATGCACTTCTTACTCATCTTGATTTGATCCTCTTCTGTGACGACAGTTTCTTCATGGAAAATGAGACAAGAAAATCAGGGTATGCAGTAGTGACTCTACATCAGTCACTCGAGAGCTCCTCACTTGCCCTTGGGACTAGTGCTCTACTATCAGAACTCTTAACTCTGACAAGGGCCTTACAACTCAGTAAAGGACAGAATCTCAATATGTATACTGATTCAAAGTATGCTTTCCTAGTATTGTCTGCACATTGCAGCAATATGGTAAGAAAGAAATTATTTGACAGCCAAGGAATCTCCCATAAAGTCTCACAAGGAAATAAATGAACTTTTATCATCTGTCTGTATGCCCTCCAAAGAGGTGGTGATTCACTGCAGAGGACATCAAAAAGGAGTCGATGAAGTATCTCAAGGCAATCAACTGGCTGATTCAGCAGGAAAAGATGCTGCTCAAAGCCCCTCTTCCTTTAGGCCCCTTTGATCTGGGACAGGTCCCTCAATAATACTTGTTGCAAACATTCTCAGTCAGAAATCAAATGGCCTTTCTACCATGGGTGTCAGTTCTTTACATCAGGATGGTTACAATCAGATGATGGTAAATTGTTCCTTCCTGGTGCTAGTAAGTACCAAATTATTAAACATTTACATCAAAACTTTCACTTGGGGAGATACAAGACCCACCAGATGGCCTCAGAGTTATTCATAGGGAAGGGACTTTCTCAGACAATACAACAGATAGTTAAGACATGTGAGCTCTGCCAAAAGAATAATCTTCTTAAACAGACCATAGCCTCGCCCAGGTATATAGAGATATGGTAAATACCCTGGAGAAGACTGGCAACTCAACTTTACTCACATGCCAAAGTATAAGGGACTTTAATGCCTACTGGTCTGGGTAGATACTTTTACAAACTGGGTTAATGCCTTTCCTTGTAGAATAAAAAAAGCAAAGGAGGTGGTAAATGTTTTGGTATCAGAAATAATCCCCAGATTCAGACTTCCTAAGAGCATACAGAGTGATAATGGGCCTTCTTTTAAAGCAGCAGTCACACAGGGTGTCTATCAGGCACTGGGCATTCTCTATCACCTCCATTGTCCATGAAGAAAGGTAGAGAAAATTAAAAAGACCCTAAAGAAGCATCTTTGCAAAATAGCTCAGGAGACTGACCTACCTTGACTTCACTTACTACCTTTAGCTTTTATCAAAGTAAAAAATATACCTCAAATTCCAGGCTTCAGTCCATTTGAAATGCTTCATGGACACCCTTTTCTCACTAACAATTTTCTCTTCAATAGAGAAACCTGCCTCACTAAAAGATGCACCTCACTAGCTGAATTCCAACAGACTCTTCAACAGCTAACAGACATTCAGCCTAAAAAAGGGGGAATCCCATATTCCACCCTAGAGATTTAATACTGGTAAAGTCTCTTCCTTCATCATCTCCTTCCATAGGACCAACTTGGGAAGGACTACACACTGGGATCCTATTGATTCCATGAGCTGCCAAGGTAGCAAGCTTGAACTCCTGGATATACCACACACCTGAATCAAGCCCTGAGTACCAGAAATCATCACTGAGTGTGAACCAACACTCGAATACTCCTGTGAAACAAAAGAAGACTTAAAATTCTTGTTCTAAAAGAAAGCAAAACTTTCAGGTAAGTAATCTAAGATGTTACTCTTAGCACTTTTACTAATCACCACTTAAAGGAGAGTATAATTCCTTTCTATTGTGGCCATAGGAATATTCAGAATCACTACAACAAACATCTTGCTGGATATATGGCCTGCTCCCCTTGTGAAATACATTAGGACTTCCTTGGAAGGTATCCCCACTTCAAGGAGACAATTGGAATAAGCTACAAAACTACATCAATGAGACACAAAATAGTTCAATGGATCATAGTTTAGCCCACTATTACAAGGTAACTGAGTAAATTACACTCTTAATGATCCATGAAAATTTTTCTAACGATGCCACTGAAACCTCTCTACAGACTCTAGTAAAACCCTTGTTAAGTAAGAGTAAGAATCCTATCATGAGAACCAAAAAAAAATAGATATCAAAATGGCTATTTTAAGATATGGGATAACTATATGTTGTTAACTCCAACTATAGGACACCTTAGTAGAAAGGCTCCCTTATATTGGGAACAGAAAAAATCACTCCTATTCTCATTGACCTAACTCTACTTGGGATGGATACACCCCAAGCAATATATACATATGATAATTTTACAGGCTGAAGACTGGTTTGAACAAAACTGGTTTAATTGCCCTGAAATTAGATGGGAATTCCCCAATGGCACTCATTCATCCTGAGGAGCCAATTTGTGGCCCTGGCAATCCCTTGGACCGATACAGAGATACAGGCTGGGATTCATGTGGTAACAAGGCGGGAGTGTCAAAAGTATCAACAAATCTGCAAACTTATCTCACCCATGACATCAATGGTATAGAAGTGTATTTCATTGGTATAATCATTTGGCATCTATATGTATCCCTTCCCTAGGGTTAGAAGATGTCATCCAAAAGATCAAAGGCTTAACTAATTATACTCAGCAGGCCTTGAATGACACTGTGACTGGTCTCTCTCTCTCCTGAATGAAGAAGTAAAATTAATGAGGCAAGCTGTTCTCCAAAATCACATGGCATTAGACATTCTAACTGCAACATAGGGAGATATCTGTGCAATTGCAAAAGCTGAATGTTGTGTGCACATCCCTGATCCTTTTGCTAATATTCACCTTGTGATTTTTGGATTAATATTAGCTAAACAACTATATTTGTAATTTTAGTGGTTGACTATAGTTTTGTCTTACCTTATACCCACCTCACTTTGTGGTTTTGCTTTATAAAACTCCCTTGAGAAGCAGGGTCCCCAGCTACCCACTTGGGACCCTTTCTGTCTCTCTCAGACAGAGTCCATCTTTTAATAAATACTTCTTACTCTTAACCTCTGCCATTCTTAGAATTCATTCTTCAATTTTAGAGAACATGAACTTGGCATATCAGATGTCTAGCACTTTGGGAGTAATATACTACTCTTTAATATATTATTTGGAATATTTGGAGATCTGTATATCAACCCTATATCTTACCCCCTATATATCAGTATGGACTTTTGGAGGTGACTGGATAGTGGGTGTGGGAAACTCATCATTGAATTAGTCCACTGATCACTGATGAGTTTAGAGCTGAGAGCAATTTGGGGAGGTGAAGCCTGGTGGGAAGAGGGGGCTCACTGTGGACATGACCTGGAAAGGAGTGTATATATATATATCCATCCTCCACCCTTGATCCTCCTCTACTTCCATGTCATGAACTATTTCTCCTCTACTATGCCCCTCTGCCATGCCATGGAGGCAGCTGACTATGGACTGAAACCTCTACCAACTGTGAGACAAAATAAACCTCTCCACTCCTGTGGGTGTTGGGTATTTTGTCTCACCATGAGACAGTAACTAAGACACACAATTATCTTAATTTCTCCTCCAGGCAAATAGTTTTCTCTTGAACTTCATGAATGAAAAATTCTCATATCTAAAGAGAATGAATTAGACTTTTTGCATAATAGTTACATGGAGAAAAATATACCATTACTACTAATTGCTAACTTCCAATCTACTTCATCCTCCTCAGATAAAATGAAAATACATAAAAATATGTACATTTTCATATATTTGTTATATGTGTAACATTGCCTTCCCCATGAGTGTGTGGTAAATTTTATCTTGCAAGATGCAAATAAGAAAAAAAGATGAAAAACTACAGGATATCTCTTTGAATTGTCTAGCTAATAACCATGTACACATAGGTGTATAATTACAGTGTAAAGAAAATGTAGCTAAAATGAACATTTAAAAGGGCTGTGAAACTTTCAGTCCCTTTTCTCTAATGTGAGTAAGTTACTGTATTCTAACAGTGATTTCAGGTCAAATAATATGCTAATATTAATATTAACCCTGGTCACTTCATTTTGTTTTTATTTCTTAAACATACAACTCCCTGCCTAACTAGTCCTTTACATGTGTCTCTGTTAAAGCACTGTCATAGACTCCTTTCTTTCATTAGCCTGGTATACCTCTGACAAAATGATCACATCTGAACCTTATATATCTTCTCTTGTTAAAGTATTAGAACAGAGTTCCTGCTGGATATTGCCTGTGCTTCACTTTTTCTTTTTATTTGGACTTAGTGTTTATATTCTATCCCTATTCTCATCTCCCTATCAAATTCCCTCTACTCAAACTCATGCAACAATACTATTATCTTATTTCTTACTTGTTTCTCCCACTTTCTAAATTCCTCTTCTCAATATATAAGTTCACTATATTCCGCTGTCTCTCAGTCACATCTATCTTCTCCTGTATTAACTCTCTATTCTATCCATTATAATCCTTTTACTCATTTATATCTTGCCTAGCCTCCTCTCTTCTCTTGCTGCTTCTCTGCATTACAGTTGTACAAACTAATCAACTGGTTCTGTAAGTCTCAAAGTTTTCCTAAATCCCAAAGTACACATTCTTCCTCCTATATCTCATCCTGGCCCACAAATATCTTCTTTAAACCCTCAAAACTAACCCTTCAATCTTTTACAGTATGCCAACAAAATCTAACACCATATTAAATTCTCTTTTTTGTCAGAGAGAACTATTCTCCCTACCAACCTCCCGCTTTGGAGAGTTAGACTTCTCTTTCACTTATCCATCAATATTTTTCCCTTCACTTAACCTGCCACATCATAGAACAATGGCTAATAATAATTGAATATAGGCTACAAAGAGTATTGAAAAAGGGTGAAAGTGTCAATATAATGTCTTTAACATATAAGTGACGAATGATCAGATCTATTGATGCTGTTATAACCAGAAGTAATCTCTTCTCAAAACAAAGGGACAAGATCCAAATCACATAAATTGAATAATTGAAGGGGTAAATACTATCTCTCGAAAAGTAAAGCTGAAAACACACTACAAGGCAGTATCTTACCAAATATAACTTCCTATCAGTTAAAAGGTCTTCCCATCCTACTAGACCTTGATTCCTGGTATCAAAAAACAATAAATAGAGAGGCCCACCACACCATCAGTAAGTGTATGCAGATCCTGGGGAGCAGCTGTGTGGGCCAGAGCAGCACAGCTGCAGGCAGATCCTAACCAAGGCTCTGCCCCAACCCGAGGCTCAGTTACACATGCCCAAGCCAAAGGCCCACCCAAAAAAGAGCTACACAGGCCCATAAGCTACAACCAGAGGACCACCATACCATAGGCCACAGTCAAGGGCCCACCTGGAAAAGAGATACACAGGCACACAAGCAACAGCCAGAGGCTCTACCTGATACCATAGATAAGTGCATGGAGATCCTAGCCAGAAGCCTGCACAGACAACAGGAAATGGAGTGCATGACCCCCAGCCAAAGGCCCTCCCAGACAACAGCTACATAGAGGCCCCAGTGAGAGGTACACCAAGATACCATCTTAAATGAACACAGACCCCAGCCAGAACCCCACCCAGACAACAGGTCAGCTCAGGGATCTAGAAGCCCACCACTCTGAACCCGGGAATCAGTGCACTGGTGAGCAGCAGAGTAAAGACTTCCTGAGAATTCAAGACAACTGGGTGAGCAAAAAGTCACCTCAACAAAAGCACAGCAGGCTGACCATCTGTCCCACCACTCCCTTCCCAGAGGTAGGGGTTTCCTGGCCACCATCTGTCCCGCCACTCCCAGCCCAGAGCAAAGGGCTTTTGGGCCGCCATCTGTCCCATGGCTCCTGACCTAGAAGAAGGGGCTTCTGAGCCACTGTCCTGCTGCTCCCGGCACAGAGGAAAGGGCTTTGGGGATGCCATCCATCCTGCTGCTCCCGGCCCAGAGGTAGGGGCTTCTGAGCCACAGTCCCACTGCTCCTGGTCCAGAGGAAGGGGCTTCTGGGCCACCACCCTTCCCATGACTCCAAGCCCAGAGGAAAGGGCTTTTGGGGTGCCATCTGTCCCACCACTCCTGGCCCAGAGGAAGGGGCTTCTGAGCTGCTGTCCCACCTCTCCCAGCTCAGAGGAGGGGAGCTGCATGGGCACCAACAGCAGCCCTCCAGGTCGAAATGAGAAGACACTTAAATAAGTCTAAAAACCAGACTTCCAGATCACCTACAGCAACCCCAAAGGGAAATGAGATAGAACACTCTGATACTCAACCACCTGGACCCGCTGAACTGGCAACAAAAGAGGATCTGGAAAAAATGAAATCAGAAATAATTTCTCAGATAACAGCAGAGATTGTACTCCTAGTGCAAGACATGATTAATAAATCTAGAGAGGAGCTCAGGAACATGATAGAATCCCAACATAGAAAACAAATGGAATCCATAAAACAGATGCAAATAGATTTCCAGGACATGAAAAACTCCATTGAAAGTCTACACAGCAGAATGAGCCCATGTGAGGACAGAATTTCAGATATAGAAGATAAGATTGCAATTAGTGACCAGGAAAAGAAAAATTGCTTCAAAATTGTAAGGGAACATGAGAAATCAATCCAGTAGCTGCTAGATGATGCAAAGAAGAATAACATAAGACTGATTGGGCTCAATGAAGAAGCAGGAGAGAGTGCAGATGACATAAAAAAATCTTCACAGAAATAATGGCAGAAAACTACCCAAGCAGGGGAAAAGAACTTGACATACAGATAAGTGAGGCATATAGGACTCCAAATAGCCTTGATCAAAAAAAAATCTACACATAGGCATATAATTGTTAAGATTCCAGAAACTCAACAGAAGAACAAAGTTCTACAAGCAGTTAGAGAAAATAAACAAATCACATACAAAGGAAATCCCATCAGAATCACAGCAGACTTCTCAACACAAACCATCAAGGGAAGGAGAGCTTGGAGTGACATATTCCAAGCCCTAAAAGAAAACAGCCTCCAACCCAGATTGATGTAACCTGCAAAACTATCTTTCAAAATTGATGGAGAAATAAGATACTTTCATGACAAAGAGCACCTTAGGAACTCCATGAATACCAAACCAGCACTAAAAAAAATTTTACACAATATCCTAGGAACAGACATTGAAGATCACAACCCCAGGAAGCAAAGTAGAATAAACCCATCTGGTGCAACAAGAAATTTAATGTAAATGGGGAGAACCCAACAAAAAGAAAAAGTCATGACAATAAGTCAATATGTTTCAGTTATAACCATCAATGTTAATGGTCTCAATTCACCAATCAAAAGAAACAGACTGGCAGAATGGGTCAAGAAGCAGAATCCAACAATATGCTGCATACAAGAAACACACTTAATTCAAACAGAAACTCATAGACTGAAAGTTAAAGGGTGGAAAACAAAGGCACAGCAGGCTGGATCTGTTGAAATTAGAAGACATGTAAATAAGTCTCAAATCCAGACTTCCAGATCACCCAAGGCAAACCCAAAGGGCAAGGAGATAGAACAATTTGATACTCAACAACCTGGACTCCCTGAACTGGCAACAAAAGAGGACCTGGAAAAAATGAAATCAGAAATAATTTCTCAAATAACAGCAGAGATTGTCCCCATAGTACAAGACATGATTAATAAATCTAGAGCAGACACAGATAAAAAAATAGAGGAGCTGAGGATCACGATGGAATTCCAACATAGGCAACAAATGTAATCCAAAAAATAGATTCAAACAGATTTCCAGGAGATTAAAAACTCCATTGAAAGTTTACACAGCAGAATGACCCAATGCGAAGAAAGAATTTTAGATATAGAAGATAGGATTGCAATTAGTAACCAGGAAAACAATAATTTCTTAAAAATAGTAAGCGACCATGAGAAATCAATCCAATAGCTGCTAGATGATGCAAAGAAGAATAACATAAGACTGATTGGAGTCAATGAAGAAACAGAAGACAGTGCAGATGACATAAAAAACATTACAAAAGTGATGTCCGAAAACTTTCCAAGCAGGGGAATTGAACTTGACATACAGATAAGTGAGGCATATAGGACTCCAACTCGCCATGATCAAAAATGATCTACACATAGGCATATAATAGTTAAGATTCCAGAAACACAACAAAAGAACAAAATTCTACAAGCAGTTAGAGAAAAGAAGCAAATCACAAACAAAGAAAAGCCCATCAGAACCATAGCAAATGTTTCAACACAAACCGACAAGGCAAGATGAGCATGGAGTGAGGTATTTCAAGCCCTAAAGAGAGACAACCTTCACCCAGACTGATGTACCCTGAAAAACTATCTTCCAAAATTGATGGAGAAATAAGATACATTCATGACAAAGAGCACCTAAGGAACTTCGTGAATACGAAACCAGCACTCCAAAAAATTTTAAACAATATCCTAGGAGAAGACAATGAGGATCACAAATGCATGAAGTCCAGCAAAATGAATCCATCAGGCATGACAAGAAATTAAATGCAAAGGGGGCGAATCCAACAAAAAGAAAAAGTCATGACAAGGATAAATCAATACATATCAGTTATAAACATCAATGTCAATGGTCTCCTCTTCAGCAAGAAATAGCCAGACTGGTCTTCGCCTTTTTTCCCCCTCACAGAAGTGACGGGTACTTCTTCAAAGGGGGGAGTATTGCAGAGAGGTAAGTTAATTAGATATTTTGTAGGCAGTTAGACAGGGCCAGCCCATGAGGAGCCAACATGAAGGACAATGAAGCCACATTCACTGAAGGCTAAAATTGTAAAACAGAAACTACTACACCCATGTAGGATGAATAATAGTAACTGATATTCTAAATAGGTATCAATCGCCTGTATGGGGAGGGTAAGGTCTTAACCCAGCCTTGCCAGGAATTGTCCTTAACCCCCACCCTTACTGAAAATCCTTGTATGCTTGCTATGTGGCTTGATCCCCCATTTGACCCCCATTTAAACAATATTACCTGGGTGACTGCACTTGTAATCTTATTGGTTGGTTATGGTTTTGTCCCACCTCATGCCTACCTTCTAAATTTCCATCAGGTTTTATAGTTTTGTTCCACATTGTACATGCCTCACCACAGGGCTTTGCTATATGCATCAGCTTTGAAAAATGGGATGGGTGGGCAAAACACTTTCTGGTCCTCCTTCTGTCTCTACTAGGCAGAAGCTTTCTTTCTCTCAATAAATTTTTCCTACCCTTAAAAAAAATGTTAATGGTCTCAATTCACCAATCAAAAGAAATAGATTGGCAGAATGGGTCAAGAAGCAAGATCTAACAATCTGCTGCATACGAAAAATGCACTTATTCAAAAAGAAACTGGGGCCGAGGATTTAGCTCAGTGGTTTCGGTGCCTGCTGTGCAAGCGCAAGGACCTGAGTTCGATCCTCAGTACCAAAAAAAAAAAAAAAAAAAGAGAAAAGAAACTCATAGACTGAAAGTTAAAGGGTGAAAAACAATACTGCATGTCACAGGACACAGAAAAAAAGCAGGAGTAGCTATCTTCTTTGCAGATCAACTGGATTTCAAACCAACAGTGATTAATAGAGACAAAGAAGGACACTACATCCTTGTAAAGGGAAAAATCCAAGAGGAAGAGATGACAATCATTAATATCTATGCACCAAACACTAGTGCACCCAACTATATAAAATAAATACTAACTGACATGAAAAATCAAATAAGCACTAATACAATAGTAATGGGGGACCTCAATACCCCACTGTCACAAATAGATAGATCAACTAGACAAAAATTAACAATGAAATACTAGAACTGAATCAAACTCTTGAACATATGAACTTAACAGATGTTTATAGAGTGTTCCACCTCGCAAAATCAGGATACACATTCTTTTCAGCTACACATGGGTCATTCTCCAAAATAGACCACATACTTGCTCATAAAACATGTTTAAGTAAGTGCAAAGGAACTGAAGTTATCCCCTGTATATTATCAGACCATAGTGTGATGAAATTGGAGATCAATAGCAAAAGAAACCACAAGAATTTCATAAACACATGGAAATTGAAAAAGCCCCTTCTGAATAACAAATGGGTCACAGAGCAAGTTAAAGAAGAAATCAGACACTTCTTACAATTAAATGACAATGACAACACAACATAGCAGAATCTGTGGGACAAATGAAAGCAGTCTTACGAGGAAAATTCATAGCAGTGAATACTCATATTAGGCAAATAGGGTAAGCCCAATTAAACAACCTGATGCTGAACCTCAAGCTTCTAGAAAAAGAAGAGCAGGAAAAACCCAAAGCTCAAACAATGCAGGAAATTATAATGGTCAGTGCAGAAATCAATGCAATGGAGACTAAGAAAACAATACAAAAAAAATCAATGAAGCAAAGAGTTGGTTCTTTGAAAGAATAAGCACAATTGACAAACTGTTGGCCAACCTTATCAAAAAAAAGGAAAGAAAAGGCCCAAATCCATGCAATTAGGAATGAAAAGGTTGAAATTACAATGGACCCAGCAGAAATCCAGAGGATCATCAATACCTACTTCAAGAACCTATGCACCAATAAGATGGACAACACAGAAGAAATGGACAGATTCCTAGATACATATGAATTACCAAAGTTGAATGAAGAAGACCTAAAAATTCTAAACAACCCAATATCAACCAATGAAATTGAAAAGATAATAAAAAATTTATCAACTAAGAAAAGCCTGGGTCCTGGTGGCTTCACTGCTAAATTCTACAACATCTAGAGAGGAAGTACTGTGACTACTGTCTAAACTCTTCAATGAAATTGAAAGTGAAGCAATACTCCTGAATTCTTTCCTGCAAGCAAGCATCACCTTGATCCCCAAAACAGAGAAAGACCCAGCCGAGAAAGAGACCTATAGGTCAATCTCACTAATGCACATAGATGCAAAAATGCTTAATAAGATACTGGCAAATAGAATGCAGAAGATCAAGAAGATCATACACCTTGACCAAGTGGGATTCATCCTAGGGATGCAGGGATTTTTCAGCATACTCAAATCTATAAATGTAATACACTATATTAGTAAAAAAAAAAAAAGGACAAAAAACATATGATCATCTCAATAGATGCAGAAAAAGTATTTGACAAAATCCAACAACCATTCATGACAAAAACTCTCCAAAACATTGGAATAGATGGTCTCTACCTCAGTCTGATAAAAGCCATCTATGAAAAACTAACAGCTAATATCATACTAAGTGGTCAAAAACTGAAATCCCTTACTCTAAAATCAGGAAAAAGACAAGGATGTCCACTACTACCACTCCTCTTCAATATAGTTTTGGAAATATTAGCCACAGCAATTAGACAAGAGAAAGAAATAAAAGGAATAAAGATAGGAAACAAGTCAAATTGTCACTGTTTGCAGATGACATGATACTCTATATAGAAGACTCTAAGAACTCCACTAAAAGTCTTCTAGCCTTAACCAAATTCAGTAGAGTAGCTGGATACAAGGTCAACACACAAAAATCAATAGCTTTCCTGTACAAGAGAAACAGACTCACTGAGAGAGAAATGGGCCAATCAAGTCTTCTCACAATAGCAATCAAAAAACCAAAATACCTAGGAATCAACCTAACACTGAGAAAGCAAAGACCTCATCTCTGAAAAGTGTAACACTCTGAAAAGAGAGATTGAAGATGATATCAGAAAATGGAAAGACATCCCCTGCTCCTGGGTAGGAAGGATTAAATTAGTGAAAATGGCCATACTTCCAAAACTGCTATATAGATTTAATGCAATTCCAATTGAGATCCCAGCAGCATACTTCACAGACCTTGAGAAAAAATCCAGAAATTCATTTTGAACAAGAATAGACCCAGAATAGCAAAAGCAATTCTAGGCAACAGAGACATGGCAGGGGGTATCACAATCCCCAATTTGAAGCTATACTACAAAGCTACTGTGATAAAAACAGCATGATATTGGCAAAGAAACAGATTTGAAGACCAGTGGAACAGATTAGAAGATGCAGAAACAACTCCAGACACACTCAGCCACCTCATCTTTGACAAAAGACCCAAATACCCTCACTGGAGGAAAGATACCCTCTTTAATAAATGGTGCTGGAAAAATTGGGTTTCCACTTGCCAAAGGTTCAAACTAGACCCATATCACTCACCATGCACTAAACTAAAATCGAAGTGGATTAAAGATCTAAATATTAAAATGGAAACGCTGAACTAGCTAGAACAGAGGTTAGGGAGAACTCTTGAAGATATTGGTGTAGGAAAAGATTTTATGAACCAAACCTCAGTTTCCCATGAACTTGCACAAACAGTCAAGAAGTGAGATCTCTTCTTATTAAAAAGCTTCTGCACAGCAAGAGAAACCACTAACAGTGTGAAGAGACAACCCACAATGTGGGAAAAAATTTTCACCAGCTGTCCCTCTGACAAAGGTCTGCTATCTGGAATATATAAAGAACGTAAAAAAAATCAAACCTCCCAAATTTAAAGACCCGATTCAAATATGGGTATCTGAAATGAATACACATTTCTCAGACAAAGAAGTAGAAATAGCCAATAAACATATGAAAAAATGTTCAATATCACTGGTCATTGGAGAGATGCAAATGAAAACAATGCTGAGATTCCACTTCACCCCAGAAAAAATAGCTTCCATCATGAAATCAACCAATAACAAATGCTGGCAGGGGTGTGGAGAAAGAGGAACCCTGCTCCACCGCTGGTAGGAGACTGGTGCGACCACTGTGGAAATCGGTATGCAGATACCTCAGTATGAGATACCTCAAAGAACTAGGATTGGAAGTTCCATTTGACCCAGCTATTCCCCTGCTGGGTATCTTCCCCAAATAATTAAAAGAATCGTACCACAGTGATAAATGTGCACCCATGTTTATAGCAGCACAATTCGTGATAGCTAAAACTTGCAACCAACCCAATTGCCCATCAATTGGAGACTGGATAAAGAAAATGTGGGTTTTTTTTTTTATAAAATGGAGTATTACTCAGCCATAAAGAACAAGAAACTAGAGACATTTATATCTAAATGGATGCACATTGGGGCATAAATAAGTGAATAAATAAGACACACATGGTTAAATACCGAATACTTTCTCTGGTGTGAGAAACTGAAAATGTAAATAAAAACTAAAAGGTATAATAGATAATGTGAAATAGGAAGAAAAAGGGCAAAGGGGAAGGGGAATTGGGAGGGGTAGGGGAAAAGAAAGAAGGGAATGGAATTAATATGAGAAAAAGAAAAAATGGATACAAAGTCTTTGTAGATAGTGAGGAGTAGCGGGGTTGAAGGGAGGTCAGGGGAATGGGGAAAAAATAAGAACCAAGATGGATTATGTAAAGGTGCAAATTTCCAATGATGAATGTCATTATATTGTATACCTTAAATGTACCAATAAAATTAATTAAACATAAATAATAAATAAATGGGGAAATAAGATATTCACACACACAGGATCAAGAGAAAATAAGGCAACACCAAAAGACGCAAAAGTAACTCTCTGAAGGCAGAGACAGAGGAAAAAAATGGGAAGGAAAGCAAACACCAGGTAGTAGAGCACTACATATTGTTTAAAGAAGAGATAAATAAACTTGGCAAGTTGCAAGAGGACATGACACAAAAGTTTATGAATATCGCACAAAATTACCAATGTGGACTTTACAGGAACAAAAAATTGGAAGACCTGATCCAAATGGTTGAAAACATTAATGAAAAATTCACCAAAGTTATAGAATCCACAAAACATGTATTAGATAGAATTATCAGATATAATAAAGGACAAGAATTCAAAAATATCTTAATGTAAAGATAGAGTGTCTAAATGGGAGAAAAAGTGATAAGTTATTGTGAAGCATGCAGACAAGCCTCCAAAAGATAAGAGAACAAGAAAAACTCATCCAACAGCTACTAGATGACAGTAAAAAGTTCAAGCTAAGGTAAAATGGAGTTAGAGAAAAGCCATAAAATAACATGCGTGGAATTTGTTTACCAAAATCATAAAATTGCCCAAATATGAGAAAAAATTTCAACATACAAATAAGCAAGGAATTTAGAAAACTAACCATGAAGAAAAAAGAAGTGCTGTAAGAAACTTCAAAATTAAAATGCCAGATGTCCAACAAAATACCGCAGAATTTTTACAGCAGTCAAAGAAAAAAAAAAATTGCATACAAAAATAAATCAATTTGGGGCTGGGGATTTAGCTCAGTGGTTCCGCCACTTGCCTCACAAGCACAAGGTCCCGAGTTCAATACCTGGTACCAAAAAAAAAAAAATTAAAATTAAAATAAAAAATAAATCAATTAGAATTGCAGCAGATATCTCACCACAAATTTAAAGGCCTGAAGAGATTGGAATGAAGTATTTCAAACCCCCAAAGCAAACAATTTTCAATCCAAATTGATATATCTGGCAAAATTTCCTTTAAAGGAAAATGAGAAATAAAGGCATTTTATAAAAAAGAACAACTCAGGAGATTTATGAATATGAAATCAGCACTTCAGAGAGTATTCAACAATATGCTAGATAGAAACCACACAACCAACAAAGCCATAAATCCAGAAGGAATGAATATACCAAATAAGGAGAATGGATTAAAATAAATAGGAAAAGAAAAAAACAAAAAAGTCAGCAACAGAGAAAGAGCACAATGATAGTAAATAATCAACAACTCTCAGTAATATATCTCAATGTTAATGGCAAGTCTTCAATTAAAAGACACAGAATGGCAGACTGGATCAAAAAGTGGAACGCAACAGTGTGTTGCATTCAAAAACTCACCTAACTGAAAAAGATATTCATAGACTAAAAATTGAAGAATATAAAGCAAATTTTCATGTACCAGGATGCTGAAAACAAGCAGAGGTAGCAAGTTTAATCTCAGACAAAGTAAACATCAAGCTGAAACTAATCAGAAGAGACAGTGAAGGTCACTGCATACTAGTAAAGGCAGTTATCCAACAAGAATATATAACACTTGTAAATATATATGCTTTGAATATTGGAACACTTAAATTCATTAAAAAAATACTGCAGTGCATAAAATATAAAAAATTCTAACACAATTATAATGGGTGGTCTCAATACCCACTTTTGCAAAGAGACCAACAAAATGAAAAAATCAATGAAGAGATATCAGAGTCAAACCACACCCCTGAACATATGGACTTAATAGATATCTACATACTATTCAAAAATACTACTAGAGAGTATACATTTTTCTCTGCACCACACAGAACTTTTCCCAAATAGGTTGAATACTAGTCCACAAAGTATGCTGTAATAAATATAAAATTTGAAATTATTCCATGTTTACTATCCAGCCACTGTACAATGAAAATAGAAATTAAATACAGAAGAAACCACAAAAAATTTAGACACACTTGGAAACTTTAAAACTCACTTGTGAATATCCAATAGGTCACAGAAGAAAACAAGGAAGAAATTAAGCAATATCTGAAAGCAAATGACAATGCCTATACAACACACCAGATCCTATAGGACATAATGAAAGCTTTCCTAAGAGGGAAGTTCATTGCAATTAATGTTCACATTAGGGGAACTCTTACAATTGATAAGCAATTTCAGTAATGTGGTAGGATATCAAATCAACACATAAAAATCAATAACATTTGTGTGCATCAGTAATTAAAAAACCAGAAAGAAATTAGAAAAAAATACCATTCATGATTGCATCAATGAAAATTAAATATCTGTGAATTAACCTAACCAAGGAAGTGAAAAATCTCTATAATAAAACTATAGTACACTGGAAAAGGGGATTGAATAGGACATGAGAAAATGGAAAGATGTCCCCTGCTGTTGGATAGGCAAAACCAGTATTGTCAACATCCATATTCCCCCAACTAATATATAGATTGAACACAATCAAAACAAAATCCCAAATATAATTCCTCATAGAACTCGAGAAAAGAATCTTAAAATTCATATGGAATCAGAGGATGTCTAGAATAGCAAAAGCAATCCTGGGCAACATAGCAAAACAAATGACACCACAATATCTGACTTCAAGTTCTAATACAAAGCCACCATAATTTTTACAAAAAGCATGGTAGGGGCAAAAAAACAGAAAAATAGATAACTGGAACAGAATAGAAGATACAGAAATGTCCCCAGACACATACAGCTATTTGGCTTTCAAGAAAGGGGTCAAAAACATATGCTGAGGAAAAGTAGCCTGTTTCACAAATTGTGCTGGGGAAATAGGCTGTTTGCAAAAGATTGAAGCTGAACCCATGTCTCACAGCATATGCTAAACATAGATGAAAATGGATCAAAGATCTAAACATTAAAAGAGTAATAATGAACCTCTTAGAAGATGAAATGGTTAAAACACTTAAAGTTATAGGTGTAGACAACTAATTTCTAATCACAACTCCAACTGCACAAGAAATAATAGCAAGAATCAATAAATGAGACTAAATCAAATTTTAAAACTTCTGCACAGTAAAGGAATTCAATTAGTAGAGTGAAGAGATAACCTACAGAATGAGAAAAAAATTTTGCCAACTATTCCTCAGACAGACAACTAATATCTAGAATAGATGAAAAACTAAAAAAGAAGGACATCATCCAACTAATATCTAGAATAGATGAAAAACTAAAAAATAAGGACATCACTCAAAATGAAAGACACAATCAGAAAATGGGAAAGTGAAATGAATAGAGACTTCTCAGAAGAAACACAAATGGCCAAAAAATGTGAAAAATATTAAACATATCTGGCCATTATAGAAATGTAAATTAAAACAACACTAAGATTTCTTCTTACACCAGAAATAATAGCAATCAAGAAGTCAAAAAAAAAACAAATGCTGGCATGGCTGTGGGGAAAAGGAACCCTCCCACATTGTTGGCAGGAATATAAACTAGTACAACCATTATGGAAATTGGTATGGATATTTCTCAACGAATTAAAATTAGAAATTCCATTAGGCCAAGGTATTTCTCTTCTAGGTATCTTCCCAAAAGAGCTAAATACATCGTATTACGGTGATGCATGCATACCAATATTTATAGCAGAACCATTCATAATAGCTAAATCCTAAAAGCATCCTATATGCCCATCAATAGGTAAATGGACAAAGAAAATGTGGCATCTATACATGATGGACTACTACTCTACTATAAAGGATAAATTTGAGACATTTGTAGGAAAATCCTTCTGGAAAATATAATGTCAAATGAAATAAATCAGACAAGCCGAAATACTACTATGTGGTATCTCTCATATGAATAAAGCAAATTACAAAGACCAAAATAAAGGATGGATAGAAGGAAACAAGGAAATCTTTTGCAAATGGAAAGGAGACCAGAAGTCTGAGGGTGAAGGGAGAGGGAAGGGGAAAAGGAAGTAAGAAGATTTAAAATGTGTCATATACAGGCACTAAATAGGCACAATTATGTAAACATTATATATCATAAACATGAACTAAGAATACTAATACAATTTAAAATGTGGAAAGGGATTTAAAGATGGAGGGAGGGTGGTGGGCAGAAAGGGGATTAAAAACAATTAACCTATGTTACATACATCTACCTACTACCTAAAATGAATGTAAAACTTCATGTACTGCCAATATGTACTAATAAAATTAAAACAAAAATAAAAATTGGAAAAAAACACAATAAAACCTGACTGCTCAACAGCTCTTACATATTAAGATCAGCCAAAATATTATAAAACAGTTTGAAAGTCTGTTAAAGACATAAATGGATAATAAGTATTTAAAGACATAATATTGATTTCAAGTGGAACTTAAAAGATAAAAGCTCATTTTTTCCAGAACCTGTTTCAATTTTTCAATACAATGAAATACTGCTTTTTCATGTAAGTTTTTCATCTTCATTTCTTTTATCATTCTTAAGTATATAAAATGAATTAATGTTACTAAAATTAATACTATTACATTTTTATGAACAAAGAATGTGAATTTACTTTTGTTGACTTTAATATTATTTTATCTTGTTTCTGTGCCATAAATACTGAATTTTAGAAAGTTTCCTCAGCTGAAATTTTTTTCCTTAGTGAGTATTGTATTCTTGCCAGTCTCTATAGTATTGGGGTTATCTCAAAAGTACTCTACAATTTCTTAAATCATGTAACTTTTTTGCCTTTATCTGTTAATACCAATCAAATTCAACTAGAATTTTCCTTTGGTGAGAATCAATGGGCTGACATGCTTTTATTTTCAGTGTCAATATTATAGATTTAGCAAAATCAAACAGTTCCATCAAGTCTCAAAATGAAATTTCCAATAATATATAGGTGTACAGGAAGTTTATTTAAATTTAAGTGTCTTTGATAAATTCACCCCAAGGGTCATGATTATCACTAAATGTGCACCTAAGAAAGCCGTTAGTTCTTTCCTACTGTTTACTCTGTTTAAGATACTAGTGGTTTTTTTCTCGTTTTCAGAATCTGTATTGTACTTTCTGTATAGTCATCATTTTCACTTTATCAATTACTAGAGGTTACTCCCATAACTCTCTTCTCATGTAATGCTTGAGTACTTCTTTATTCAAAAATAAATATAAGTACATGCATCATTTCCAAGATATTCCCCTTTAAATCTTAAGTAACACCAGGCATGCATTTTTTCCCAAAGGTTCAGCCTCAGTCATGCCACAGGATTTTGAAGAAAACTCTTCCTAACACAAATAAAAGAACAATAAAAGAGTGAAAGAAAGAAAAGAGCTCCTCTCTGCTGTTAGTTATGTGACAATGAATCATTGTTAATGGAGATGATTGGACACTTCCCAGCATGAGTTATGAGTCTCTCCTTTCATAACATCATGCTTCTCCTGAAGTCTCTATTGTTACCCTTTCCTTAGGACTCCTTAAATGAGTTGAGTTAAACACAAGTTGCATGTCATCTTAAAATATTTTACAAAAGAATTTATTGTTTTCATCTTTGTAGAGCACTGTAAATATGTTTCTATCTTTTGACTAAAAAAAGCATAAAGTCTTAGTAACACCAATGAAATCCACTATTATACATTTGCAAAATTCTCTAAACACTGCACTTAATTATGAAACCATTTTATTGCATGGAGATCCAAAGTATTAGCAGAATGAATGTTAATCATATTATTAGGCATACTAAAACAAAATTAAAATTTCTGTAAGGCAAATACTATTATATTGAGAAAACTGTTTGATTCTCTGTTTGAAACATTGGAATAAAATAGTAACATAAAAATTATTCAATATTTTTAAAGATTATTCAAAAATTACTGAAAAGCACATGTATACTGAAAAAATACCATTATTCTAATAAACATCATCCTCAAATATGAATCACACTTTTAAAACCTATCACATTAATATTCACAATTTACCTCCAACGACTTTAACCACTGCAATTAAAACAAGCTAGACAATAAGTCTACATAGAAAAAATCAGTACGTAGAATTATACAAGTTATATAACTTTTGCTGGACAAATTCTTAAAAACAGGTACATTTTAAAGAATGTTTCAATTTGTAAAAAAATTTTATCAGTATATATTTGTGATGCGTAGTGATTACATTCATCTTGGGGGATTGGCACGTATCATATCTTGATCAGTTTTAATCCCCATTCCACCCATCTCCCTCCTTCTCTAGATCTCTTTCCCATATCAACATTCTACTTCCCTGTTTTCTAATGTCTTTCTTTTATTTTGCTCTTTAAATTTTTATATTTTGGGTTTCTCATATTAGAAAAACCATGCAATATTTAATCTTCAGGGTTTGATTAATTTCAGTTAATATCGTGGTGTCAAGGTCCATCAATTTTCCTACAAATAAATTTATCACTCTTTATGGGTGAACAGTACTTCATTGTGTATATGCCCAATTTCCTTTTTCCATTCATATATTAATGGGCATATAGGCCACTACTAAATTTTTTTATTATAAATTGTACTGCTATAAACGTGGTTATGTATGTACCAATATAATATGATAATTTTAACTTTTTCAGCAAGATACACAAAAGAGGTATAGCTGGATTAAATGGAATTTCCAGTTTTAGCTATTTGAGGAATCTCCATATTGACTTCCACAGTGGTTGTACTAGTTTACATTCCCACCAAAATGTAGATGTATTCCTTTTTTCCCACACCCTCACCAGCATCGGTTGCTTTTTAAGCCCTTGTTATTCTTTCTGGAGTAAGATGGAATCTTAGCGTTGTTTTGATTTCCCTTCTTCTAATGTCCAAAGATGTTAAGATTTTCATGTCCTTATCGGCCATTTGTATTTCTTCTTTTCAAAAGTGTATATTTCAATTACCATATTATTGGGCTTATTATTATTGTGATCTAACTTTTTGACTCTTTTATAGAATCTAGACATTAGTTTTCTGTTTGAGGAGTAGCTGGCAAATTTCTTATCATTCTATAGGTTGTCTCTTGATTATATTTTTTGTTTCCTTTGCTGTGCAGAAGCTTTTTAAGATCAGACAGAAAAAAAGACAAGCAGTTCTTTCATTTTTGAAAGAGGTTGTTTGTTTGTTTGTTTGTTTGTTTGTTTTTGAGATATTTGGGATTGAAGTCTGGGCCTTTGCACTGAGCTACATACCCATCCCTTTTTTATTTTGTATTTCGAGAAAGGATATCACTAAGTTGCTAAGTTGCACAGACTGAGCTGGAAGCTGAAATTCTCTTGCCTCAGACTCCCAAAATACTAGTATTACTGATGTACACCACCGTGCCACCAGGCTTCATTCATGAAATTTTATTTCAGGTTGTTTATGTGTTTTGACTGAATGTGTTAATGATGGGCTTTTTAAGGGTCCCTTATAATAATCGTCGAAGCATGTACCATAACTTAATATATGTTTAGCAACAAAAAGTACATGTTCTACATCATCACTCAAAGATAAATATTAAAATACCACTAAAATATTTAATTCGTGGGGGCCGGGGATTTAGCTCAGTGGTGCTGCCACCTGCCTCATAAGCACAAGGTCCTGAGTTCGATTTTTGGTACCAAAAAAAAATTAACTTATATGTTTAATTTCTTGACATTAGTGTAATAGTGGTTTTTAAATAGATCATTTATTGGCTACATAAGGAGGGATCAAAATATACTGTGAATGTTTAAATTGAAAACAATTTACTAAATAAATCAAAAGACACTATGACATGAATCCCCCTTGAAATGCACCCACTTGTTTGAAAAACATTTACCCCATAATTCTTGCCAATTTGCGAAGCAATTGTAGAAGTACTATTGTGCAAATGCCTTTACAAATTGCGATCAAAAGTATGACAAATGACAAGTTCCATCCAATGGAAAGGCAGGCTTGTAAAAACATTACAATGTATCCTTATCCACTAGATCTGGCACCGTGGCTTCTGGTTATTCCTCAATGTCAAAATGACCATGAAAGATAAAAGTTTTGAATCAATTCATGACATCAAGAAAGTCACAGGAGTGTAACTAAAAATAATGAAAGAGAACTTCTAGCACTGCTTCAGGAAGTGGCAAAAACAAGGGAAGAAATCAAGTACAGGAGCCGAGCCCAAAGTATAACATGCAGTGCCTAGCCAAACAGTCAAGCATCTTTCAATCCCAGCACTGACTATAGCTCAGGGCTGGTGAGAACACCATCTTGGGAGAATACCTAGCTTCTTGAGGGAAGAAGCCAAATACTACAGTAGCAGCCAGGTGCTGCATGTAGTTCTCAGCTGGGCAGTAGAATGGATGAAGATCTCTGTGCTGCTTGCAGCTAAGGGCTGGTGAAGGTGCCATTTTGGGGGCAATGTCTAGTATCCTAAGGGAGGAGGTCGAGTGCAGCAGCTGTGGCCAATCTGGTGCCTGCAGTGCCAATGGGAGCAGTCAGGCAGCTTTTGATCTCAGAACTGCTCGAGTTCAAGTCCAGTAATAATGCCATCTGAAGAAAGTGTCTAGATCCCTGAGGGTGGAGGTCCAGTAAAATACCAGTGGCTGTGCTGCTGTGCTTGGCACACAGTGAGCATAATCTCCCTGAGCTCACTTGTTCTAGATTTCTTCACTTTGATGATGAAAGGATTCCAGGGCATGAGATATTCACAGAAGAGAACTCCCACAAATTGAGGAACAAGGAAGATGTCCTTTATCCAGAAAATCAATGAAAGGGTGGAGATTGAGTTAGGACCAAGGAGTCTTAGGGACAGAAACAAACAAGTGCATGGTCTGGAAAAAGGCAGGAGCATGAAATAGCTGTGACCAGTGAGATCCAGGGACAGAGAAGAGACCCTGAAACAGTACAGAGTGGGCATGCTGCCACTACCACTACAATTGCTGTCAGGGTCTGAGTCACGATTTACCCCACCCATACCCTCCAAAGGTCACATAGGTCAGAGCTCTTGCAGTTCCATCCCAATCACTCTGAAACGTGCTGAACAAGGAGTCTGCAAATTCTCTCACATTGGCTCCTAGATGTATCTGAGTTCCAAGCAGAAAGGCCATCCTCTACCAAGGGGTAGTCACCATTGAATTTGTAAGTTGGATAAAAAAAATCTATGACTCATGAACAGACAGTTTAGAGTGAGCAGAATAGCAGAGTAGTGGTGAGGTCAATGAGAAGTGCATGACATGCTTAATTGGATCAGCATGGAAAGAACAGATGCAAACAGCGGCAGTGATTGTTAATGAAGGAGAGGATCAGGGATTGAAAGGGTTCCTCAGAGATCAGAGGAGGAGTGGATACTTGATCAGTTGTGCACCACCCTCCCCACTTCCAAAACAATTGAAGATGTGTGTTCATAGGACAGAAATAAAAACATATAGCTACTCACAGCCACTGAAGCACAGCTGAAACACAACAAACTTCTCTCCCTGCAGAGGAAACCAGAAGCCAGCACAAAGGTCAGCCTGAAAAAGATTCTATTTTTGTGTCTTTGTGTGTGACCTTTTTCTCTATTTTTTATTTTTCTCATTTCATTTGGGTACATGGGAAGTGTTTCTATAGGTAAAATGGAGTATAAGAATTAGTGCTTTAGTTTAAATTTTAAAACACAATAGAATCATGATGCATCTAAAACATAGTAACAAGATGCATCTAAAAGCCCTTAACTCCCTGAAAGCTGATCTCATGGGCACTGAAATAGAAGTTCCAGGAAAAGGGGCCGGGGATTTAGCTCAGTGGTTCCGCCACCTGCCTCACAAGCTCAAGGTCCCAAGTTCAATCCCCAGTACCAAGAAAAAAAAAAGAAGTGACAGGAAAAGAACTCAAAAACCAAATCATTAAAATATTTCAAGAGATCAAAGAAGAACAAATAAACAAATGCACAAAGAGGATACCATCAATAAGCTGACTGAATTTAAAAAGACAACACAAGCTAGAAATGATCATTTTGAGAAAAAAAAATCAGAAATTAGGAAAAGAAACAAAGAAGAAATCCAGGATATGAAAAATTCAATTATAAGTATGGGCAGCAGATACAACCAATGTGAAGAAAGAGTCTCAGAATCTGAAGACAAGTTAATGTAGTGGATTGTGTACTTAATGATAACCTAAAAACAATAAGACACCATGGAAACAAGATTCAAAAGCTGTATTATTACTCAAGAGAAAAATAATTTAAGAAATATTGGAGTAAATGAAAGATTAGAGAATAATTTATTCTCTAAAAACCTTTTTTTTTTTGGTACCGGGGATCAAACTCAGGTCCTTGAGCTCACGAGGCAGGTGGCAGAACCACTGAGCTAAATCCCCAGCCCCTAGAGAATAACTTAGTATGAAATGTATTCACCAGGCCAGGGATTTAGCTCGGTGATGACACCACCTGCCTTGAAAGGGCAAGGTCCTGAGTTCGATCCCCGCTACCAAAATAAATAAATAAAATGTATTCACCAAATCCTAGCAGAAAAATTTCCAAATCTAGGGATAGATTTCAATTTCAATAAAGAAGGCTTTTAGAACCCCAAGCAGTCATAGCCAGGAAAAAACCTCTCTAATACAGATCATAGTCAAAATTCCAAATATTTAGCACAAAGTGAGAATACTACAAGCTGCAGGTAAAATACAAGCAACCTATAAAGGCAAGACTTCAGAATAACAGCAGACTTTTGAGCACAAGCCTTAAAGGCCAGAAGACCTTGGAGCAAAGTTTTGCAAGCACTAAAAGAAAATAAATCTATAATTCTATATCTGGAAAAATTATCATTTATGCAGAAAAACAGGCTTTCCATGACAAAGAAATACTAAAGAAATTCATGACAACTAAACTAGCAGTGCAGAAAGTGCTTAAGGAAATCCAAGATAAAGACAGGGAGGCCAGCAGTACCAAAGAACCAAAAGGAAAGTATATATCTAACTGGGAAAGTAGTTAAACAAATGGCAAAAAATAAATGAATTGGAACTGAGGAAATGCTGCAATGATAGGATTCAGTAAGTATCTTACAATAATAACTCTCAATGTCAATGGTCTTAAATCTGAAATCAAAGACACCAATTGGAAGATTGGATCCGAAAACATAAAATTGAACCATATTTGCCTGCAGGAAACATTACATCCACCACAGACACACACAACTGAATATGAAAGGATGAAATCAATACTCCTTGCAACTGGAGTCCAAAAGCAAGCAGGAGTAGCTATCCTACTTTCAAGCAAAGCAGACTTCAGATGAAAAATAATCAATAGACACAAAGAAGACCCCTACTTACTGTTAAAGGAAACAATTCTACAGGAAGAGATAACAATAATTGTAAATATATTTACAGCAAATATTGGCACACCCAATTTCATAAAACAAAATCTATTGGACATAAAATAACAGGTAAGAATACAATCATAGAGGGAGATTTCTATTCTCCACTCTTATAAATAGGTAAACCAACTAAGGAATATAAGACTGGTGCCACACCATTGAACAAATTTATTTTACACACACACACACGTACACACACACACACACACATAAAGTGTTTCAACAAGGAATAACAGAATATATAATTTTCTCACAAGCACATCAAACATTTTCCAAATGGAAAATCTTATGCTATAAAGCATGATTAAATACAAAAGAATTGCAATAATCTCCTGCATTCTGCTGATCATAGTTAAATGAAACAATCAATGGCAAAAACACCTACAGAAACTATGCAAAGACATGCATATTTTTTAAAAATACACTCTGAATAATCAATAGATCACAGAAGAAATCAGGGAACTAATTTAGAGTTTCTGGAATCAATTGGTAATGGAAGCACAACATACAAAAACCTATGGGGCACAATGACAGAAGCTGATTGTTTTGAAGACTCACATTAAATTCCAAGTAAGTAATCTAATGATGTATTCTCAAGGTCCTAGAAAAACATGGGTGATTAAGGTCTGAAACTAGTAGAAGGAAAGAAATTATAAAGATCAAGGTAAAAATTAATGAAACTAAGACAAGACAAAAGATAAATTAATAAGTAGACTCTGTAAAAAGATAAATGAGATTGAAAAACACTTAACCAAACTTACCAGTCACATCAATGAAAATTGAAAGAAAAGGCAAAATCGCGATGAACAGCACCAAAATTCAGAGTATTATCAGAAATTATTTTGATAACTTATATTCCAATAAACTGCAGGACATAGAAATTTAGAAATTTTCATATACATATGAGTTACCAAATGGAAACGCAGAATATATAAAAACCCTGAACAGTACAACAGGCAATAAAATAGAGGCAATGATAAAAACCCTCTTAACTAAGAAAAGTCCAAAATGCACTGCAGAATTTTACCAGAATTTCAGGAAAAATTGAATTCCTCAAACTCTTCCATAAAATTAAAAGTGAAGGAACACTGCCACACTCATTCTTTGATGCGAGCATTATCTTGATACCACAACTGAATAAGTAATCAACCAAAACAGAAAAATACAGGCCGATTTCCTTAATGAACATAGAGGTAAAAATCTTCAACAAGCTAATTGCAAATAGAATGAAACAAATCCTTACAAGATCAAATATGGTGACCAAAGTGGATTCATCCCAAGGATGCAAGAATGGTTCAACATATGTACATGAAAAAACGTAATATATCAGAAATACAGAAGTAAAGATAAAAATCACATGATCATCTCAATAGATGCAGAAAAAGCCTTTGACAAAATTTAGCATTCCTTCATGATTTTTTAAAAGTTGGCAAAAGTAGATATTGAAGGATCTTTCCTCAAACTGGAAAAAGCCATTTATGACAAACCTAATGCCAACAACATGCTAAATGGGAAAAACTAAAAACATTTCCTCTAAAATCAGGAAAAAGATAAAGCTGTCCACTCTCACCATTCTTATTCAATATAGAACTCAAAACTTTAGCTGGAGTAATCATATAAGAGAAATAAAAGGGAAATGAATAGTAAAGAAAAACTCAAATTATTCTTATTTACAGATGGTATGATCCTTTACATAGAACACACACACACACACACAAACACACACAATGCCATGAGGAGTCTCAGTACTACTAGGAAAAAATGTCAACACAAAAAAACAATAGCATTTCTGCAAACCAACAATGAACCCACAGAGAAAAAAATCAACAAAATAATTCTATTCATAATAGCTTCAAAAAATTAAGTTCCTGGATATTAATCTAACAAGTGTATTAAAAAACTTGTATTACAAAACTATAATACTATGAAAAATGAGATTAAATAGGACATTGGCAAATAGAAAGACATTCTCTGTTCATGGATAGGCAGAATGTATACTGTCAAAATGGCCATAATGCAAAATGATATATAGATTTCATTCAATTACAATCAAAGTACCATCAGTATTCTTTACAGAACAAGAAAAAACACTCATAAATTTTTCTGGAATTAGAAGAGACCCAGAGTAACTTAATCAAAGCTGAGGAAGAAAAATAAAGCAGGAGGCACCAAGATTCCAGATTTCAAGTTATACTACAAAAATACAGTGGTAAAAGTTTAACAAGGCACTGGCACAAAAACAAACATTTTGATTAAAGGAATGGAAGTGAGGAAGCAGAAACAACTTCAGCAATTTGATTTTTTTTGGACAAGGTCTCACTGGGTAGCTCAGGCTGGATTTAAATACACTTTGTAGCCCAGGCTGTCCTCGAACTCATGGCAATCCTCCTGTCTCAGCCTCCCAAGTGCTGGGATTACAGGCATGTATCACCATGTCCAGCCTGAGCAATTTGATTTTTAACAAAGGTCTCCAAAACATATACTTGATAAAAGATAGTCCATTCAGAAGAGTGAATCTAGATCCATATCGCTCACTCTGTCCTAAACTCAAATCAAATTTGAATATTTATTATATTTCTCTATTGCATCTCTTATACCTGAGTTTGACCTTTTTGGGGAAAATCATTTAGCTTTGGCTATAAAAACTTTTCAAGAGGTAGAGAGATTCAATCTCTTCTCAGGAAATGATAGGAGATGTACTTGGATAAAAATGGAATATACGTTAACTTCTTGGATAAAAATGGAATATACGTTAATGGAATATACGTGAAAGTATGTATTGCATTGATATGATGAATGGTAAAGGTATACATTTTTCCATAAATCTTTGTAGGTTTCTGAAAATGTGAAACATTAAATGATCTGATTTCTTGACAAAAATAACAAGAAAAAGGTGTTAATGAATGAGAAATGTCCACTTAAATCCATGTGTTTGAATATGCGTGTACTATGTTTCTGTATGAAATATTTCACCCTCATGTTCCAATATCTGACCTACAGTTTTTAATGAAAACATGCTTAACAGAACAGAATGGTACAGGCAGAAATTATCCCTTGGGAAATGGATCATTCAGTGATAATGATACTGAAGCATATGATTTTACATTATTGCTATGCAGAGGTTTATAGTGCCTAAAGGAACAATAGATATGTACATGTATAGCACATTATTCTTGGTGTCATATATATGATGAATATTTAATTGAGCTAAACAATGTTAAAGAAATCATAAATAAACAGATAAATCAAATTTATCCACTTAGGCAAGCAGAAATCATTATGATCAACTAAAATCTGAATTTAAAATTTTCTTACCTTCCTCTTATTCTTCTATGTCACCATACAAGCTTATGGTTTGTCTCTCAATGATATGGTCTAATGATATTATAAAAATCTAATATCTAAATGATATTATAAAATGTGAATTGTAGAATGAAACAGAATGTCACAGATTGTAGAAGATGGATATTTTTAAATTATAGCTTCAAAATGTAGATTAGCTCACAGGTGGCATTTCATGTGAAACTACTTTTGCAATATGTTTTCATCTAAACTTCTGATTTTGCCTTACTTTTTATTTTTAGTTGGTAATAGTATTTATATTCAACATCAAAATCAATATAATTAATCTTAAGCGTAATAAAATTACCCATAAAAAATAAAATATTATTTTTAAACAAACATAAATATAATAGTCCTAGTTCTCCCTTTCTCTGATGGATATATATATATATATATATATATATATATATAAAATATGTCTCATTTCACACTTCCCACTGGCTATGCAACCTGACTCTGTGAACTTGACTCATCATTTTAAAATTGAATCTGAAAGATTTAAAAATAAAAACTTTACTGATATTGTACAGGCCTAACTTAATGTTCAACGAGCTCAAATTCTAATCATCTTTAAAAACTTAGCTTTAGTTCCAACTCCTCTGTCCCTGCATTGATAAGATTATAAAAGGGACATAAAAATGAAATATACTTCTTTGTCATATATTTTGACTATAATTTTACAGGTCAGTTCCAAAGTACAGAGGAAACAAATGGTAGATTGTTTTATAAAAGCATGTTCTCACAAGAAAGCTCCAAGTAGTGAAAAAAATTTGAATGTTTAAGTCTAATTAGAGCCTTAAATAAGAGTTCAAACTGAGGTTGCGTCCATTTTCACCTCTGAATAAACTGTGGTGATGTCATGCACAATAGTTGTTGATGACTTTTACTTATCTCCCAATAAGTACACTTCTAATATTTAAGGTCAAAAGCCTACACTTACCCAGTCAATATCACAAATTATAGATCTATCATACTAAGTAAAGAAAAATAACAAACAGCATCATTCATAAGCCTAATTGCAAAGTATATCAATTTTAGCAACATTCCAAGATCATAAGAATCTGAAGGTTTATTCCTTGATTCTGAGCTAACCTTCAACTAAGAAAAAGACAGATGGTGGAATTCTGACATGTAAAGTGCTATAAATGGACACTATAAGCCTGACTATCACTGGAAATATATCTGCATACATTAAAATGGGTGTTCATTAGAGTGCATCAGGTCAAAGTGCCTTCCTGAATATACGTTCAAAAACTACTTGCATATTTATAAAATAAGCTGTCATCAGGCTTAAATATCAATCTATAACAACTGGAAACATAAATTGATGGACAAAAGAATACTTAAAATGGAAAACTTAAGTTATAAATTTTCAAGAACTTTTTCCACTAGCATAAAGTGTTTGAGGAAGAAAGGAATAAAAACATAAAGTACTATTTTCCAAAAGTATTCGATCCTGATGAATGGAACAAAACCTGTCTATTTGAATCTAAAATGCTGATATCTTAGCTGCAAAGCAACATTTATGTTTCTTTGAAAGGGGATGGTAAGTCTTCAATTATTAAACAAATTGTATTTAGCAGATAGTCAAAGAAAAGTACTTTTTAAAACTTGTTGAAAGGGTTAAATAAAAGAATAAGCTAAAACAATTGGCAGCTGGTGCATGAAATCAATAATGAGAAAATGAGTTCTATTGTATTTTTTTTTATTATTGTCTGGTTGAAGACAGTGAAGACAGTGCAAGATCCCGAGTTAGCTCCCTGGTACCAAAAAAAAAAGACAGTGAAGACAACAGAAAAAAAGCAAGAGGGAACCTACTTGTGAGCTTCGCAAATAGGCTAAATGGATTATGTATATTGAATTAGAAAGTGTCAAGCCTCCTGGTGTGAATCTGTAACTAAAGAAATGTTGTGTGTGTGCATGTATTCCTGTGTGTTCAACTGCTGGGAGTGATTCATTTCTTATTTTATAGCCTGAAAAAATCTAAATTGCACTTAGAGCCAAATATTTTAAGAGAGAACAACCAATACTAATGAATAATAATAATTTGAATATTGATGGTTTCTCTTACTTGTTATTCTTTTAAGCATTTTCAAAATCTAGCTTCAATTAAAAAATTCTTGATAGCATCATAGAATCTTTCAGTGACTGATTAGCTTTTACCGGAAGAATCACTACCCAAATTTTTCTATTGTTTTTATTCAGTGATAATTATTTAAGGGAAATTCCAAATAGACGTATGTTTGAAATAACAAATAAATTCTCCTTGAAAACATTCTATCTGCAAAGTAACAATATTTTAGGAAATGATTTAAAATATAAAATAAAGCATATAATGAAATGAAAAACTCATTATAGTTATTTGTAAAGTCACAGAGAGTGTAGGCAATTCTCAAATGAAATAATCTATGTTGTCAGTGATTGTATTTGGTCAGATTTCTCCCATAAATTTTCAGGCCATAAAACCACCACTGAATAAACACACATACACACACACACACACACACACACACACACAAGCACTAAATTTTAACTCATTTTACCAGAAAAGCATGTTATTTCAATGGGGAAAAAAGGAGAGACACTGTAAAAACTTCATCAACTGAGGCAGCAAATATATAGGTAGAAAATAGAAAATAAGAAACTGATTTGTATTACACAGATAGCACATGTTCCAGTTCAATTCAATTGTTTTATTCTATTGGGTTTTATCTTAAAATGAAATTGGTGCATACTACTTTAATCCATGCTGTTTTATTTAATAGAACTTTATCTTTAGAAGCAAATCATATTCACAATTCTAATTTATATCAGTTTTTATGACAGTGAATGGACAATCTTTCATGATATCAGAGGCTCCGAGTTTGTGTTGAGATGAGGAAATGAGATTTCCTGTGAGGATCAGGAATAGGGCAGTGCAATTAACATTGGTTTTTTTTCATCATGGAATGTTTGCCATAGCAAATAAAACACTAGCCTTGAACCTGCACAGGTAGAGGGATAGAAATAGGATGAATTTACATCGTAACCAGGAGTTGAACAGATTATTGTCTAGTGTATACTAGTCCACAAGTCAGTATGTTTTAAATTAAACAAACTTGGACAAATATTATATTTGAAAAAGAAGAATATCTTTGATGTTACTGGTACTCAAGTTTTGATGTCATCACAGTCTGGCTTATATTTTTTCAAATGTAAACAAAGTTGTTTTTCCAAAAGCCCAATTTACCTTCTGCTATTCACACAGATTCTACATAAATGAAATAGCATCGAGTTGCATGGAACAGGTCGAATCAGCCCGCTGCAGACAGGCAGGTCTGGGGACGCGTACCAAGGTCGAGAGTCACGCGGAACACACTGAATCAGCCCGCGCCCCAGCAGCAATCCACGGGACACGCACACACCTCTCCCGCTCTGGCCTCTTCTCTGTACAGCCACCTGGTTCTACACTACAAAGACGCAGAGGTCACCGGAACACCAAACCACTGTACTGGGTAAGTTGGAGTCATCTTCACCTCCCATCGGGACCAGGACTATCCTCAGGGGAAGGGCAGCTGGAGCCTGCAATACAACTCTGCAGAGTTTAACCCTACAGGAGAACAGGGAGCTCAACTTGGGACTTGCAGCCAGAAATCTGCCTGAATCTCATGGGTCTGCAACTAGCTTGCTGAAACTCATTGAGTTATATCTGCACACTGCTACCCACGTTGTCTATTGTGACAGTGGAGACATACCCTGAAAGAGGCCCTTCATCTTCATTGTTATTTTTTATTCCCAAAATTAATATTATTACTTTTTTTTCTCTTTTCTTTTCTTTTGCTCCTCTTTAATTTTTCTCCCTACTCTTTGCAAATATTTCTTTTTCTCTCCTTTTTTTCTTTTCTTTTCTTCTTTCTTTTCTCTTTCCTTTCTCTCACACTCACTTTCTTGCTCTCCCACATTGTTCATCTTCCCTTTTTGTCGCTGTTTTGGTCCTCATTCAGAGTTCTTATTTATTTTCCTATTATTCTCTTTTTCCTTCTCACCTGTGTCCTCTGGCCACACTGCTAACATTCCCCTATCCTTCTTCCCATCTGTCCCTCTCTCCCCAACCCCTTCTATCTCCCCATCCAAAAGGGTAAAGTTGTTATATTGAAGAGTTTATTCACTATATGTTGGGTTGGTCCTTGATCTTGATTTAATTCATACAACTAAAGGTGATAGATTAATAACTACCACAAAATGTCATTTTCGAAGATGTATTTGATGCAGTGGTGTTGCTGATTGTATCACTTGGGCTAAGGTGTGGGTATTGATCTAGTCAGTGAACCTTCCTAGTATAAGGAAAATGAGATAGCCTTAGAGTCATTAGAGACTCAAAACTTAAAGACCAGCTATATCTGGAAGACACCTCTGGGAAGCAATCATACCATAAGGGTTCTAATTACAAGCAACAAAGATACCTACAATAAGCAATTTCAAACTATCAACTCAGGTGTTAAACCAAGGACAGTACCAAAAACAAAAATCAGAAGACATTTAAGCAAGGTACAAACTCAGGCTTCCACCCCACCAAGGGTAAATCCTGGGGGAAATGAGATGGAAAAGTTCCACAACCAACCACCTGGATACCCTGAACTGATAGCACAGGAAGTAACAAAACAGATGAATGAGGCTCTAGAAAAATTCAAAGCAGAAATAATCTCCCAGATATCTACAGAGATGGAGAACAGAGTGAAAGACATGATTAGAGGATGTAGAACAGAAACAGATGAAAAAATAGATGAGCTTAGAAATATGCTGGAAGCCATGAATACTCAGCATAAGGCAGAAATGGAAACTATGATTGCCCAACATAAGAAAGAAATAGAATCCATGAAACATTCAAACAGATATTCAGGAGATCAAAAACTTCATTGAAAGTACCCACAGCAGATTAAGGGAATCTGAAGATAGAATATCAGATATAGAAGACAGGATCACAGCTAGAGACCATGAAAATAGAGATTTCTTAAAAATAGTAAGGGACCATGAGAAATCAATCCAACAACTGCTAGACATTGCAAAGAAGAATAACATAAGACTTATAGGAGTCCATAAAAAAACAGGAAAAAGCACAATTGTCATAAAAAACTGTTCACAGCAGTAATGTGGAAAACTTCCCAGACTGAGGTGAATTGGACATACAGATAAGTGAGGCATATAGAACTCCAACTAGCCATGATCAAAAAAAATCTACATCTAGACATATAATAGTCAAGATCCCAGAAACCCAACAGAAAAACAAAATCCTGCAAGCAGTTAGAGAAAAGAAACAAATCACTTACAAAGGAAAGCCCATCAGAATCACAGCAGACTTCTCAACACAAACCCTCAAATCAAGGAGAGCCTGGAGTGAAGTATTTCAAGCCCTAAAAGAAAGTAACTTCCAACCTAGACTATTGTATCTGGCAAAATTATCTTTCAAAATTGATGGGGAAATTAGATACTTCCATGATAAAGAACACCTGAGAAATTTCATGAACACCAAACCAGCACTACAAGCAATTCTAAACAATATCCTAGAAAAAAGCAATGAAGGTCACAACTCCATGAGGCCCAACAGAGGGAAGCCACCAGGCAAGGTGAGACATTAAAGGGAAAGGGGGTAAAAAAAAGAAATAAAACAGCCAACAAAAGTAAAACATCATGACAAGGATAAATCAATATCTGTCAATTTTAACCCTCAATGTTACTAGCCTCAATTTACCAATCAAAACAAATAGACTGGCAGAATGGATTAAAAAGGAAAACACAACAATAGGCTGTATACAAGAAACACACCTAACTCAAAAAGAAACTCATAGACTGAAAGTAAAAGGATGGAAAACAGTTCTCCATGCCACAGGAACCCAGAAGAAAGCAGGGGTAGCAATCTTATTTGCAGACAAAGTAGATCTCAAACCAAAACTAATTAAGAGAGACAAAGATGGTCACTACATTCTTGTGAAGGGAACAATCCAAGAGGAAGAGATGACAATCCTAAATATATATGCACCAAATACAAATGCCCCCAACTATACAAAACAAATATTAATAAACATGAAAAACCAAATAAACACTAAAACAATTGTACTGGGGGACCTCAATACCCCACTATCACAAATAGGCAGATCATCTAGACAAAAAGTTGACAAGGAAATTCTAGAACTGAAAGAAGCTATTGGACAAATGGACTTAATAGATGTTTACAAAGTGTTCCACCCCACAAAATTGGGATACACATTCTTTTCGGCTGCTCACGGGTCATTTTCCAGAATAGACCATGTACTAGCTCATAGGACATATCTAAGTAAATGTAAAAGAATTAAAGTTATCCCCTGTATATTATCATACCACAGTGCAATGAAATTGGAGATCAGTAACATAAGAAACTGCAAAACCCCAACAAACACATGGAAAGTGAATAACACTCTCTTGAACAACCAATGGGTCACAGAAGTAATTAAAGAAGAAATTAAACAGTTTCTACAAGTAAATGAAAATACCCGTACAACATACAGGAATCTATGGGACACAATAAATCAGTTCTACATGGGAAATTCATAGCAGTGAATACCCATATTAGGAAAACAGAGAAAACTCAGATAAATAACCTAATGCAGAACCTCAAGCTCCTAGAAAAAGAGGAGCATAATGAACCAAAGCTCGTAGAAGAGAGGAAATTATAAAGATCAGGGCAGAAATCAAAATCAACACAATGGAGCCTAATGAACAATAGAAAAATAAATCAATGAATCAAAGAGTTGGTTTTCTGAAAGAATAAATAAAATCGATAAACCTTTAGCCAATCTTATCAAAAAAAGGAAAGAAAAGGCACAAGTACATGCAATTAAGAATGAAAAAGGGGTAGTCACAACAGATCCAACAGAAATCCAGAGGTTCATCAATACCTACTTCAAGTACCTCTACTCCAATAAAATGGAAAACACAGAAGAAATGGGCAGATTCCTAGATACATATGAATTGCCAAATTTAAATGAAGAAGATATAGAAATTCTAAACACCCCAATTACAATGAGTGAAATTGAAAATGTAATAAAATATTTACCAACAAAGAAAAGCCCAGGTCCTGATCGCTTCACTGCTGAATTTTACAAGGCATTTAAAGAAGAACTAATGCCATTACTCTTTAAACTCATCAAGGAAATTGAAAGGGAAGCAAGGCTTCCTAACTCATTCCTGGAAGCAAGTGTTACTTTGATTCCAAAACCAGAGAAAGACCCAACCCAAAAAGAGAACTACAGGCCAATCTCCATAATGAACATAGATGCAAAAATCCTCAACAAGATACTGGCAAACAGAATACAGAGGGTCATCAAGAAGATCATACACCCTGACCAAGTCGGATTTATCCCAGGGAAGCAAGGATGGTTCAACATTCATAAATTGATAAATGTAATACACCATATTAACAGAATCAAGGACAAAAAACATAAGATCATCTCAAGAGATGCAGAAAAAGCATTTGACAAAATCCAACACCCATTCATGATAAAAAAAAACGCCCTACAGAAGATTGGAATAGAAAGTCTTTGTCTTAACCTGATTAAGGCTATCTATGAAAAACCAACAGCCAACATCATACTAAATGGTCAAAAACTGTAAACTTTCACGCTAAACTCAGGAACAAGAGAAGGATGCCCACTATCACCACTCCTGTTCAATATAGTTCTGGAAACATTAGCCACAACTATTAGAAAAGAGAAAGAAATAAAAGGAATAAAGATAGGAAAAGAAGTGAAACTCTCATTATTTGCTGATGATATGATACTTTACATAGAAGACCCAAAAAACTCTGCCAGAAGACTTCTAGACTTAATTGACAGATTCAGTAGAGTACCTGGATACAAGATCAACACGCAAAAAACAATAGCCTTCTGGTACACAAATAATAGACTCACTGAGAGAGAAATTAGGGAAGCAATTCCTTTTACAATAGCATACAAAAAAATGAAATATCTAGGTATCAATCTAAGAAAGGAAGCAAAAGACCTCTACAGTGAAAACTACAGCACTCTGAAAGAAGAGATCATAAAGGATACAAGAAAATGCAAAGACATCCCTTGTTCCTGGGCAGGAAGAACCAATATAGTGAAAATGGCCATACTCCCAAAACTACTATATAGATTCAATGCAATGCCAATTGAAATTCCAACAATATACTTCACAGAACTAGAGAAAATCCAAAAATTCATTTGGAACTATAAGAGACCTAGAATAGCTAAAGCAATTCTAAGCAACAGAGACATGGCTGGGGGTATCACAATCCCCAACTTGAAACTATACTACAATGCTACTGTGATAAAATCAGCATGGTACTGGCAAAGGAACAGACCTGAGGATCAGTGGAATAGAGTAGAAGATGCAGAAACAACCCCAGACATGCTTAGCCAGCTCATCTTTGACAAAGGACCCAACCACCCTCATTGGAGGAAAGATAGCCTAGTTAATAAATGGTGTTGGAAAAATGTGATTTCAACCTGCCAAAGATTAAAACTAGACCCATATCTATCACCATGTAATAAACTAAGATTGAAGTGGATTAAAGATCTAAATATTAAGCCAGAAACACTAAACTTGCTGGAAGATAAGTTAGGTAGAACTCTTGAAGACATTGAGATAGGAAAAAACTTCATGAACAAAACCTCAGGAGCACGGGAACTAGCAGAAAGAATCAATAACTGGTATCTCATCTTATTAAAAAGCTTCTGCAATGCAAAAGAAACCACCAACAGAGCTAACAGACAACGTGCAATATGGGAAAAAAATTTTAGCAACTGTACCTCAGACAAAGGACTACTATCTAGAATATATAAAGAATTGAAAAAAATCAGACCCCCCAAATTCAAAGACCCAACTCAAAAATGGGCATCTGAAATGAACAGACATTTCACAGACAAAGAAGTAAAAGCAGCAAACAAATATATGAAAAAATGTTCAACATCACTCGTCATTCAAGAGATGCAGATGAAAACAACACTGAGATTCCACCTCACCCCAGAAAGAATGGCTGCTATCAAGAAATCAACAAATAACAAATACTGGCGGGGTTGTGGGGAGAAAGGAACCCTTCTCCTTTGTTGGTGGGAGTGCAGACTGGTGCAACCACTGTGGAAGTCAGTATGGAGATACCTCACAGAACTAGGACTAGGTGTCCCATTTGACTCAGCTATTCCCCTGCTGGGTATCTTCCCTAAAGAATTAAAAGAATCATACCACAGTGATATATGTGCACCCATGTTCATAGTGGCACAGTTTGTAATAGCTAAAGCTTGGAAGCAGCCCAAGTGCCCATCAACTGGAAACTGGATAAAGAAAATGTGTTTTTTTTATAAAATGGAATACTACTCAGCCATAAAGAATGACAAACTAGAGTCATTTATAGCTAAATGGATGCATATTGAGGCCATACTTTTAAATGAAATAAATAGGACACACATGTGTAAATACCGAATAGTTTCACTAGTGTGAGAAACTGATAGTGTAAACAAGGGTTAAAATGATTAAAATGAATAATTGATAATTTGTAATAGGAAAAACGGTCCAAAAACGAAGGAGTGAAGGGAGGGGAAGGGGAAAGGAAAAGAAGGAAAGGAAAAACTATGAGAAAAGAAAAAAAATGGATATGAAATCTATGTAAATAGGGAAGGGCGGAGAGGGTGAAGGGCACACAGGTAACTAACGGGGCAAAAAATAAGAACCAAGATATATCATGTACACGTACAAATACCCAATGATAAATGTAAAAGAATTGTATACCTAAAATGTACCAATAAAAGAACAACAACAACAAAAAGAAATAGCATCATTTTTGTTCTCCTTTCTTTTGTCCAATGATACTTACTCTTAATCATGCAATATATATAGGAAATTCAGATTACTACCAAGAAAGTATTATTTTTCCTGTTCATTTGTTTAAAGATCTTGAAATAAATTTTGAAACACTGCTTACAGCAGAACTATAAATTAAAATACACTAGAATAATAAAGATAAGACTATCTCATTTTGTAATGGAAATGTCTGCATTCTTGGCAACTTGCATAAATCCAGCCTTGCCTCGTCAAACAGTCCTTTTGTCAAGAGACTGCATAGTCCTAATATTCTCAAATAAACTTGATTAATTTTTTAAATAATAATAAAAAACTTGAATAATATTGAACAATTTTTTTCACCTCTAGGAAGTAACTATTATTCAAAATATTTTCCTTGTCTTTTGCTTCTTGTTTTTTCTTTTTCTTTCCTTCATTTCTTTCTTCTGTCTTGTTCCTTCTATCTTTTCTTTGCATTCTTTTCTTTCCTTTTTTTCCTTCTATTTTTTCTGCAATGAGTTTAAAGTGCAATTTAGTCCATGTCAGGGCATCTATCAATAAATAAAAACAGCTTGTATTTTTACTTTGCATCATTTCATGTGTGAAAATGTGTCAAAAAGTAGAACTATCTACTATATAGTAGATAGTTCTACTTTTTGAAAGTGCATCTTCCAAGGATTTCTATATAATGAATACTATTTTACAAATAATTTGATCTGTATTTTCACTTACCAATCCTTGTGATCCACCCTCAGTTCACAGCTGACTCCTAAATTAAAGACCTTGCCTGCCTTTACTCTTCAAGTTTCTAAGTCCAAACTCTAATGCATAAAATGCCAAGGGAATTATTATTATTTTAGCTGTTACTCAACCAGGTCTGCATTCTTTCTTTTCCTTTATACAACAAGTGATAGCAGAATGCCGCCTTTTAAGAAATAGAATGAATGGAAGACTCCAGGAATGTAGTTTACTAGATTCTAAGTAACCCTATGATTCTGGACAGATGATGCAAATTACATCTGATGCTATACTGAGGCCAGTGGCTAATGGACTAAGTCTCCAGTTTCATGATTGAGGACTGTTGTTCCAAGCTTACTATCAGAAATATAAGAATAATTATGAAACAGCTTCCCTGACAACCACTTTCAGTAACCTATAAACTGCATAGCTCTCTAACACAATCAGACTATTTTTCCATTCAATAGTGGATACCTGTTTTATATTTACCTTCTTGGATAAAAAATAAGCTAGTACCTAAATCCAACCAACAGTAGTATAAAGCATCCTAGGAACATCACCCAAGCCAAAAACACTTACTGGGTTAAAAGTAAAGAAAGTGTTTCTATTGATTTTTCTTAACTGTGCAGTTGTCAAGGTGATGGAAAATTCTCAAAATCTCTTCCAAAAGATTTCAAAGTGTTTGACAATTATTTAAAGTTAATTTGCAAAACATATTAAAGTACTTTTACAATCAAAAAGTTCTTGATATAACGTGATTAAATCCCAATGAAAAGTTTTTAATATTTTGGTATTCAAGTCTTATTTTCTAGAGTTTCACTTAGCCTCATAAAAGAAAAACAAATCAAGTCAGGTGGTGTTTGTGAATCAAAGTAGCATTTTAAAAGAATAGTTCAGAATTTACAAAAATGATTGCAGATTTTCAAATTCTTTTTTTTCCATTTTGTAATTTCCAGGCAAACTTGCACTAAACCTAAGAGGCAGTCAGGTTCAGGAATTGAGATCACAGACTTTGAAGCTAAAATTGGGAATATATTCACAATGCCAGCTCTACCAATCATTAACAATGTGACTGAAGCAAATACTGTGAGTTGATTTTCTTGTGCTTCATTTTCCTGATCTGTAAAATGGGAATAATAATAATAGTTCTTATTTCATAGGGTTGCTGTCTATATTCAATGAGTTCAAAATATATTAGAGTGTTCAAGTTAATGCCTGGAAAATAATAAGATATATAAGTACATTTTAGCATTATTATTCTGGCAAATCAAGTATTATTGCTATAAGATTAAAAGGAATTTGTTTTGTTGGTTTCATTTGCTATATAAGATATGTAGGGATAGATACCCATAGGCAGGGAAAGATGAGGGATCTCCCACCCTTGAAGGAGTTTTTAGATGGGTGGCAGAACAGGTTTAACCACCTGTGAAAAGCTGACAGCCTGCAGTCGCACTTCCTCTTTATGCTGTACCCTGCAAAGCTTGATTTGCTAAGATCAAGAAAAAAAAGAAACTTGATCCTAAGGTGTAAAAGCCCCCAGGACCCTTCCCTAGAAAGGAGCCATATCAACCAATTAGCCAATCAAGTAGGGGCGCCCTCAGCCCAGAGACAGGGTAGGCCCTGGGACACTATAAAATAAACCCCTCTAGCCCTGCTTCAAGGGTGGCTCCGTTTCAGGCACCCCTGCCTGTCTCGCTGAGAGAAGGCAGCTGTACTCTTGCATGCTTGCTGAATAAAAGTACAACTGTGCTTTTACGCTTTTGATCTCTATCAGATTCTTCCACAACCTTCTGCTTCGTCGAGAGAGTCAGGCCCAGGACTGCGGGGACTCTCTACTTATCTCTGCCCGAGACAAATAGAGAAGGTCTATAGAATGTCTATATAAGATACATTTACTTTATTTACTAAATGCAACTCCAAAATTGAAAAATGCAGACTGTTAAATTCCCTTGACCTTATTTTTTGTAACACAGTACTATAAAGAATAAATTTATGGTAAAGGTGCAAATTTTCAATGATGAATGTCATTGTATACCCAAATTGTATACCCCAAATATACCAATAAAATAAAATTCAAAAAAAGAATAAATTTATGGTCACTAAGTATTATAATTTTTTCTTTGAGAGCTAGTACAAGATTTAAATATATTCCTTATTTTATATTGTGCCAGCGAATAAATTCATATTTATATTCACTTCATGTTGATTTTAAACTAATTATCAAAGAGCTAATATTTTGATCTAGTTTAACCTTACAGAATCTCTTGCCTCAATATTTTCTCCCTAATATATATTACTCTTTAATCAATATTGAGTAAAAAGTAGTGTATAAATCAGTTTCAAGCTTAAGCCATCATTGTCACTTTTTGCCTAAGTTTGGCTTTCTCCACTAGTTAGATACCAATTCTTATTGTTAGCCTTCAGGCTGTCTTCAGGACACCCTTGTTTCCAGTTCAGACTAAATGACCACACTTGCTACTGTTAAAGAATGTGAAAAGGTCAACCAGGCCACTGAAGAATTCACACAAAGATAAAGAAAAAAAAAGATAAGGAATAAGTCTCTAGTGCATTTTCCCTGCAGTAAAATAGAGGCTTTCAAAGGCACAGCCTTTTGAAACCCATAGGATCTTTTTTAAAAAGTGTTTGTGATTTTGAAATATGTAATTAGTTTATGCTTTAAGTATTTTTTGAGGGTTCAGGAATTGAGATTAGATAGTCATTGCTAAGTATAAAAATTCAAAAAATTGCAAATCAACAGAATAAAAAAGAAAATGAAAATATAATAAATCTGCATCTAGAGGCGTTAAATCATAGAGTGAATGGTTCATCCCTGAATTTTTAATATTACAAATCACAAGGTACTTCCTTTATGATATTTTATTTTCTTTGCAAAAGTGTTAATATATTATCAGTTTATAAATTAACTAGTCACAGCAAAAGAGTAATGAAAAATTAAGCATGAATGACTTAAAATTTATTTAAAATACTTTAGTAGCTTTGAGCAAAATATAATATATGCCCAAATATACACATGCCTTTCTTGCCTTCAATTTATGTTTACGTAAATATAATGTTATACATTTGAGTTGATGAAACTTTTCTCTTACAATATATTGCACTTATGGAAAATCTAACCTAAAATTATTGAATTTTATTCTACTCCAAACCAAATACTATAGGCAAAGAAATTTTGAAAATTTAACACTTTAATCTTCAGTTCAGTATAATTGCTATTATAGTTCATTCTCTTATGATAGTGCAAATTTTCAAAAGCTTATGGTTTAGAGATGTTAGTACTATGTATCTATAACATTTCTTAAAAGAACTCAAAATAATTTTTGTATATATTCTGAATACACATACATGAAAACGGTACTTGAAGATCTACTATAATCATTAACTTGAAGATTGACTAACTCATTAAGAAGTTAAATTCAATGGTAAAAGTGTGAAAGCAATAAAAATCTGCTTTATTTTATTCTTTATGGATTAAAGCACGTGTTAATATGCACTACTAAACATATGATATGATCATACATAAAAGGAACTGATAGCTGGCAGTCAGAGGTCATAACAATTATGACTCTTTGGTATAATTTAGCATCCTAGAAAGTATTATTTATTAATTATATACTGATCTTTAAAAATCAAGGCATTTCAAAAATAAAATCATTATATTTGTTACAAAAATAAAGTGAAAAGTAAATAGCCTAGCACTTTGAGGCATATGTACCAATATGCCATAAATTTTTACCCCCTGCATGCATTACTCTCAGTGACTAGAGAACCATTAAGTATAAAATACTATCAAGAGTTTATAGTGAAGCCTTAGTCACTATACTGTTCAGGCAAATGTGAGCTTTCACGTAGATTAATTTTTCAAATTAAAGAACTACTAAACAGAAAATTCCTATGTTGGTGAAAATCTTTTCAAAATGAGTTTTACAAGCTTAGATAGAAAATGTAATTTCATCTTTTCCTCATAGTTAAGGACCTCTCATGGCTTCAAGTTATTGATTCTGCATATATATCATCAAAAACACAAACACCTTCAGGTTGCAGAAGAGCAAGATCCTAGAGTTAAGTCTTGTCTAATCTCTCCCTTCAGCAAATCAAACTCATCACACACATTCCAAAACATAGAATAATATATTTTAATATTAATGTATAATTTTAAGTTATCAGTGAAATTTGATATTTCATAGCAAAATAAACAAGTGCAATCAACAGAAGTGATAATGATTTCCATAATAATCGCTTCCTAAATATATTTTCCTTCCATCTAGTCTTTATATAGAAGTGTAGTTTAGATAAAATCCCCTATTTGATAGCAAAGTCAGCTTGTAGGACAGAAAGCAATCAGTAACAATTAGACGGCAGACAGATTGTTTATATTTTTGAGGGATATATAGTGTATTTGGAGTGCTTAATAATCTAAAACTAGAGATAGTATCAAAGTTTCAGAAATGGGCCCTTGTCCAGAATGCTACACAAGTGGCCCTACTGTTTAAGACTCAATTGTCATGGAGCAGTATAACTGACTGCATTTTTTTATGTTTTGTTGATGAGGCCCTACATTTATTGACACCTACAACTTTGACTCTTGTAAATGTCTCAACAGTGGCAACTTTGTAAATCTTTCATCCAATGATAAATGGCAACAAAACCTGTTTGCTTTGACATGTTTAAAGTCCATGGTAGAGGGCAGAGACTTTGAAACTATCTTTTCAAGTTCACATACAAGGCTATTGTTTTATTCCTTATAGTTCTACTAATTTAAACAATAAATATATAACATATATAAAATCTATAATTTATAATATAATATATAATAAATAATAATAAATAAAAATACATTCCTTCTCTCCTATTATCAGAATAATGAAATTGTGCTTATATAAGTAAAATTTCAAGTGTAAATATATATAATCCAAATTATCTACATACATTTGAAATTCATGTTCTCTGTAGATGTTCAAATGGCAAACAAGAGATTATATCTACATAGTAATGTTCAAACAAGTCTAAATGATCCATCTTTTTTCTTAAAACAAGTATTAAAGACAGGGGACTTCCAGGAAGATGGCAGAGAGGTAAACAGCAACAAATCAAACTCTGAGATTTGGAATCCAACACTGGAGTATAACAACTTGGTGAAGAAAACAAGTAGGGAGGTAGATCCATAGGACCCAGGAAGAATCTGAAGGAAAAATTGGAGCCCACAGAAAAATTGAAGAGACAGACCTCAATACTACACTTTCTCCCCAGCTCCTGGCTTGCAGCATGAGAGAGGGGCTCAAATCTACAAAGACATAGTGAGGGTAGGTGACTTCAGAGGCCTCCATTGAGAGATACACCAGTGAAATGGAGCAGTGGATGCTGTGAACTACATAAGCTGATGACTGAGTCCAACCTAAGCATCTGCCATGTCTCCTGGAGAAGGTGGTTAGCCAGATGTCATTTTAGTGAGGGGCCAACTGAACCTGGGACTTGGGGTAGCTGTGTGTTGGCTTTATCTCAAGACTCCCAGTGACTGGGTAAGGGACAAATGCAGGATACTTCCAGGGCCAGGGAGCTGAGGCCAGCAAGAGACACCCAGAGTATTGTAGGCTGAACAACTCAAGCCCCAACACCGCAACCAGAGACCAGGATCAGCCTGAACTTCTATGGAGTTGAAAGCAACAGAATTGGACCTCTCCCTATTCCTACTAGAGGCTTACTGGGATTATCCAGCAGGGATCTGGGCTCTGTCTGTCTCCATTGTCTACTTGTGACAGAAGAGACATGCCCTGAACTGGATACTACCACAAATTTGTAGACCCCAGAAGATAACCACGGTCTTGAAATCACAGAGAAATCCTTGTTTTTGCTTTGCTTCTGTTTTTTTTTTTCTTTCTTGATTGTATTTGTTTTTCATAAGAGTGAACACTGTTTTAAGGTTTTTGTTTGTTTTTTTTCTTATTTTTGTTTTTTCCTTCTTTATTTCTCTCCCATCTTCTTCAGTAGTTTCATGAAGCTTGAATAATCTTCCTTTGTTCATTAGCCTTGATTCTAATCATTTTCTTTCTTTTTATTTCTCTAATTTTTCCTCTTATCCCTTTTAAATTTTCTTCCTTGAGGGTAAAATCACTCTATTGAGGGGATATTTGATGTATATGATTTTTTGATTTGTTCTAGATTTTGTTACATAACTGTAAATTTTGATTAACTGCAAATCTATGATTAAAGGTGGCAAATTAACTATAGTTTGTCATTTCCTACATTATGTTTGATGCTATTGTTATTCCTGACCGTACTAATTTACCCAAGGTGATGTAGTTGACTTGATTGGTTATTCCTTCTTGTATGCTGAGATTGTGTGGGGGTCACAAACAATACAAGAGTCCAGTTCCAAAGAACTGGATGCCATGTCAAACAGGCAGCAACCTCTCGTCCTTAATAAATTGAACAAGCATGATCTTGGGGCAGACTCAAATGCTAAAAGCTAGCTATACCTAGAAGATATCTCTGAAAAGCACTCATTTCCTAAAGAGGTCTTGATACTAGTAAGAAAGCTACCTGCCATAACAAATTTACAAGCATCAATGCAGAAAACAAATTTAAAAATATATAAAATGAGAAAACACAGATGCAAGTTACAACCTCAGATCTCCAGTTTGCCTAAGGCAAATTCAGATAGCACTGAGGTGGAAGAAATCAAAAGCCACCCAGCTGAACTTTCTGAAATGGTAGCAGTGGAAATAATATAGCAGATGAATGAGTCTCTAGAAAAAAATCAGAAATAATAACATAGATAATTAAAGAGATGATGACCACAATGAAGGACATGGTTAGTGAATCTAGAGCAGACCAAAAAAGTAGAGGAGCTTAGAAAAGTTATGGAAGCCATGAATGACCAACATAAGAAAGAACTGGATTTTATAAAACAAAATAAAATAACTATCCAGGAGATTAAAAATTCTATTGAAAGTATAGGCAGCAAAGTCAACCAATGTGAAGAAAAAATATCAGACCTAGAAGATAGGTTTGTGGTTAGCAATCATCAAATGAAATACCAAGAGTCCATGAAAAATCAATCCAACAGCTGCTGGATGGTGCAGAGGAGAATAACATAAGATTAATTGGAATCGATGAAAAATCAGAAGGTAGCAAAAAGGGCATAAAAAAATCTATTCATACAAGTAATAGCTGAAAACTTTCCAAGCTTGGAAAAAGAATTTCACATACAAATAAGAACTCCAATTAGTCTGACCAGGAAAAACTACACCACGGCATATAACAGTCAAGATCCCAGAAATGCAACACAAGAACAGAATATTAAAACCTGTTAGAGAAAAGAAACAAATCACCTATAAAGGAAAGCTCATCAAAATCACAGCAAACTACTCAAGACAAACACTTAAGTCAAGGATAGCTTGGAGTGAAATATTTCAAGCTCTAAAAGAAAACAAGTTCCAATCTAGCTTGATGTACACCACAAAATTATCATTGAAAATTAATGGAGAAATAAGATACTTCCATGATAAAGAACACCTGAAGAAATTTATGACCACCAAACCACCACTCTAAAAAGTTCTGTAGAATATTCTAGAAAAAAAAACAATGAAGACAACAATATCAAGAATCCCAAACCATGAATCCACCAGGCATGGTGGAGGCAAAAGAAGGGGAACCAACAACAGGAAAATAATATGACAAGAATAAGTCAATACATATCAGTTATATACATCAATGTGAATGGTCTCAATTCACCAATCAAAAGATACAGACTGGCAAAATGGATCAAGAAACAAGATCCAACAATGTGCTGCATACAAGAAACACATTTAACTCAAAAAGAAATTCATAGACTGAAAGTCAAAAGGTGGAAAAAACACTCCATGCAACAGAAATCCAGAAAAAAACAGGAATAGCTACTCTATTTATAAAGTGGATTTCAAATCAAGACTGATCTGAAGAGACAAAGAAGGTCTCTAAATACTTGTTAATGGAACAATCCCAATTAAGAGATAAGAATCATAAATATATATGCACCAAATAATGGCACACCCAACTATGTAAAATAAACTTAAAGGATATAGAAATTCAGATAAGCACTAGTACAGTTGTAATAGGGAACTTCAATACTCCACTGTCACAAATAGATCAAATAGTCAAAACATCAACAAAGAAATATCAGTGCTGAATCAAATCTTTGAACAAATGAACTTAGTAGACATCTACTACATTGTTCAAGCTCACAATAGAAGAATATATATTCTTCTCAGGTGCACATGGGACTTCTTCCAAAATAGACCACATACTAGCTCATAGAACATGCTTAAGTAAATGCAAAGAAATTGAAATTATCCTATGCATATTATCAGATCATAGCACAATGAAATTGGAAATCAATGCAAAAGAGACCACAAAAAACTGCATAAATACATGGAAATTAAATAACATCTCTGTGAATAATCAATGGTTCACAGATGAAATTAAAGTAGACAACAAGGGAAACTTATTACAATGAATTCCTACATCAGAAAAAAAAGAGTGAGCTCAAATAAATAACCTAATGTTGCATCTCAAAGTTCTAGAGAAAAGATCATGTTAAATCAAAAATGTGAATGAGGAAGAAAATTATAAAGATCAGAGCATGAATTAATGCAATTGAGACTAAGAAAACAACACAGTGAATCACAGTTGGTTCCTTGAAAGATTAAAAAATTAGACAAACCCTTAGCCAATCTTATCCAAGAAAAGAAAGAAAAGACTCAAACCCATGCAATTAGAGATGAAAAGAGTGAAATCCTATGTAACCTGCAAAAAGTCAGAAAATCAGTACATACTTTGAGAACCTGTACTCTAATAAGGTGAAAAACACAGAAGAAATGGACAGATTCCTAGATACATATGAATTGTCAAAGCTGAATCAAGAAGATATAAAAAATTCTAAATAACCCAATATCAGTCAATAAAATTGGAGAAGTAATTTTAAAACTACCAAAAAAGAAAAGCTCAGGTCCTGATGGTTTCACTGCTGAATTCTGAAAGAAATTTACAGAAAATATAATGTCACTACTCCTCAAACTATTTAATGAAATTGAAAGGGAAGCAATACTTCCAAACTCATTCCTGGAAGCAAGTATTGTTCTGATACCAAAACCAGAGAAGCAGCCAACTAAAGAAGAGAGATATAGGCCAATACCTTTAATGAACATAGATGCAAAGAACCTCAAAAAGATACTGGCAAACAGAATGCAGCAAATTATCAAGAAAATTACACACAATGACCAAGTAGGATTCATCTGAGGGATTCAGGGATAGTTCAACATACACAAATTAATAAATGTAATACACTACAATAAGAGAACCAAGGAAACAAACCATACGATCATGTCAATAAATACAGAAAAATAATTTGACAAAGCCCAACATTCATTCATGATAAAAAACCTACAGAAAATTGAAATTGAATGTCTTTATCTAAATCTGATAAAAGCCATCTATGCCAAACTAATAGCCAACATCATACTAATTGGTCAAAAGATGAAATGTTTCATTCTAAAATGAGGAACAAGATAGATTCCCACTATCACCACTCCTATTCAATATAGTTGCAGAACAATTAGGCAAGAGAAACAAATAAAAAGAATAAGAATAGGAAAAAAGAATTTAAATTATCATTGTTTATGGATCACAAGATACTCTACATAGACGATCCCAAATACTCCAATAAAGAATTAATAATCAAATTTGGTACCATTCCAGGATACAACATCAGCACTCAAAAATCAATAGCAATCCTATACACAAATAACAAACTCACTGAGAGAAAAATTAGGGAAATCATACCTTTCACAATAGCATAAAAAAATTAAAATACTTAAAAATCAATCTAACAAAGAAAGTAAAAGACCTTTACATTGAAAACTACAGTACTCTGGAAAAGGAGATCAATTAGGATATTGGAAAATGGAAAGATATCCTTGTTCTGGTATAGGAAGAACCAATACAGTAAAATGGCCCTACTTCCAAAACTGATATACAAATTTTATCCAATCCCATTCAAAATACCAATAACATATCTCACAGAACTGGTGAAAACAATCCTAAAATTTATATGGAACCATAAGAGACCAACCTAGACAAAAAGCAATTCTGGTCAACAAAGGCAAGGCAGAGGTCATCATAATCCCCAACTTGAAATTACACTACAAAACTCCCTGATAAAAACAGTGTGATACTGGCCAAAAAAACAGACCTGGGTATCAGTGGAACAGAATAGAAGATATAAAGCTTCTACAAATGCACTCAGCTACCTCATCTTTGACAAAGGGTCCAGACACCTTCACTGGAAGAATGATAGTCTCTTTAATAAATGGTGCAGGGAAAACTGCTTTTCCACTTGCCAAAGATTAAACCTACACACATATCTCTCTCCATAAACTACACTAAAATTGAATTGGATCAAAGATCTAAATATTAAAACAGAAACACTAAATCTGCTAGAAGATAGAATAGGTAGATATAGGTGTAAATACTTTATGAACAAAACCCCAATCACACAGGAAATATTACAAAGAAATAACAATTGGGATCACATCACATTAAAAAGCTTTTGCACAGCAAAAGAAACCACCAACAAAGTGAGGAGATAACCCACAGAATAGGAAAAAAATTTTAACAGCTATTTCTCAGATGTAGTATTTAAGACAGCTAAGTTAGAAAATATTATAAGACAGTTGGCAGGGCTGAGCCCTTAGCATTAAAAACAATTGAGGCACATTCACTAAAGGTTAACATTAAAAAGAGAGAAACTACTACACACATATACTTCCTCTAGGAATGAATAACAGTGATTGATATTCTAAATATACATCTATCACCTTAATTGGGGACTAAAACATTCCTAGTTGGTCCATTCCTTCCGGGAATCCTGCTATGTGACAAGCTTCCCCATTTTATCTCCATTTAATCAATATTACCTGTGCAAATATACTTGTAATCTTATTGATTGATCATGGTTTTGTCCCACCTCAGGCCCATCTTGTGATTTTCCACTGGATCTTATAGTTTTGTCCCACTTTGTACCTGCCTCACCTCGTGGCTTTGCTCCATAAAACACCTTTAAATAGTGAGGTGGAAGCAATGCTCTTTTAGACAGAAATCAAAATTTTCTCAATAAAATTTTCCTACTTTTAACCTCCATTGTTCCTAGAATTCATTCTTTAATTTAGAGAACATGAACTCATGTTTTCGATATCTAGCAGGTTGGGAGTTATATTTCCCTTGTTTGGATTATTTTCCTTATTTGGATTACTTGGTGCCTTATATCAATAGGACTATTATCTTTAATATATAAAGAACTTTAAAAAAATAGATTTCCCAAATTTAAAGACCCAATCCAAAAACAGGCATCTCAAATGAATAGATACTTCTCAGATGAAGAAATACAAGCAGCAAATAAATATATGAAAAAATGTTCAATATCATTGATCATTCAGGGTACACAAATTAATACTGAGATTCCATCTCATTTCAGAAAAGATGACTATTATCAAGAAATCAATCAGTAACAAATGCTTGCAAAGCTGTGGGGGAAAAGAAACCTTTCTCCACTCTTGGAGGGAGTGTAAATTGGTACAACCAATATGGAAATCAGTGAAGAGATTCCTCAAGAAACTAAAACTAAAGGTTACATTTGAGCCAGGTATCCCCCTTCTTGGCATCTTCTCAAAAGAGTTAAAAGCACCTTTTAACTGAGTTGGGGATCCAACTCAGGACCTTGCACTTGTGAGGCAGGTGGTGGCACCACTGAGATAAATCCCCAGCCCCAAGAGTTAAAAACATCTTACCGCAGTGATATATGTTCCCTCATGTTTATAGCAGCACAATTTGTAATATCTATACTTTGGAAACAGCCCAGATGCCCAACAACCAATGAATAGATAATGAAAATGTGGATTTTATATACAGTGGAGTATTACACTGCCATAATGAATGATACATTTGAAACATTTTTAGATAAGTAGATGCAGCTTGAGAACACAATTTTAAGTGAAATAAATTGGGCACACTTATTTAAATATTGCATTGTTTCTCCTGTGCAAGAAACTGAAAGGGTAAATGAAGACCAAAATATTGGGAAGTAGGAATAAAATGTTCAGATGGGCAGAGGAACAAGCAAGAGGAGGGGAAGAAAAGAAAGGAGGGACTAAGGATAAAGAAATTTTTTAAATGGAAGGAAAATTTGGTTTTGTAAACATTGTTTTGTAAAATGAGAGAGAAAGAAGGGTTGAAAGGAAGGGAGGGGAGGGGAATGAGAAAAAAGAATTAAGATATATTATGTACAGGTACAAATTCCATACAATGAATGTGATCATTATTTATGTCAAGAATATACCAAAAAAGTTAATTTTTAAAAAAGTATCAAGGACATGAAGTTTCATATATAAAGTAAATATTCTCTTTAACACAATGGCACATGCTTGCTCAGAAAAGTGCTGATATTGTTAATCTTACTTGAGTAGCCAGTGACCATAATTCTAATAGTTCTCTCACCAAATATATGCTCTTCTTAAGTTTTAGAAAAGTCAATTCTAAGCAGCTTTAAAACACTAGCCAAAATAAAACCATCCTAAGGGTTTCTGAACACAGGAATCCCACACCAACTACGACCTTATATCACATAAACATTCAGATAAAAGTCAATAGTGCTTTTCAATAAATGAGTCCTAGTGAATTCCAGTGGAGCTCCAACTCCCACTGGCTGTTGATGGGCCATGATCAAAGAAAAGTCTCATAACACAATCTATAATAATGTTGCAGGTTTCTATTTTTCTAGAACACTAGTTTCTCCTCAGCTGTTTTTCTGTATATAGAATGTTCATGTAGACTTACAGAGCCCCATGGTCAACCACAACCAAATTCAAAATTCACTGGTACTATATACAGCAATGTCAGAATATTTTAAGAAAGAAAAAATATATTTGATTAATGGTGAGAGCTGCACAGTGTTTAGACAGGGTCATGACCCCCAGGCATCCATTTAATCAAATTTCTTTGCTGCCTGTCCCAATGGAGCCATCATAAGAAACTCTCTCAATGAAAACTGGGAAAGGGGGAAGCATACTTCATATCTCACATTGTTTACATGCTGTTAAGTAATTACTTCAATTTCCCATCCCCACTGGCCATCAACCGACAAATCACCTCCTTGGAGACTCTGAAAAGCCTTTTCTGCTATACATAGGTCATTTTTTCCCTCACAATGAAGCTAAATGCTTATCTTAAAGACTTCTTTGTGGATACAAAGTAAACTCTGTGCTAATGATCTCAACAATTATATTTATCATATAGATGCTCAACTTCTCTTTATGTTTCTGAACTATGTCAGAGCAACAATTTTTGCATAATTTCTCCACCCCGCCACACCACTTCACTTCTTCAACATGAATAGCCTCTTCCCATCCAGGCATAGAATAAAATCTGTTATTTTCGAATATGTTCTGTATTGTTCAGTAGTCAAACTAGTTATTATTTTTCAAGAGTTTTCAATAACACTCTCATTTTTAATGTGGTCCTTCTCCAGGGCAAAGAGCAGAAATGAGGCATGCAGACAATAAAGAATTGCAATTTGCCTTTATTTAATAGCTGTATCAAGTCATTAATAGAGATAGATAGGATAGTAACCTTTTCACCCAACCTTTCCTGATTGCTGTCCTAAAAAGCAAGAAGGGAAGTAGGGGCAAGAAAAGAAAGTTTATAACTAATTGCAGTTCAGGAATTAAAGGCAAATGAATTAAATGCTGAGTATAGGCAGAATTCTCCCAAACCCAAATGGAAAGAAACTATAGAACACACACAATGTTTAGAGATCTAACACAAAGTTAAAAAGCAGAAATCACAGGTCTCAAAATCAAAGGCCATTTTTCTTTCTGACTTGTTTTTTCATTTCTCCAAATTTCTGTTGAAGTGAACATATTTCAACCATTTTGTTCATCTTGCAAAAAAAGTTCACAATGTTTATGGTTTAAAAAACAATTCCCTGCAAAGGAATTAATTTAATGAATCACTTAAAATTCCTACTTTAAGTAGGATTTTAACTGGATTTTAAATGCTCACTTGTACATATTTTACCTTTAATTTTTACTTTCCAGTTAATGATCATCTGATAACAATGAAATCATTCCAGTAAAAGAATCCCCTAGTAAAATACTCCTAATATTATATTATATTATCAGCAATAAATTCACAAATTCAGCACATATTTCTCTGCAAGAAGTATAATATACAGAATACAATCCAATCAGTATTTCTACTCTCAATTCTTGCACAACATACCAAAAGTAAAATGGTACTCTTAACTTGATACAGAGACAAGAGTAAAGCCAATGTTAACATATTGGATGTGAATAAAATTATTTTTGTATTTTCATATATAGTTATATTAAATGTTATTTTCAGTGCAGAAGAGAAAAAAAAGCAAAACGTGCAGAGAATAGTCACAAGCAGGGGAAAAAAAATAAGTATTGTGAGAATGAGGCAAGACAGTAAATTGTAAGAGTGGGAAAATATAAATACAGAGAGAAAAGTTAAAAATACTGAAATAATTGAATGTGATTTGAGAGGAAAGACGTGTTTCAGATACTCCTTCTAGACATGAAGATAAGTGAAATAATTAACAAAGGAAAACTGAGAATAAGCATGATCGTCAGAAAGATCATTGAGCTTAGTCTCAAAAGCCACTTTTACTGGCTATTACTATATATCTGAGCTACCAAAATTGTGGTATTTTATTTTTCTAGATATTCTTTCCTTATCTAAACTAAGAAGTCAAACTAAATTAGCTCTGATATCCCTACTGTCTCTTAACCATAGTGACAATTCTCAGAATTACCTTAATGTTAGTGTTACTGATCTTTTTCCTACCTTTTTTATTACACTTACGATAGTTTCTTTCTATAATAGGGACAGAGGGAAGATAACATACCTTCAACACATTTACTGTTATTTGATATTTTCACTTAACAAGGAACATTGATTCACCTAGAATTACAATTGAGAACAAAATTTTTAAATGTTTAATTTAACATTTATTTTTCTCCACAAATTTTTTAAAGTGTAGAGTGAAAGACTGGTTTGGAAATGATATATGTGTATGTGGATGGAAAAAGAAAGCCAGATGTAGAGATAGCACCAGAATCTGCAGTTAATTAGAAAGAAAGTATTATGTTTAGAGAGGATATTTGTATTTAAAATTTCCTTTTCATTCAAGTTTTATCATACATTTTAAAGATAGCTAATACAGTATTTCATAGTGACAATTGATGCAATGTTGGACAATATACTCAGTAAATAGGAAGTATAAAGATTTCAAGGTATCCAACTTGTATCTGGAGCTTTTATTTATAAAAGTTTTAGAAAAGCCATTTTTGTAATTTTATCCTTCAGGGTATTTATTCAAGTTCAAATAATATTTCACTTTCATTCAGTTCCACTGATTTGAGTATTTGTGATGGTATCTGGCATATAGGTGATTCTTGTGAAACATCTATTGAAAGAATAGGTGGGTGGGTAGGTGGGTAGATGGATGGATTGATGGTTATTTCCTTCTCTTGGTTTCTTTGCTATGCACAAATGTAATGCCATTTACAATTGTCTAAAACACATCCAATTTGAATTCACCTCTTTATTATAAAAAAGTAAAGTGCCCTTAAGAAACAGATTTTTAAAATGCAAATATGGGCCACAAATTGCACAACTCTAAGGAATGCTATTCATAGTGTACTGTGTGTAAATTTTAACTCTTGGAAAAGTTCAAGGGAGTAGCCTGACAAAGAGGGGAACTGAAATTCTTCAAAAATAGTCATTTTTGGGCCGGGGATTTAGCTCAGTGGTTCTGCTGCCTGTCTCACAAGTGCAAGTTCCCAAGGCGGATCCCCAGTACCAAAAAAAAAAAAAAGTCATTTTTATGTAAACATTTGATAGATGTTTTATATGCATTATTTAGGAAAGTTCCCTAACAACACATTTAGGAAGGTATTATTAACTCAAACAAAAAAAGTGAAAAGAATATTTGAGGCTCAGAGAAACAAAGTGATTTTTCCAAATCATAGCTATTGAGTATCCAAGCAAGGATCAGACCTACATTTATCTACTCCAAAACTTATACTTTTTACACTATACTGTAATAGTCTGTATGTAAGAGGCCAAAACTGTACATTTGTTATGATTATAGAATATTTTTAAATGTAAAAACATTTTATTTATTTAAACCTAGGCCTTTTGTGCTATATCTGTCCACAATAATGGCACTACTTCTAAAGTTTGAAATGTTGTATGAAAATGTTTAATTCCAGTTTTTATTTATAAATGATAAAAATGACAAGAAGCAATTGACCTCATTAAAATGACATCAAGTTAATTGTATAACATCCTTCCTTACAAAGCCAAATTATAACAATGAAAATTAACACAACAAAGTAATAAAAATAATAACGAAATGATAAAATGGTTAATTATAAGGAAATTTTCATTATAAATATATTAAAAATTGTTCATAGGACTGATCTTAATTCAATCTTCAAGAAAATCTGAGCTCCCAGCTTTATTATTAAATCATAATCCTGCAAGTGAATTTTCAAGGAGAATCAGATAACATATTACATGTATTCTGTTGAGTTATACAGCTTGATATAAAAATGGCACTGAAAATCAGACTAACATTTATCTAACCATAATTAATACCATCCCCCCACCATTCTGTCATTTCACTCATTTGTCTTGAACTTTTGATAGCAGCTGGGGAGTATTCAATTTAGTACAAGGTCTCTGGCAAGTGCCAAGTGTGAAAATGGACATGAAGCCATTTTAGATACCAGATGGTCACACAGCAATATTAATGTTATAAGAGCCCTAAATATGCCATTGATCTTCTACTACAATGTTTAAGTTGATATAGGATGATATTAAAAATAAAGCAATGGAGAACACACCGAATCAGCCCGCTGCAGACAGGCAGGTCTGTGCATGCCCTACCAAAGTCCTGAGTCCCGCAGAAGATGCCAAATCACCCTGTTGCAGACAGGCAGGTCTGCCCATGCCCTACTGAGGTCCTGAGTCTCGGAGAACATGCCGAATCAGCCCACTGCAGACAGGCAGGTCTGTGCATGCCCTACCGAGGTCATGAGTCTCAGAGAACGCGCCAAATCAGCACTGCAGACAGGCAGGTATGTGCATGCCCTACCAAGGTCGTGAGTCACGCAGAGGAGGTCGAATCACCCCGCTGCAGACAAGAAGCCACCTGGTTCCACACTACAAAGACACAGAGGACACCAGACCACCAGACCAAGGTACTGAGTCCCACTGTTCCCGGCCCAGAGGTAGGGGTTTCTGAGCCATCGTCCCACTGCTCCTGGTCCAGAAGAAGGGGCTTCCCAGTCACCATCCCTCCCACTGCTCCCAGCCCAGAGGAAAGGGCTTTTGGGCCACCTTCTGTCCTGCCGCTCCTGGCCCAGAGGAAGGGGCTTCCAGGCCACCATCCCTCCCACCACTTCTGGACCAGAGGGAGGGGCTTCTGAGCTGCCATCCCACTGCCCTGGTCCAGAGGAAGGGGCTTCCAGGCCACCATCCCTCCCACTGCTCCCAGCCCACAGGAAAGGATTTTTGGTCACCATCCTTACCGCTGCTCCTGGCCCCTGTCCCATCTCACCCAGCCCAGAGGAGGTAATCCGTGTAGGCACTAACAGGCCCCCACCCCAGTCAAAATGAGAAAACACATAAATAAACCAAAACTAGACTTCCAGATCACCAACAGCAACCCCAAAGGGAAATGAGATGGAACACTCTGATACTCAACCACCTGGACCCACTGAACTGGCAACAAAAGGGGATGTGGAAAAAATGAAATCAGAAATAATTTCGCAGATAACAGCAGAGATTGTGCCCCTAGTACAAGACATGAATAATAAATCTAGAGGGGAGCTTAGGAACATGATGGAATCCCAAAATAAGAAACCAATGATATCCATAAAACAGATGCAAATAGATTTCCAGGACATGAAAAACTCCATTGAAAGTCCAAACAGCAGAATGAGCCAATGTGAGGACAGAATTTCAGATATAGAAGATAAGATTGCAATTAGTGACCAGGAAAAGAAAAATTGCTTCAAAATTATAAGGGAACATGAGAAATCAATCCAGCAGCTACTAGATGATGCAAAGAAGAATACCATAAGACTGATTGGGCTCAATGAAGAAACAGGAGAGAGTGCAGATGACATAAAAAAATCTCTTCACAGAAATAATGGCAGAAAACTTCCCAAGCAGGGGAAAACAACTTGACATACAGATAAGTGAGGCTTACAGGACTCCAAATAGCCTTGACCAAAAAAAATCTATACCTAGGCATATAATTGTTAAGATTCCAGAAACACAACAGAAGAACAAAGTTCTCCAAGCAGTCAGAGAAAAGAAACAAATCACATACAAAGGAAAGCCCATCACAATCACAGCAGACTTCTCAACACAAACCATCAAGGCAAGAAGAGCTTGGAGTGACATATTCCAAGCCCTAAAAGAAAACAGCCTCCAACCCAGATTGATGTACCCTGCAAAACTATCTTTCAAAATTGATAGAAAAATAAGATACTTTCATGACAAAGAGCACCTTAGGAACTTCGTGAATACCAAACCAGCACTCCAAAGAATTTTACACAATATCCTAGGAAAAGACATTGAGGATCACAACCCCAGGAAGAAAAGCAGAATGAACCCATCTGGTATGACAAGAAATTAAATGTAAAGGGGGAGAACACAACAAAAAGAAAAAGCCATGGCAATGATAAGTCAATAGTTTTCAGTTATAACCATCAACGTTGATGGTCTCAATTCACCAATCAAAAGAAATACACTGGCAGAATGGGTCAAGAAGCAAAATCCAACAATATGCTGCATACAAAAAACACACTTAATTCAAAAGGAAACTCATAGACTGAAAGTTAAAGGATGGAAAACAATACTCCATGCGACAGGTACCCGAAAAAAAGCAGGAGTAGCTATCCTCTTGGCAGATCAAGTAGATTTCAAACCAACACTGATTAAGAGAGACAAAGAAGGACACTACATCCTTGTAAAGGGAAGAATCCAAGAGGAAGAGATGACAATCATAAATATCTATGCACCAAACACTAGTGCACCCAACTATATAAAACAAATCCTAACAGACATGAAAAGTCATATATGCACTAATACAATTGTAGTGGGGGACCTCAACACCCCACTGTCACAAATACATAGATCAACTAGACTAAAAATAAGTAATGAAATACTAGAACTCAATCGAACTCTTGAACAAATGAAATTAACACATGTTTACAGAGTCTTCCACTCCACAAAATCAGAATACACATTCTTCTCAGCTGCACATGGGTCATTCTCCAAAATAGACCACATACTCACACATAGAACATGTTTAAGTAAGTGCAAAGGAATTGAAGTTATCCCCTGTATATTATCAGACCATAGTGTGATGAAATTGGAGATCCATAGCAAAAGAAACTCAAAAAATTTCATAAACACATGGAAATTGAAGAATACACTTCTGAATAACCAATGGGTCACAGAGGAAATTAAAGAAGAAATCAGACAGTTCCTTCAATTCAATGACAATGACAATACAACATATCAGAATCTATGGGACACAATGAAAGGAGTCTTAGGAGGGAAATTCATAGCAGTGAATACGCATATTAGGAAAACAGAACGAGCCCAATTAAACAACCTGATGCTGAACCTCAAGCTTCTACAAAAAGAAGAGCAGGACAGCCCCAAAGCTCATACAAGGGAGGAAATTATAAAGAGCAGAGGAGAAATCAATGCAATGGAGACTAAGAGAACAATACAAAAAATCAATGAAGCCAAGAGTTGGTTTTTTGAAAGAATCAACAACATTGACAAACCCTTAGCCAACCTTATCAGAAAAAGGAAAGAAAAGGCCCAAATCCATGCAATTAGGAATGAAAAGGGTGAAATTACAAAAGACCCAGCAGAAATCCAGAGGATCATCAATACCTACTCCAAGAACCTATACGCCAATAAGAGGGAAAACACAGAAGAAATGGACAGATTCCTAGACACATATGAACTACCAAAATTGAACGAAGAAGACCAAAAATTCTGAACAACCCAATATCAACCAATGAAATTGAAAATCTAATTAAAAACTTATCAACTAAGAAATGCCCCGGCCCTGATGGCTTCACTGCTGAATTCTACAAGATATTTAGAGAAGAACTGCTACCACTACTGTTTAAACTCTTCAATGAAACTGAAAGGGAAGCAATACTCCCAAATTCATTCCTGGAAGCAAGCATCACCTTGATCCCCAAAGCAGAGAAAGACCCAACTGAAAAAGAGAACTATAGGCCAATCTCACTAATGCACATAGATGCAAAAATCCTTAATAAGATACTGGCAAATAGAATGCAGAAGATCCTCAAGAAGATCACACACCCTGACCAAGTGGGATTCATCCCAGCGATGCAGGGATGGTTCAACATACACAAATCAATCAATATAATACACTATATCAATAGAGCCAAGGACAAAAACCATATGATTATCTCCATAGATGCAGAAAAAACATTTGACAAAATCCAACATGCATTAAGGATAAAAACCCTACAAAAAATTGGAATAGATGGTCTCTACCTCAAACTGATAGAAGCCATCTATGAAAAACCAACAGCCAATATCATACTAATTGGTCAAAAACTGAAATCCTTCACACTAAAATCAGGAACAAGACAAGGATGTCCACTATCACCACTCTTGTTCAATATAGTTTTGGAAACACTGGCCATGGCAATTAGACAAGAGAAAGAAATAAAAATAATAAAGATAGGTTATGAAGAAGTCAAATTGTCATTATTTGCAGATGACATGATACTCTATATAGAAGACCCCAAGAACTCCACCAAAAGTCTTCTAGACTTAATAACCAAATTCAGTCAAATAGCTGGTTACAAGATCAACACACAAAAATCAATAGCTTTCCTCTACACCAATGACAGACTCACTGAGAGAGAAATAGGGCAAATAATTCCTTTCACAATAGCATCCAAAAAACTGAAATACCTAGGAATCATCCTAACAAAAGAAATCAAAGAACTCTTCTCTCAAAACTATGGTACTCTGAAAATAGAGATTGAAGATGATATCAGAAAATGGACAGACTTCCCCTGCTCCTGGGTAGGAAAGATTAATATAGTGAAAATGGCCATACTTCCAAAACTGCTATATAGATTTAATGCAATTCCAAAGGAGATCCCAGCAGCATACTTCACAGACCTTGAGAAAACAATCCCAAAATTCATTTAGAACAAGAAGAGACCCAGAATAGCAAAAGCAATTCTAGGTAACAGAGACATGGCAGGGGGTATCACAGTCCCCAACTTACAACTATACTACAAAGCTTCTGTGATAAAAACAACATGGCACTGCCACAGAAACAGACCTGAGGACCAGTGGAGCAGATTACAAGATGCAGAAACAATGCCAGACACACTCAGCCATCTCATCTTTGGTAAAGGAGCCAAACACCCTCCCTGGAGGAAAGATAGCCTCTTTAATAAATGGTGCTGGAAAAATTGGATTTCAACTTGCCAAAGATTAAAAGTAAACCTATATCTCTCGCTGTGCACTAAACTAAAATTGAAATGTATTAAAGATCTAAATATTAAAGTAGAAATGCTGAACCGGCTGGAATAGAGTTTAGGTAGAACTCTTGAAGACATTGGTGTAGGAAAAGATTTTATGAACAAAACCTCAGTTGCCTGTAAACTAGCACAAACATTCAACAAGTGGGATCTCTTCTTATTAAAAAGCTTCTGCACAGCAAGAGAAACCACTAGCAGTGTGAAGAGACAACCCACAATGTGGGAAAAAGTCTTTGTCTGCTTTTCCTCAAAGGTCTACTATCTCGAATCTATAAAGAACTTAAAAAGATCAGACCTCCCAAATTTAAAAACCCAATCCAAAAATGGGCATCTGAAATGAACAGACATTTCCCAGACAAAGAAGTAGAAATAGCAAATAAATACATGAAAAAATGTTGAACATCTCTGGTCATTCAAGAGATGCAAATGAAAACAATGCTGAGATTCCACTTCACTCCAGAAAGAATGGCTGCTATCAAGAAATCAACCAATAACAAAGGCTGTCGGGGCTGTGGGGAAAGAGGAACCCTGCTCCACTGCTGGTGGGAGTGTAGACTGGTGCAAGCACTGTGGAAATCAGTATGGAGATACCTCAACGAAGTAGGACTGGAAGACCCATTTGACTCAGCTATTCCCCTGTTGAATATTTTCCCCACAGAATTAGAAGAATCATACCACAGTGATATATGTGCACCCATGTTCATAGCAGCCCAGTTTGTAATAGCTAAGACTTGTAAACAGGCCAAATGTCCATCAACTGGAGACTGGATTAAGAAAATGTGGTTTTTTATATAAAATGGAATACTACTCAGCCATAAAAAATGAGAAATTAGAGACATTTATAGCTAAATGAATCCATAGTGAGGCGATACCCTTAAGTGAAATAAATAAGACACACATGTATACATACTGAATAGTTTCTCTGGTGTGAGAAACTGAAAAATAAGGACTAAAACGTATAATAGGTAATGTGAAATAGGACGAAAAGGGCAACGGGGAAGGAAGTGGGCCGGGTAGGGGAAGGGAAAGAAGGGAATGGAATTAATATGAGAAAATGGAAAAATAGGAACAAAATCTTTGAAAATAGGGAGGAATGGAGGGGTTGAATGGAGGGCTGGGCAAGGGCAAAAAATAAGAACCAAGAGAGATTATGTAAAAGTGCAAATTTCCAATGATGAATATCATTATACTATATACCTAAAATGTACCAATGATTAGAATGAATAATCGGTAATGCAAAATAGGAAGGGGTCCAAAGGGTTAGGGGTAGTGGGAGGGGCAGGGGAAAGGAAAGAAGGGAAAGGAAAAATGATGCAAAATGGAAAAAATGGAAATAAAGTCTTTGTAAATAGGGAAGGGAGGAGGGGGTGAAGGGAGGGCTAGGAATGGGGAAAAAATAAGAACCAAGATGCATCATGTAAAGGTACAAGTTCCCATTGAGAAATGTAAATGTGTTGTATACCTAAAATGTACCAATAAAAGAATTTAAGAAAAAAAATTAAAAAGAATGGAAAGTCTCCTCTAGATGTTGGTCAGTAGCATATTCATATGTAGAGTGACCAAGCAATGAATTTATACTTGGTTGTTGACATTTATTTATATAGAAAACCTGTGAACAACGTTTAGATGGCTTTTGTTTCTTTTGATCTGAGTTAGAATTAGCTATATGCTTTTGGAAATTCTTTGCTGGGAAGGGAGAAGAGCTTTTAAAATGGTGATGCTCTCTTTTTTATTTGCTCTCAATTCTTTCATTGTATCTTCTCTTTGATATGCTTAAAAATCCTTGCATTTTTGGGGGAGAAACGCTTTGCTCCCAAAGGGTTTGGAACTCAAAGTTAAAAATTTTACCAAGTTCCTGCTAGGGCCATAGTATTAATAAACTATGTAAGATCTATTTTCTTTGAGAAAAGTTTGAAAATAGAACACAAAACCCTACAGAGCATATATTAATTATATATGTACATATTGTATATGTAACAGCTAAGACACTTACATTGTTTTTTCTTCTGTTGGGCAAAAAAATGCCTCAGGGTCAAAAATGTTTCCAGGGAGACTAAAGATTCTTAGGAACTCATGGTTTAAAATTATGATCTGGCATTGTTTCACAAGTTTGAAAAGATACAAATAGTAACAATAGCAACCAATATTTATTGAGTAAATTTTGCTATGATTTTGGAACTGTTTTATAGGTATCATGTACTCACACATAATTTCCCTAAAATGTATGAAAGAGGTACTATTATTATTTCTCTTTTGCAGAGGAAGGAACTGAGGCACAGAGAAGGTAAATGACTTGCCTCAGGTTACATAGCTGGCATGCTGTGGAGGTGGAATTAAAACTCAAATAATCTGGTTCCCAAGTTCTTAAACCATCAAGGATATTGTAGGATAATACTTGAAGTCAGGGCACCTGAATTCTAGTCTAATTTTTTTGGTGGTGCTAGGGATCAAACCCAGGACTTCGCCAAACCCAAGCACACTGTGTTAGTTACTTTGTCAATGAGGCAGAATACCCAATATCTGCAATTTAAAGGAGAAGAAGTTTATTTTGACTCACAGTTTAGGCCACAGTAAACAGGCTCCAAGTCAGAAGGGCAAGGCAGAGGGGCATAGTGGAAGGCAAATTGCCCATGTTGTGGTGTTCAGGAAGCAAGAGAGTGAAGGGGAGAGCCAGGAAGGAAATATACTTTTCAGAGTCATTCCCCCAGTGATCCACCTCTTTTGACCAGACCCCATCTTCCAATGCCAGTTAGTTATATTGCCCTCATGATTTAATCATCTTCCAAAAGCCCCACCTATGAGTACATGAGGATTTTGGGGAACAATCTCAATCTAAACTATAATACATGCTAAATACATGCTCCAACTCTGAGCTACATCCCTAGCTTCAGTCTTTTATTTTTTAATAGCTAGTAGGTAATGCTATGATCTGGTACAAGCTAATTCTCTGGCCCCAAGTTTCCTCATCTGAAAAATGGAAAAATTCAGGAGTCTGTAATCTGGCATAATGAGAGCTTCAAAAGCAGCCTTTCTTTGTTCAGCCATACTTTGATCATAAAGCTTTCTGCTTCAATGTATATTCTTTATTAAGTTGCCTATAGAGGATGAAGTTAAAGGAAGAGATGAAACTATAAAGTAGAATTTATTAATCTGAATTATTTATGATAAAATCACATGAATAAAACATATGGTGCTTTTATTTACTATCAAGTGAAACTGTTCAAGCACAATTTGGATGATCATTTGATGAGGTACTTAGGAGAGGATTTAAGTATCAGTTGGGGAATGGGATAGGCTAGATGACTTTTTAAGTTCCTTTCCACCTAGAGATTTTATGTTTCAACAAATCATGTAAATATCTAATTCATTTAACAAAAGCAATCTATCTGCAATTGTATCTAATCACATGTATATTTCAATATACTGTGTGTATTTTTCTTCAAGAATTTAACTTATAGAGTGACTCTTACATGAATTTTATGTATTACATGAGCTTGTAGATGTTCTAGTTCTATGTAAGCTAAAACATAGAGGCAATTTTGCTTATTCTAAAAATAGTGATCTCTATGACTTTTTGTTTAGGAAGAAAATTGCTTTATAGTTTAATATGGTGTTGCACAGGAGGTTTCAGATATCTATAAAGCAGATAGTTTGTACTGCAGCATGTTCTAAGTAGATGAAACTGCATAAAAGTGACATTGGGGATAAGTTGCACTTCGCTGACACTTCCTTCCTCATTCCTCAATTACAAACAACTGAAGGACTGCAAATATATGCTCTGAGAGAGAACATTGATTTAAATACCGATCTTACCAAAACTCTCTGTGAAACATGAGAGGTAATTTAACTATTTCAAATATCACATTTCTCATTTTTATTCACATTTCTCATTTTTAAACTTGGAGCAATAACATAGCTGCCTGATAGGGTTATGGTTAAAATAAAATTATTTATGCATGGATCTTTAAGTAGTTACTTTATGAATAAATTGCTTTATCTATTTTTTTTGTATTAAATTCTTTTATTGGTACATTGCAGGTATACAACACAATTACATTTCTCATTGGGAATTGTACCTTTACATAATGCATCTTGGTTCTTATTTTTTCCCCATTCCTAGCCCTCCTTTCACCTCTTCCACCCTTCCCTATTTACAAAGACTTTATTTCCATTTTTTCAATTTCTCATCATTTTTCCTTTTCCTTCTTTTCTTTCAACTGCCCCTCCCACTACCCCTACCCCTTTGGACCTTTTCTTCCTATTTTACATTATCAATTATTCATTTTAATCATTGGTATATTTTAGGTATACCTTTACATAGTCTCTCTTGGTTCTTATTTTTCACCCTTACCCAGCCCTCCCTTCAATCCCTCCAGTCCTCCCTATTTACAAAGATTTTGTTCCTATCTTTCCATTTTCTCATATTAATCCCATTCCCTTCTATCCTTTCCCGTAGCCCTCCCACTTCCTTCCCGTTTGCCCCTTCTCTTCCTATTTCACATTACCTATTATACATTTAGACCTTATTTACACTTTCAGTTTCTTACACCAGAGAAACTATTCGGTATTTATTCATGTGTGTCCTATTTATTTCACTTAAGAGTATAGCCTCAATGTGCATCCACTTAGCTATAAATGTCTCTAATTTCTCATTTTTATGGCTGAGTAGTACTCCATTTTAAAAAAAAACACATTTTCCTTATCCAGTCTCCAGTTGATGGGCATTTGGGCTGTTTCCAAGTTTTAGCTCTCACAAACTGTGATGCTATGAACATGGGTGCACATATATCATTGTGGTATGATTCTTTTAATTCTTTGGGGAAGATCCCCACCAGTGGAATAGTGGGGTCAAATGGGACTTCTAGTCCTAGTTCTTTCAGGTATCTCCATACAGATTTCCACAGTGCTTGCACCAGTCTACACTCCCACCAGCAGTGGAGCAGGGTTCCTCTTTCCCCACAGCCCCGCCACCATTTGTTATTGGTTGATTTCATGATAGCAGCCATTCTTTCTGGAGTGAAGTGGAATCTCAGTGTTGTTTTCATTTGCATCTCTTGAAAGACCAGTGATGTTGAACATTTTTTCATGTATTTATTTGCTATTTCTACTTCTTTGTCTGAGAAATGTCTGTTCATTTCAGATGCCCATTTTTGGATTGGGTCTTTAAATTTGGGAGGTCTGATCTTCTTAAGTTCTTTATAGATTTGAAATAGTAGACCTTTGTCTGAGGAAGAGCAGGTGAAGTTTTTTTCCCACATTGTGGGTTGTCTCTTCACACTGCTGGTGGTTTCTCTTGCTGTGCAGAAGCCTTTTAGTAAGAAGAGCTCCCACTTGTTGATTGTTTGTGCTAGTTCACGGGCAACTGAGGTTTTGTTCATAAAATCTTTTCCTACACCAATGTCTTCAAGGGTTCTACCTAAACTCTCTTCCAACTGGTTCAGAGTTTCTATTTTAATATTTAGATCTCTAATCCATTTTGATTTTAGTTTAGTGCATGGTGAGAGATACAGGTCTAGTTTTAATCTTTGGCAAGTTGAAGCCCAATTTTTCCAGCACCATTTATTGAAGAGGCTAACTTTCCTCCAGTGAGGGTGTTTGGCTCCTTTGTCAAAGATGAGATGGCTGAGTGTGTCTGGCATTGTTTCTGCATCTTCTAATCTGTTCCACTAGTCCTCAAGTCTGTTTCTTTGCCAGTACCATGCTGTTTTACCACAGTAGTTTTGTAGTATAGTTGCAGGTTGGGGATTGTGATACCCCCAGCCATGTCTCTTTTACCTAGAATTGCTTTTGCTATTCTGGGTCTCTTCTTGCTCCAAATGAATTTGTGGACTGTTTTCTCAAGGTCTATGAGGTATGCTGCTGGGATCTCAATTGGAATTGCATTAAATCTATATAGCAGTTTTGGAAGTGTGGCCATTTTCACTATATTAATCCTTCCTACCCAGGAGCAGGGGATGTCTGTCCATTTTCTGATATCATCTTCAATCTCTATTTTCAGAGTACCATAGTTTTGAGAGAAGAGTTCTTTGATTTCTTTTGTTAGGATGATTTCTAGGTATTTCAGTTTTTTGGATGCTATTGTGAAAGGAATTATTTGCCCTATTTCTCTGTCAGTGAGCCGTCATTTGTGTAGAGTAAAGCTATTGATTTTTGTGTGTTGACCTTGTAACCAGCTATTTGACTGAATTTGGTTATTAAGTCTAGAAGACTTGGTGGAGTTCTTGGGGTCTTCTATATAGAGTATCATGTTTTCTGCAAATAATGACAATTTGACTTCTTCATTACCTATCTTGATTCCTTTTATTTCTTTCTCTTGTCTAATTGCTGTGGCTAATGTTTCCAGAACTATATTGAACAAGAGTGGTGATAGTGGACATCCTTGTCTTGATCCTGATTTTAGTGTGAAGGATTTCAGTTTTTGACCAATTAGTATGATATTGGCTGTTGGCTTTTCGTAGATGGCTTTTATCAGTTTGAGGTAGAGATCATGTATTCCAATTTTTTGTAGGGTTTTTATCCTAAATGCATGTTGGATTTTGTCAAATGCTTTTTCTGTATCTATGGAGATAATCATATGGTTTTTGTCCTTGGCTCTATTGATATAGTGTATTACATTGATTGATTTTCGTATATTGAACCATCCCTGCATCCCTGGGATGAATCCCACTTGATCAGGGTGTATGATCTTCTGCATTCTGTTTGCCAGTATCTTATTAAGGATTTTTGCATCTATGTGCATTAGTGAGATTGGCCTATAGTTCTCTTTTTCAGTTGGATCTTTCTCTGCTTTGGGGATCAAGGTGATGCCTGCTTTCAGGAATAAATTTGGGAGCATTGCTTCCCTTTCAATTTCATTGAAGAGTTTAAACAGTAGTGGTAGCAGTTCTTCTCTAAATATCTTGTAGAATTCAGCAGTGAAGCCATCAGGGCCGGGGCATTTCTTAGTTGATAAGTTTTTAATTAGATTTTCAATTTCATTGGTTGATATTGGGTTGTTCAGAATTTTTGGTCTTCTTCGTTCAATTTTGGTAGTTCATATGTGTCTAGGAATCTGTCCATTTCTTCTGTGTTTTCCCTCTTATTGGCGTATAGGTTCTTGGAGTAGGTATTGATGATCCTCTGGATTTCTGCTGGGTCTTTTGTAATTTCACCCTTTTCATTCCTAATTGCATGGATTTGGGCCTTTTCTTTCCTTTTTCTGATAAGGTTGGCTAAGGGTTTGTCAATGTTGTTGATTCTTTCGAAAAACCAACTCTTGGCTTCATTGATTTTTTGTATTGTTCTCTTAGTCTCCATTGCATTGATTTCTCCTCTGCTCTTTATAATTTCCTCCCTTGTATGAGCTTTGGGGCTGTCCTGCTCTTCTTTTTGTAGAAGCTTGAGGTTCAGCATCAGGTTGTTTAATTGGGCTCGTTCTGTTTTCCTAATATGCGTATTCACTGCTATGAATTTCCCTCCTAAGACTCCTTTCATTGTGTCCCATAGATTCTGATATGTTGTATTGTCATTGTCATTGAATTGAAGGAACTGTCTGATTTCTTCTTTAATTTCCTCTGTGACCCATTGGTTATTCAGAAGTGTATTCTTCAATTTCCATGTGTTTATGAAATTTTTTGAGTTTCTTTTGCTATGGATCTCCAATTTCATCACACTATGGTCTGATAATATACAGGGGATAACTTCAATTCCTTTGCACTTACTTAAACATGTTCTATGTGTGAGTATGTGGTCTATTTTGGAGAATGACCCATGTGCAGCTGAGAAGAATGTGTATTCTGATTTTGTGGAGTGGAAGACTCTGTAAACATGTGTTAATTTCATTTGTTCAAGAGTTCGATTGAGTTCTAGTATTTCATTACTTATTTTTAGTCTAGTTGATCTATGTATTTGTGACAGTGGGGTGTTGAGGTCCCCCACTACAATTGTATTAGTGCATATATGACTTTTCATGTCTGTTAGGATTTGTTTTATATAGTTGAGTGCACTAGTGTTTGGTGCATAGATATTTATGATTGTCATCTCTTCCTCTTGGATTCTTCCCTTTACAAGGATGTAGTGTCCTTCTTTGTCTCTCTTAATCAGTGTTGGTTTGAAATCTACTTGATCTGCCAAGAGGATAGCTACTCCTGCTTTTTTTCGGGTACCTGTCGCATGGAGTATTGTTTTCCATCCTTTAACTTTCAGTCTATGAGTTTCCTTTTGAATTAAGTGTGTTTTTTGTATGCAGCATATTGTTGGATTTTGCTTCTTGACCCATTCTGCCAGTGTATTTCTTTTGATTGGTGAATTGAGACCATCAACGTTGATGGTTATAACTGAAAACTATTGACTTATCATTGCCATGGCTTTTTCTTTTTGTTGTGTTCTCCCCCTTTACATTTAATTTCTTTTTTCTTCCCTCATTAACTTTATTGTTACATTTTAGGTATACAGTACAGTCACATTCATCATTGGGATCTTGTACCATTACATGAGTATCTTGGTTCTTATTTTTATTTCCCATTCCCTTGCCCTCCCTTAACCCCCTCCACCCTTCCCTATTTACAAAGGCCTTGTTTCCATTTTTTCCTCTTCTCATATTTTTTCCTTTCCCTTTTTTCCTTTCCCTCTTTTCCCTTCCCCTACCCCTCCCAATTCCCATGCTCTTTTAGACCTTTTCTTTCTGTTACACAGTATCAGTTATACATTTTTTAAATTACAATACTAAGATCTAGGAGACATTACCACAGATTTTACAGAATTTAAAAGGATATAGAAAGCATATTACAAAAATCTGTTTTGAAATAAATTTGATAACTTCTAAGAAGTAACTTAGAAGACAAATTAATGAAACTAACTTTGGAGGAAATATAAAATTTGAATAGCACCTATTAAAGAAAGTATATTCCTAGCTTGAAAGCCTACCTATTTGACAACAGCAGGCTCATAAACATTTTAACTGATAAATTATATCAAACAATTAAAGCAGAAAAAAGAAGGCACACTTCTCCCCTCATTTTAGGAAATCAACATTGTTCTAATCCTAAAACTGGATAAAGATAATAGAAGAAAAAGTATGAACATTGATAGAAATTTGTTTAACAAAACAAACTCTTAGAAGTCAGATCTGGCAGTATGTAGAAAGTGGTTTTGTTATAGACATGGCAGTGTTGGTTCAGCATTGGAAGATCCACCCCCAAAAGTAATCATTTTAACAGAGGAAAAGAGAAAGCCATATGATCCTCTTGCTAGTTGGAGAAAGAGTATTGGACTAAATTCTACAGCTGTTCATGGTAAAAGCTGTCAGGAGACTTGGAGTAGAACAGAACCTTCTCAACAGATCAAAGACATGTACTCCATACTTCCAACAAAAACTCCTTCTATGAATAGACATGATACAATGCTTTCTCCCTAAAGTGGAGAACAAGCGCATATATGCCTACTCTTCATCTGTCCATTAGACTTTGAAACATAGTTCTAAACCAAAATAGTCTGGCAATAAAATGACAAAACTAGGATAGGATTGGCACGGCAGAAGCAAAATCTTTATATGTAGATGAAATGATTGTCTACAGAGAAAATACTAAGAAATCTCTAGGAGCCCCTAGAACTTGTACTTGAATTTAGCAGGATTAGAAAACACAAGGTACATATAAAAATTCAGGTCTGTGTATACTTGCTATAAATGAAGAACTGGATATTGAAATTTAAAATTTAATAAAAACTCCTATGTAGGAGTACAAAGGACCCAGAAAAGCCAAAAACAAAAACAAAAACAGTGTTGGAAGATGTTTAGCACCCAATTTTAAGACTTCTTCTAAAGCTACAGTAATCAAGGCAGTGTTGGTGTAAGGAAAGACATATAGATCATTGGAATAAAACAGAGAATCTAGAAATAGAACCACACATATATGGTCCACTGAGTTTTGAAAGATTATTTAACATTAGCATTTTATAGAATATAAACTCGATTCAAGAGCCAACAAAGAGATAGTGTCCTCAGCAAATGGCACTAGAACACCTGGTATCCATATACAAAAAGTTAACCTCAACCCTTTTTTTCCATACATGAAAATAACTTGAAGGGATCTATGAACCTAAATAAGAAAGCCTAAAAGTATAAAACTTTAAGAAGAAATTATAAGGGAAAATATTTATGAATTCAGGGTAGGCAAGAACTACCTAGGATACAAAAACCATGATGTATAAAAGAAAAACAATTGATGAGATTCCATCAAAATTTAGAACTTCAAATGACATCATTAAAATGAAAAATAGTCCTTCAACAGACCATATTTACAATGCATATAACCTATGAGCAGAATATATAAAGAATTCTTAGAGCTCATTAATAGACAACCCAATTAAAATGTAGACATAAGAAGATGATAAATAGCCAGTATAGCACAAGGAATGGTGTGCAATTCTAGAATCAGAAAAATACTAATCAGTACAATAATAAGATTGAATTATACACTCATTAGGGAGATGAAGTTAAAAGTCTTAAAAGCCTTGTCATGCCTTTTTCTTTTTGTTGGATTCTCCCCCTTTGCATTTAACTTGGCTTGCCCAATGGATTCATTCTGCTGGGTTTCCTGGGGTTGTGATCCTCATTGTCTTTTCTTTGGGTATTGTCTAAAATTTTTTGGAGTGCTGGTTTGGTATTCATGAAGTTCCTGAGGTGCTTTTTATCATGAAAGTATCTTATTTCTCCATCAATTTTGAAAGATAGTTTTGCAGGGTACATCAATCTGGGTTGGAGGCTGTTTTCCTTTAGGGCTTGAAATCCATCACTCCAAGCTCTTCTTGCCTTGAGGGTTTGCATTGAGAAGTCTGCTGTGATTTTGATGGGCTTTCCTTTGTATGTGATTTGTTTCTTTTCTCTCACTGCTTGTAGAATTTTGTTCTTCTGTTGGATTTCTGGAATCCTAACTATTATATGCCTATGTGTAGATTTTTTTTTATTAAGGTTAGCTGGAGTCCTATATGCCTCACTTATCTGTATACCAAGTTCTTTTCCCCTGCTTGGGAAGTTTTCTGCCATCACTTCTGTGAAGAGTTTTTTTATGTCATCTGCTCTCTCTCCTGTTTCTTCATTGACTCCAATCAGTCTTATGTTATTCTTCTTTGCATTGTCTAGCAGCTGCTGGATTGATTTCTCATGTTCCCTTACAATTTTAAAGCAATTTTTCTTTTCCTCCTCACTAATTGCAATCTTATGTTCTATATGTGAAATTCTATCCTCACATTGATTCATTCTGCTGTGCAGACTTTCAATGGAGTTTTTAATCTCTTGGAAATCTGTTTGTATCTGTTTTATGGATTCCATTTGTTTCCTATGTTGCTATTCCATCATGTTCCTCAGATCCTTTATTTTTGTATCTGTGTCCTCTCTAGATTTATTAATCATGTCTTGCACCATGAGCAAAATCTTTGCTGTTATCTGAGTAATTATTTCTGATTTCATTTTTCCCAGATCCTCTTTTGTTGACAGTTCAGAGAGTCCAGGTGGTTGAGTATCAGAGTGTTCCATCTCGTTTGCCTTTGGGGCTGCTGTAGGTGATCTGGAAGTCTGTTTTTGAGGCTTGTTTATGTGTCTTCTCATTTCCACGGGGGGGAGGGTGCTTCTGGCACCCAAGCGGCTCAACTTCTGTGTCCTCGGAGCCTGGGATGGAGGCGGGGAGCTTCCTTCCAGGTTCTGGGACAAGCTCACCTTCTTAGCCCTAGGGCCCTGGGACGGCAGCAGGGGAGCTTCCTTCCGCGTGCTGGGACCGGTTGACCTTCACTGCCCTAGGAGCCTGGGATGGAGGCGGGGGAGCTTCCTTCCGGGTGCTGGGACCGGCTTACATTTAATTTCTTTTCATGCCAGATGGGTTCATTCTGCTTTGCTTCCTGGAGTTGTGATCCTCAATGTCTGTTCCTAGGATACCGTGCAAAATTTTTTGGAGTGCTGATTTGGTATTCACGAAGTTCCTAAGGTGCTCTTTGTCATGAAAGTATCTTATTTCTCCATCAATTTTGAAAGATAGTTTTGCAGGGTACATCAATCTGGGTTGGAGGCTGTTTTCTGTTTGGCCTTGCAATATGTCACTCCAAGCTCTTCTTGCCTTGATGGTTTGTGTTGAGAAGTCTGCTGTGATTCTGATAGGCTTTCCTTTGTATGTGATTTGTTTCTTTTCTCTAACTGCTTGTAGAACTTTGTCCTTCTGTTGAGTTTTTGGAATCTTAACGATTATATGCCTATGTGTAGATTTTTTTTGATCAAGGCTATTTGGAGTCCTATATGCCTCACTTATCTGTATGTCAAGTTGTTTTCCCCTGCTTGGGAAGTTTTCTGCCATTACTTCTGCAAAGAGTTTTTTTTTTTTACATCATCTGCACATGCTCCTGTTTCTTCTTTGACTCCAATCAGTCTCATGTTATTCTTCTTTGCATCGTCTAGCAGCTGCTGGATTGATTTCTTATGTTCCCTTAGAATTTTGAAGCAATTTTTCTTTTCCTGGTCACTAATTGCAATCTTATCTTCTATATCTGAAATTCTGTCCTCACATTGGCTCATTCTGCTGTGTAGACTTTCAGTGGAGTTTTTCGTCTCCTGGAAATCTGTTTGTATCTGTTTTATGGATTCCATTTGTTTCCTATGTTGGCATTCCATCATGTTCCTCAGGTCCTCTCTAGATTTATTAATCATGTCTTGAACTAGGAGCACAATCTCTGCTGTTATCTGAGAAATTATTTCTGATTTCATTTTTTCCAGATCCCCTTTTGTTGCCAGTTCAGTGGGTCCAGGTGGTTGAGTATCAGAGTGTTCCATCTCATTTCCCTTTGGGGTTGTTGTAGGTGATCTGGAAGTCTGGTTTTGAGACTTATTTATGTGTCTTCTCATTTCGACCGGGGTGTGTGTGTGGGGGGTGCTGTTGGCACCAGTGCAGCTCACCTCCTCTGAGCTGGGAGAGGTGGGCCAGGGGCCGGGAGTGGCAGGAGGGATCATGGCCCAGAAGCCCCTTCCTCTGTACCAGGGCAGTGGGACGGGGACTCAGAAGCCCCTTCCTCTGGGCTGGGAGTGGTGGGACAGATGGTGATCCAAAAGCCCTTTCCTCTGGGCTGGGAGTGGCAGGACAGATGATGGTCAAAAAGCCCTTTCCTCTGGGCCAGGAGTGGCAGGCGAGACTTTCCATTCTTAAGATAGATTAATTAGAAGATTTCATGGAAGAAAGAAGTAACATGAAGAAGACATCTGTTTTCTAGGTTATACAGCGTCAGGAAATCAAAGATTGTATCTACAGCTATTTTAACATTTTGTATATGAAGGTATTTAGAAGTATTTGCTAACATCATTTATTGTAACACAAATAGTCAGTTTACTCTAAAAAACATCTGTGCAAAATGTTTCAATAAAGGTATTCTCCTACAGTGTGAGAAGTGTGATAAAATAAAAGAAAAAAGCAACATTGTATATAAAACCTTGCCTTTTCCCTACTTTCTTTATTTCACGATGCTTTAAGTGAAAGATATTTAAGTCAAAATTTTCTCAAGAAGACAGAACACAAAGTCTTTTGATGTAATAAGGATGCTAACTACGCACTGACCCTAGGTCAAATGATAATGACTAATTCCCCTTTTTTATTTTAAGACTATATAAAATGGCAAAAGAGAAAGGAAAGGAAAGTGGAATAATAAATAAGGATACAAGGGCTTCCCATAAGTACAAAGAGAACTTTTGAAATGTTTTAGAAATCCTTCTGTACCTATGTCATACTGGGAAAAATTGACATAATGCAGGTGCACTGAAAAGATAAAAAATTCCGACCATGTAACAAAAATGCAGTTGACAACTTGTATATTATGCAATTATAACTGCCATTTTATTACTGTTATTAATTTATTAGTATAATTACAATTTTTTGATGTCATAATATGATAATAATGGACTTGTCATTACTAAGTTAACTTTCTGAACATCTCTGACCTCAGGGGAGGTAATTGTACACTTTTAGACCAAAATGAGCTGTCATTTACCACGATGACATTTAGATGACTACATTACTATGTAATTAAATATCTCAACAAACTTCTACTTTTGATTGACAAGTAGTTAAGAATACCACTGACCACAGGGCAGTTTCTTTGTATTTTAAGAATAATTTTAGCACTAAGGCAGGAAGACAAGTGTTATAAAGTTAAATGCTGCCAATAATATATTTACTAATCTATACTTGTCACTGATAAAACAAAGAAAATCCTGCCAAATTATGTGTATCTGTCAAATAATCCATTGTGGTGTAGCAAAACCTTTAAGAAATTTCTATGATGTTCATTATTAGCATTACAGAACATATAAAGTAATTCCATCACCTCTCCTATATGTCTAATATTTCTGTGACTGAAATAAATGAAAGCTGCAAATATTGGATGTTTGTTCATGCTTTATGATCATTATTCTTCTTGCTATTCTTGAGTCCAACAGTTAGTTCAATATTCTAAGGGCCAGACAGGTAACATATGACACATACATTATATTCTTTATTCTTTTCTCTGTTACCATACTTATAAAATGGTCACTAAAGGCATCTATTTCATATTGCACTGTTCACAATACTGACATTCACATTTGCACCTTTTTAAAGCTGGAAAGAAGACAATTCTTAGCCAAGGCTAAATATTTGTTCCATTTGAATGATTTTTAAATCATAGGAAACTATGCAAAATAGAACTTTACCATCCCCAATGCCAGTGAGTTAAATTTAAGATGACCCTCCTGCTCTTTATTTTGCTTACTTTACTTATGTTAGTAAAATATTCTTTTAAAAAATACAAATAATATACTTGTGAAAAAAAGTATTTAAAAATAAGAATTTCTTATGATTAATATAAAATTAACACAAAGAAAAATGTTCTGTCGGGAAAGTGAAATTCCACTGAAACCCCAAATTATCAGTATTAGAGACACCTTTGTCTTAAGCACCATGATGCAATTTTCTTCTACAAAGTATTGTTCCTTCTTTTCAGTAACTGATCTATCTGGTAGGCTTTCTAATTTTATATATACATAATGACAACTTCTAATATAGGTTTTATGTTGACATTTTCAGAAAACTTAATTTTGTGGAAAGATTACTTACATGAAAACACACGTATCCTTCTCAAAAAGTTGACAATAGGAGGCCAAATGGGCAGAAATACTACAAATAGCCTTGATTTTAAGCTGAGTTCTATGTGATGCATAATATTTGGAAATGTTTGCTTCACCGTTTGAGTGGTCACTAGTATTTTATTTTAAATTATGGCCTAACCTGACTTCTCAGTCAGGTTAAAACAGTTTGGTAGGAGGTAGTCATTCCTTCTCCCCATTATAGGTAAAACAAACCCTGAGCTAAAGCAGCTGTCATTGTTCCCAGTTGACCTGAACATTCCTTAAGTAATTGTAATTCAGCACACAAATTACTATGAGATAAAAAGATAAATTCTATGGCCATCTTTTATACCATCTACCTTGTGCTGAGCACTTTCACAGTGTCTCCAGAACTGAACACGATTATTATATGCACATATCTTGGAATATAAGAAAGCAGAGATAGAATTAAATCCCTGTGTTGGGAGCAGGGGAAAGGAGAGAGAGCTGTATTTGCAGCATAATGTAAGGTCATAATAAAAATGTAACTTATGTATTTATCACAGAAAGGTTGATCCATTGTATGTTGATCATAAAAGCCAAGCAGTATTACCTATTTGATTTCAAAGAGATACTATATATTCACAAACAACATACGTGTAACTTACAAAAGTAAAGCTGGAAGCTACTAAAATATGTGGTTGGGAACATCTTTTTAAAAAATATGTTGAGAGAGTAAAAGAGGAAATTTCCAAATTCAGGATATCTCAGAATCTAAACATACAAATTAAGAAATAATGAAACTTGACACGGACTGAACTAAGAGTATACATTGATGATTACATTCCCTCTTACTCAATGAAGAGGGTAGAATGTCCTTAACTTTCAACAACACAATTTCAGTCATGAAAGCTATAAACTTAAGTTTTTCTTCAAAATATAATGAAAAGTATTTAACTGCAGTCATATATTAAAGGTACAAGAAAAAAGAAAATAAAAATGAATTATCCAACCACCTCAGAGCTAAAATACTTTCTATTATCATTTTATAAGATTCATCTAAACTCTGAAAACTTTTTCTAAAAACAAAAAAAATTCAGAGATACCAGAATGATTGATGTAAGCAGAACCTTTTACAAAGTGGTAAAATCTCCTTTACATTTTGAACAGCAAATTAAAGAATTGAATATGAATATTTCACCTGAAAGGGAAATAGATTGTGGTTCTATTAAGATACTACCATATGTTACTATAATGTCTTTCAGCTAAAAGCCTAAGTAAACAGCATAGCATGCACTTCACCCAGTTTAATATAAAACTTCAAAAAGACATAAACATAAGCACTTTTCATTTATCTAAGGTCACAGCAATATATCATCAGAGCAAACAAGAGAACCAAGAATGTCTTTCAATACTTTTTTCTTAACAATAATTTATATTAGTCAGGTATGCAGAAAACAATAATATTTTAAGAGAAAGCTAATAAAATATAGCATGTTCTCAAGGTGCATACATTTAGCTATAAATGTCTCAAGTTTGTCTTTCCTTATAGCTGAGTAGTACTCCATTGTATAAAAAAAACCCCTCACATCTTCTTTACCTGTTCATCAGTTGATAGGCATTTGGGCTGCTTCCAAGATTTAACTATTACAAATTGTGCCACTATAAACATGGATGTGCATATATCGATGTGGTATGACACTTTTAATTCTTTAAGGAAGATAACAAGTAGGTAAATAGCTAGTTCAAGTGAAACCTCTAGTTTTAGATTTTTGAGGAATCTCCACACTGATTTCCACAGTGGTTGCACCAGTCTATGCTTCCACAGGGAACTAGGGAGGGGTGTGGGGGAAAGGAAAGAAGGGAAAGAAAAAAAATGAGAAAAGAAGAAAAAAATGGAACAAAGCTTTTGGAAATAAGAAGGAGTAGAGGGGTTGAAGGGAAAGAAGGGGAATGGGAAAAACTAAGAAACAAGATATATCATGTAGGGCCGGGGATTTAGCTCAGTGGTTCCCGCGCCCGCCTCGCAAGTGCAAGGTCCCGAGTTCGATCCCTGGTACCAAAAAAAAAAGATATATTATGTACAGGTACAAATTTCCTATGATGAATGTCATCATTATAAGTATCTAAAATGTACCAATAAACTTAATTAATTAAAAAATTAAAATAAAATAAATTAATAGCGGAAAAAATATATCATGTTTTCTTACATTGGAAATTAGCCTACAAAAAGAAATTCTGAGGACACTGAAAGTGGTAGAAAAAGGTAAAAACACTAGTGGAAATTTAAAAATTCTATCATTTAGGTGAGAGCCATTTTACCAGGCACTTTCATCTACTGATGCTGCAACACCTTACCATATTCACAAATTTTAGGCTCAGGAACCAAACCCATACAAACTATGTGCTCAGGACCCATACTATATTCTCATGTTATGAAAACAGTATCAATTATCTGGGAATCAATTGATTTTTACAAATGTCACTTCAATACTCAATGGCAAATGATAAATGAGTTTCATATTGGCAGACCTGGATCACCTGTGGGACAACCTTGTGAACATTTTATCTCATTCTTAGAGTGGCTATTTGTTTCAATTTGCCTCAAACATGCTTCCTAAATTATGCTTGTTGTCCCTATGTAATTACTGGCCCTTTCCCTCTTGAAATTCTTCCAGTTTGGAAGATACGTTATATGGTCTCTCTGTTAATATTCCATTGACCAGTCATAAACATATAAATTATCTACTAGCGAAAATATCTGTTCTTTGTCCTTTATCCAGAGAGTATTTCTCTAACAAGACTATAAATCATGAAACATTTTCTAAGCCAACATAATGTGGTGTGACTACTGGGCATTATCACTCACAATTCAGCTACCACCAATTTAACATGCTTATTCACTTATTCATTTGCAATAGACTAAGTGCACAGCTTCATACAATTTGACTAACTTCCAATAAATTCTCCTTTTGTTACTCTACTTGTCAGAAATATATTTTAAGGTGTCTAGAATGTTCTACAGAAAATGAAATCCTATATTCACAGAACCACCTACCCATACAACAATTAACCTCCCACGATGGGCTTGCTATATAGGCTTTGGCATTCAGAAAGTGACAAATTAACTTTTTACACCAGAAAGCAGAAAGGAACTTTTTATCACTGCGTAGTGAGAAAGGTTATATTAAATCATACTGGCAACCAGATGTGATCCATGTACCATAAACTAGGTACTGTTTGTCCCTTAGCCTTTGGAAAGAACATATAGTATATAGAAAAGTCAAAGCTCTTATTTTTAAATCTTCAATCCCATGATATTCTAAAAAGTAAACTGCTTATCACCCTATTATGTGTTTAACAGATCAATAATTTGTACAGATAGAATTGCCTTAACCACTTGCATTATGTTTCTATATGAGTGAACCATTGTGAAGCATGAAAAAGTATGTTCCCATATATATGCATGCATGTGTGTTATGAATTGTGTGTACATATGTGCTGGATTACTGTTTCCAGTTTAACTATCTTCCAACAAGATACTTCATCATACCTATTATTTATCTGCTGTGTGCAGTCTCTACATACCTCCCACAGACTGGATTCTCAAGAATGATCTACTACAGTAAAATAAATAAAACTAGTAAAATTAATAACTCTAGTATGTATATAATAAATTTCACCAGATCCCTTTATGAATGATTTTAAAGCAATGTCTTATATACTTTTTAAATCTCAAAATCCATTTGAGATAAAAAAAGATTCAATTTTTATTCAATTTCTAGACAAATATAAAGAAAACACAGTAGCAAGAAGAGTATACTAAAAAAGTGAGATTATACTTTGATACGAATTTGTAAAATATGCTGCAATTACATTTAACATTTCATAGACATATATGGATATGTGATCTACTAAAAATTAAAGGTTAAATTTGGCTTATATAGTTGAAGTGATATATTTGTCACAAACTATATCAAATTTAATTCTCATATAATTTTCACAAATAATTTTTGATAAAAATATTACCTTGGACTTGGAGTGTAGCTCAATGGTACAGTCCAGGGGTTCAACCTCAGCACCAAAAAATGGTACATAAATAATTATTCTATCCAAAATATGAATTAAATCATTCTAAACTAATATCAAACAACAACTACAATTTATATCCTTAAACAAGAAATCATTTTTATAGGAAAATATCTGAACATAGTTATGGTATTATGTTTGTATAATAAAAGTTTACTGAATCAATGATTGTAAATCTCATATTATATTTCTTCATTATATTTAATTCACAAGAGAAAAAATAAAGCAGCTGCTAAATATATTCTTCTTTATCCTATTTAGTACCTTCAATGCTGACTTGTATGGATCACAGTCTGTAAAATGTGCCAGTAGAAAGATGCAAAGTCAAATATCTTATTTAGTTTTAATGTGTCCTGCTGTGTGGCTTTCAATCTGTGCAACATGCTTACCTCAAATCTCAAAAACTTTTTGTATTCATTCATTGAAATGATTTTATGCTGATTTTTTCTTGTTTTTATTAACTATTCCTCCAACACCTCCAATCTTATCAGTGTTTTATACCTTCAGTACCTACATAGTTGAAATGTTACCATGATTTATAATGTAAAGTATCAGCTCATTCTAAGGTGATCCTAAGACAACACTGCAACTCAGGTTGGCAGAAAAAAAAAATAGTGCTCCCGAATCTTTCTGGTCAGTACATTCAGTCTGAGTGATCAGTTTTACAATCATTTCCATAAAGTTTTGGAAGGAGACTTGGATTAAAGTTGCTTTCCATCTTCAAAATTATGTCAGGGAGAAGACACAATACATCAGGCTACTTCCAAGTACAATGTAGTTTCCTCCATTTAGAAAAATGCAGTGATTCATCAGTAATTTATCCTAGAGACATTTGAATGTTGGAGAGTACCCCTAAGGAGCTGTTGACCTTCAGCAACCGAAAGAACTAGAACTCCAGCCTCTGTCAATATATATTTATCTTTCTTTTGGAGCTATTAAAACTGTGCAAGGAATGCTGATCTTGAAACTTCTAGGCCAAGATGCACACAACAATATCCCCTAAAGGAAAAATATAAAAATACCTAAATAGGATACCAAGATCTAAAATGTACATTCTGTAATGATCAAAAGAAAGCAATCTGAATATTAAAATCAATTCCAAAAAGGATAAGTATATTATGTCCATAACCCAGTATAAGTATATTAAGTATATTATGTCTGCTCTTAAATATGTAACCCCATTAGACCAGAATCTTAAAATTTTAAAGTGCTAAATATTTTTGATTTTCCCAAATGTTTCTGATCTCAAAAGCCCAAATTGTTTTTAGGTAAGCCAATCTTATTCTACTTCCCACAGTACTGTACTAGTATAGCCCTCTTGAAAAGCATCATATCCTTTATTTGCTAAGTTTACATCAAAATATATACTTGTTTTTAATCTAGAGAAAAACTAAATGGTAACATGCTGAAACTCTTTTTAACTTTGTTCATTTTATTTAAGGAAATATTTGCTTCTACAGAGACAGTTTTCTTCTTATTAGTCATGCTCTGCATGCTTATTAGGACCAATGGGTTATATGTATTCCTTTAGGACACTGACTAAAACATTGCTAAATATAATAATTCCAGTGTACTAAAGAGAAGCCAAAAAAGACTAAATGGAAATGTAACTTACAACTAAAAAGGCAAGGGAACCCTAAGAGAATTGGCTGGACATATTTAAATAAAATAGGGACATCAAGAAAAAAATCTCATCATGTATAAACAAATAGGTAATTAATATATGGGCTAATTGCATCTTAAGCAAGATCTTCTGAAAATTGTCATATCTACATATTATTGGCAAAACAGAAAAACTTTGCATTTTATTATTGTTTTCTGAAAGATACATATATATATAACTAGAGTACTACAAACTGTAACAAAATCATGAACGGTTTTTTAAAAAAATAAAAAACCCAAACCTCTTTATCATCAAATTATTGGTTTGTCTGTTGAGTGGCATGGGGTCATTTATATGTGTCCTATTTGGATATCATCTTTGTTTTAAAGAAAGACAACCATTTAGGGAAGAGAGAAAACTTTTGAGTCTGTCAACATTAAAAAAATCTTTAGACTCTTCTCCTTCGTGGAAAAAATTATTATAATACGGTCAACAGATACAACAAAAAACAAGAGAGCCACAGACTTGTCGATATATTGATTAAAAACTCAATTATCTCATTGTGATTTCTCGCAGCAGTACAATGTTAAGAAAATACTTTATTCAGAAAATTTTCAATTTATGCTATGAAATCATCAAGTGAACTTTGGGACTTGTTTTCTCTAATGTACATCACCACGCTTGAATTGAATTCTAATTTGATCCATAAAATTTAACAGTGGTCTAAACCTAGTTCAATGTTACTACAGGAGTATGCCATTTATACTCTGTATTAAAAAGAACAAAAGATGTCTACATTCATTACATTATCCCAAATGAAAATTCTTTTAGTAATGCTGACACAATACTATTTTCTTCATAGTTGTGTTGTTATTGTTGTTTACCATTGTTTTATGTCTAAACTCTAGCTACTTGAAGAGAATAACATATACAATAAACTTCATGAGTGTCTTATCATTTACACTTCAGTTCTCTCTTAATCTAAGGTAAATTTTGTCATCCTTGACTTTTATTCCCATTTTTCTAAAAATTTGGATTTCTGTAAAAACAGTATATTTATCACAGTAGGCATTGCTTTAAAAAATAAAAATTGAAAATATATTGATCCTTTTTATACAGCTATCTTTTAAATTTTTGTTTATTTTTATTAATACATGTTTGCCATCTGTAATGACTACATTTACCAGGCACTTGGTACATGTAATTATTTTAATGAGGGCATGGTAAGATTTAAAGTAGCATATTTTAGCTCTTACATTAAAATCCCTTGGTTCTCGGGAGTAGGCTGGAAAGTTTCAAAATTATTATATTCAAATACAAGTACACACTTTGGAATGCAGTTTTCTTTTGCTCCTACCATTGCCAAATGCATTTGCACCCCAATGGCTGTGCTTCTTACTTCTCTCTACCCAACCAATTCCTACTCATCTTTCATATCTCAGTTTCTTTAGAAATCCCATCTATTATAAAAATTCCATTAATTAAACACAGAAGCACTTCTGTGAACAAAGCAAAATATTATGGTAAGCACACTAATGGCAAATAAAATAATAGAAATACCATTACAATATTCTGCCCATATAAAAGGGAAAATTAAATTTGTGGTAGTATTTGAATTAAGGTGGGAATATTACAAGTAGAATCATAAGCAAGGACCATTGAAAGGCTGGCCTATAGTGCTGAAAATGCAACATTAACATGGTCAGAATGTCAAACACGCTCATTTTTTATGGGTCTTGAAGGTAAATGGTTGCTCTGTGAGGCCCTAGGTTTAATATTCAGCATCAGAAAAAAGAAAAAGGAGAGAGCTGGGGGGGGGAGGTGCCTAAAAGACCTTGATGGGCCTTTCTCATATCTATCTGTTCTCTGATCTCTTAGAGTGCTTATTCTGGATGGTACATGATTTTTCACTTCCTTGCTGTAGTGTTCTTGTGCAGTATGATTTTTTTTGTATGTCTTGACTCCTACAGCAGACTAAGTTCTGCAAGTGCCAAAACACTATATTTCTTATAAATTTTCTCTACAATACAACTATGCAACTACAAAGTATCTATCATGGGATCAGGACAATAGACAATTATGATACAGGGTGTGACAAGCAATATAGTGAATGTTTGAATTGTAAAAATATACTGTAGTAAAAGACACATTGCCATTAATCCTTCACAAAATGTTTCTCCTCACTTCAAACACACTTACCCCATCTTTCTTGCCATGTTCCGAAGCAGTTCTGGAAGTCTTTTTGTGTCTATTCCATGAGTTGATTTAATATGTTTACCTTTAATGGCCAAGTGGACTTTGAGGAAAAGCCAGAAGTCACACATTGCCAGATTCAGTGAATAAAGTGGTAAGAACACACTGTAGTGTTTTTAGAAGCCTGCTTTTCCATTGGATGCCACTCAGCAGTAGCATTCTTTGTATTTTTTATCACATCTTGTAAGACATGAAGGAAGCTCTCAAGGAATGCTTCACAAAATGGCAAGAATGATGAGATAAGAGTGTTCAAAGCGAAGGGAGGCATTTTGAGGAAGATTAATGGCAATGCATCTTTTACTGTAAAAGCTTTTAATTAAGCATTCACCATATACTTTGATTGATTGCAATGGAAGATCTTATAGGCATTTTTAAAAATAGTAGTTTGATATATTTTTACATATTTAAAAGAGGCAATATCTTCCTCTTTGTGGGACTCTGTTAGTACTCAAAAAAGTGTATGTATATGTATGTCATTTACACAGATAAAATTTGCACATTATCATATCAGACAGAGCAACCTTGTTTTTCTATTATCCAAATATAACAATATATTTGGCAAAAGTGATAAACAATGACTTAAAATAAAAATTTCCAAAATACATAATAAGTGAAGGGGAAAATACTTGATTACCTTACCTGTTTGTGGCTTTAGAATATCAAAATCAATTAACACTAAGAAATTAAACTCAAAAGAGTTATAAAAAATTTGACATGAGGGGCCAGGGATTTAGCTCAGTGGTTCTGCAGCCTGCTCCACAAGCGCAAGGACCTGAGTTCAATCCCCAGTAACAAAAAAAAAAAAAATTGACATGAAACTATCCCATTTCTAACTATCCATGTTTTGTAATCCACATGACTTCTAGAAGTACTAGTATATTATACTGGGCTTATAACTCTTTCATAGAGTAAGTTATTCACAAATGTATATATGGAGAAATGTACTTAATGACCAATGTCTCATTTTCCTTTTCAATTTTCTTCATTCTCAGAGGTTCCCAGCTACAGTGTGAAAAAGCAATGTATGTGTTGTTTGTTTTTACATTCAGTATGAATGTTGAGATACAGAATTTACCAAAGGTATAAGGAACATAGTATTTGATTATTAATTAGAAGAATTAGGTTCCAATATCAGCCTTCAAATTTATTCTTACTAAACTTCCCCATTTCAACATGTGGATTCTAAAATTTGTATGCATGTTCACCCCTAAGCCAACTCAATCCAACTGAACAAGCTTTGGAATTAAAATAATATGTAAAACGTATTTAATGCATTAGGAAAAATATAACAAAAAGATGAATTTTTTTGTAATTTGTTTCCCACTTTCATAAGTGAAAGAAAAATTGACTTCTATTTGCCTTTCTGAAAGCCTCTTATTGTAAACCAGTCATTCCATTAGCTTAAAACCTTTAACCCATTAGGAAATATAGTGGATATATAAAACCAAATAGCAAAGTCTTAAAAGTCTCAGAGCAATTTTTAACTCAAAATGACAAATCTCACAAACTCCATCAAAGAGCAAGGATAAGGTCTTTAGTTTCACCAATTTTGCTATAGTTGAGCAGGCTGATTCCAAATGTCATTTGTAAATAACATTTCTTTTTTTACCCCCTGCAATAATATTTCTTATTGTAATATAGTTCCATTTTCTGTCCTGCCTTTAGTGAAAAAGGTGGTAAAAATAATGTACCCAGTAAATTGCTGAGTTTTTAAAAATATGATTTCTTCAGAAAATTTTCCCTGCCTTTGAATAATACCAGCATATTCTCTTACAAATGAAATTTAACTAGTATTGTTAGAGCTTGTGCCTTTTTAAATTGGAAATCTGTTGTCTGAGGCACTAAAGTACTGTGCATAGCAGTGGATTGTCCCTTTATGTGGTATGTAGGGTTTGCCTGTTAAGGCTCAAACCAAATATGATGACAGGGAAAAGACCCTACATCAACACTTAAAACTTCTCCAAAGACAGCAACTATAGAGTACTTAACACAAACTTGTGGGAAAACCCAACTGCAAATTAAACTTCCCTCCAAGATAAAGCTTAGGTATTAATTTTGAGGAATTATCATGTTTTATTTTGTTTATAAGCTTATTCTAAATAAAATTGTCTATACTATTACTTATACAAGTGTTTTGAACAACAATGATAACTTCAATACTAATAATAGCAGTCACTAATGACCACTTCATGTGATATGGCTGAGTTGCTTAGCTCTTTGGTACCTCAATTTTAAAAAGTGGAAATAGTGATATTTCATAGCTCAAACACATAGACATAAAAAATTAGTGCACAGTGCCTATCTTCAAAATTTTTGGTGTCAGAATTTAACTACATAAACTGCTGTGTATGCCATTTATGTCAGAGCTATTTATGTTAAATCCATATTAGCTATGTGGGCTACACATGGTGAGGTTTAAGTCTACAGTGAATCAAATAATAACAGTTAGTGCCAGAAATGAGAGTGAGAAGTGCATAATCTACTAAGCTAGCAATGGTTTTAGGATATTTAGAATGAAGTATGAATAATCATTTCTGGCACACTAACATGATTAATATCATAGAGTATTAATAGTGTAAGAATCAAAGAGTATTTGCTGAACGGGAATTTAAAACCATAGATATTGGTTATATCACTTTACAAATGAACCAATTGAGACCTTAAATATTTTTTAAAAATCGACCAAAGAAACACAAGTAGCTAGTGCAGGAAGATTTTCAGAATCATATTTGAAGAGATTTTTCAATCATTAGTTTCTATTTTAAGTACTAATTTGAAGAAACTAAAAATAACAAATAAAAAATTCAGGACAAACCAAGAGCTTTTGAAATTTTCATATTTCAACTGTCACATTTTTCTTGTGAAATTTCATAAGCATGAAATTTCATAAACATGAAATACATAATTGAACAATCAAAACAATTTTCAGAGGCTGATGTATATTTAAATAGATTATCTTCACAGACCTTTATATGGACATGTGTCTTAATAGTATAAGAGTTTCCAATGAATAAGGCTATTCTCATTGGTTGTAATTTCTTCTCTAGCACTTAATGAAATATTTTCTAACTAGACACTGAATAGTCAGGGCACATGTACATATGTATGCAAGATTCACCCATAGTAATGAGTGATATAGTACTCTAAATAACTGTAAAACAATACTAAATCTAGTCACTAGTGCTAACATGATAATTTATCACCATAAAGATAATTACAAAATTAAATTGAATAGACAAACCTGAAAATATAATTTAGAAAGTAGGCTGATGTGTATCAATATGCTTACTTAAAATCATTTAAAATATTTTTTATCCATCAAGTATATTAAATATCAAAGTTAAAATTAGTTGAATGTTTTGTAAAATATGTAAAAGAGATAACAAATTTATGACAAATTTATATAATTGCCAACAGTATTAGTAGTTAGTAGTCATATTGTAACTACTGTGGGTCAGGGGCTTTTTTATGCACTTTTAATGTATAGTGTATATTATTTTTTTTCTTAAATTCTTTTATTGGTACATTGTAGGTATACAACACAATTACATTTCTCATTGGGAACGTGTACCTTTACATGGTGCATCTTGGTTCTTATATTTTACCCATTCCTAGCCCTCCCTTCACTCCCTCCACCCTTCCCTATATACGAAGACTTTATTTCCATTTTTTCCATTTCTCAGCATTTTTCCTTTTCATTCGTTCCTTTCCCCTGCCCCTACCACTAACCCTACCCCTTTGGAACTTTTCTTACTACTTTGCATTATCGATTATTCATTCTAATCATTGGTACATTTTAGGTATACAATATAATGACATTCATCTTTGGAAATATGCAACTTTACATAACCTTTCTTGGTTCCCATCTTTCACCCTTGCCCAGGCCTCCCTTCAACCCCTCCATTCCTCCCTATTTACAAAAATTTTTTTCCTATTTTTCCATTTTCTCACATTAATTCCATTCCCATTTTTTCTTTCACCTACCTCTCCCATCAACTTCCCCTTTGCCCCTTTTCTTCCTATTTCACATTACCTATCAAATATTTTAGTCCCCATTTACACTTTCAGTTTCTCACACCAGAGAAACTATTCGATATTTATACATGTGTGTGCTATTTATTTCACTTAAGAGTATCACCTCAATGTGCATCCACTTAGCTATAAATGTCTCTAATTTCTCACTTTTTATGGCTGAGTAGTACTGCATTTTATAAAAAAAAAAAACCACATTTTCTTTATCCAGTCTCCAGTTGATGGGCATTTGGGCTTTTCCAAATTTCAGCTATCACAAACTGTGATGCTATGAACATGGGTGCACATATATCACTGTGGTATGATTCTTTTAATTCTTTGGGGAAGATCCCCAGCAGTGGAATAGCGGGGTCAAATGGGACTTCTAGTCCTAGTTCTTTGAGGTATCTCCATACCGATTTCCACAGTGGTTGCACCAGTCTACACTCCCACCAGCAGTGGAGCAGGGTTCTTCTTTCCCCACAGCCCCGCCACCATTTATTATTGGTTGATTTCATGATAGCAGCCATTCTTTCTGGAGTGAGGTGGAATCTCAGTGTTGTTTTCATTTGCATCTCTCGAATGACCAGAGATGTTCAACATTTTTTCATGTATTTATTTGCTATTTCTACTTGTTTGTCTGAGAAATGTGTGTTCATTTCAGATGCCCATTTTCAGATTGGGTCTTTAAATTTGGGAGGTCTGATCTTTTTAAGTTCTTTATAGATTCGAGATAGTAGACCTTTGTCTGATGAAGAGCAGGTGAAGATTTTTTCCCACATTGTGGGTTGTCTCTTCACACTGCTGGTGATTTCTCTTGCTGTGCAGAAGCTTTTTAATAAGAAGAGATGCCACTTGTTAATTGTTTGTGCTAGTTCACAGGCAACTGAGATTTTGTTCATAAAATCTTTTCCTACACCAGTGTCATCAAGGGTTCTAACTAATTTCTGTTCCACTGGGTTCAGAGTTTCTATTTCAATATTTAGATCTTTAAACCATTTTGATTTTAGTTTAGTGCATGATGAGAGATACAGATCTAGTTTTAATATTTGGCAAGTTGAAATCCAATATTTCCAGCACCATTTATTGAAGAGGCTCTCTTTCCTCCAGTGAGGGTGTTTGGCTCCTTTATCGAAGATGAGATGTCTGAGTGTGTCTGGCATTGTATCTGCATCTTCTAATCTGTTCCACTGGTCCTCAGGTCTGTTTCTTTGCCAGTACCATGCTGTTTTTATCACAGTAGCTTTGTAGTAGAGTTGCAGGTTGGGGATTGTGATACCCCCTGCCATGTCTCTGTTACCTAGAATTGCTTTTGCTATTCTGGGTCTCTTCTTGCTCCAAATGAATTTTTGGATTGTTTTCTCAAGGTCTGTGAAGTATGCTGCTGGGATCTCCATTGGAATTGCATTGAATCTATATAGGAGTTTTGGAAGTATGGCCATTTTCACTATATTAAACCTTCCTACCCGGGAGCAGGGGATGTCTGTCCATTTACTGATATCATCTTCAACCTCTCTTTTCACAGTGCTATAGTTTTCAGAGAAGAGGTTTTGATTTCTTTTGTTAGGTTGATTCCTAGGTATTTCAGTTTTTTGGATATTATTGTGAAAGGAATTGTTTTCCCTATTTCTCTCAGTGAGTCTGTCATTGGTGTAGAGGAAAGCTATTGATTTTTGTGTGTTGACCTTGTATGCAGCTACTCGCTGAATTTGGTTATTAAGTCTAGAAGACTTTTGCTGGAGTTCTTGGGGTCTTTTATATACAGTATCATGTCATCTGCAAATAATGACAAATTGACTTCATTTCCTATCTTTATTACTTTTATTTCTTTCTCTTTTCTAATTGCCATGGCTAGTGTTTCCAAAACTATATTGAACAAGAGTGGTGATAGTGGACATCCTTGTCTTGTTCCTGATTTTAGTGTGAAGGATTTCAGTTTTTGACCATTTAGTATGATATTGGCTGTTGGTTTTTCATAGATGGATTTTATCAGTTTGAGGTAGAGACTGTCTATTCCAATTTTTTGTAGGGTTTTTATCCTAAATCCATGGTGGATTTTGTCAAATGTTTTTTCTGCATCTATGGAGATAATCATATGTTTTTTGTCATTGGCTCTATTGATATAGTGTATTACATTGATTGATTTGTGTATGTTGGACTATGCCTGCATCCCTGGGATTATTCCAACTTGATCAGAGTGTGTGATCTTCTTGATGATCTTCTGCATTCTATTTGCCAGTATCTTATTAAGGATTTTTGCATCTATATTCAATAGTGAGATTGGCCTATAGTTCTCCTTTTCAGTTGGGTCTTTCTCTGCTTTGGGGATCAAGGTGATGCTTGCTTCCAGGAATGAATTTGGGAGTATTGCTTCCCTTTCAATTTCATTGAAGAGTTTTAACAGTAGTGGCAGTAGTTCCTCTCTAAATGTCTTGTAGAATTCAGCAATGAAGCCATCAGGGCCCAGGCTTTTCTTAATTGATAAGTTTTTAATAACGTTTTCAATTTCACTGGTTGATATTGGGTTGTTTAGAATTTTTAGGTCTTCTTCATTCAACTTTGGTAACTCATATTTATCTAGGAATCTGTCCATTTCTTCTGTGTTGTCCATCTTATTGGTGTATAGGTTCTGGAAGTAGGTATTGATGATCCTCTGGATTTCTGCTGGGTCTGTTGTAATTTCACCCTTTTCATTCCTAATTGCATGGATTTGGGCCTTTTCTTTCCTTTTTCTGATAAGGTTGGCTAAGGGTTTGTCAATTTTGTTGATTCTTTTGAAGAACCAACTCTTGGCTTCATTGATTTTTTGTATCATTCTCTTAGTCTCCATTGCATTGATTTCTCCTCTGATCTTTATAATTTCCTCCATTGTATGAGGTTTGGGGTTCTTCTGCTCTTCTTTTTCTAGAAGCTTGAGGTTCAGCATCAGGTTGTTTAATTGGGCTCGTTCTGTTTTCATAATATGCATATTCACTGCTATGAATTTCCCTTGTAAGACTGCTTTCATCATGTCCCATAGATTCTGATATGTTGTATTGTCATTGTCATTTAATTGAAGGAACTATCTGATTTCTTCTTTAATTTCCTCTGTGACCCATTGGTTATTCAGAAGTGTGTTGTTCAATTTCCATGTGTTTATGAAATTTTTCCACTTTCTTTTGCTTTGGATCTCCAATTTCATCACACTATGGTCTGATAATATACAGGGGATAACTTCAATTCCTTTGCACTTACTTAAACATGTTCTATGTGTGAGTATGTGGTCTATTTTGGAAAATGACCCATGTGCAGCTGAGAAGAAGGTGTATTCTGATTTTCTGGGGTGGAAGACTCTGTAAATATGTTAAGTTCATTTGTTCAAGAGTTCGATTGAGTTCTAGTATTTCATTACTTATTTTTTGTTTAGTTGATCTATCTATTTGTGACAGTGGGGTGTTGAGGTCCCCCACTACAATTGTATTAGTGCATATATGACTTTTCATGTCCATTAGTATTTGTTTTATATAATTGGGTGCACTAGTGTTTGTTGCATAGATATTTATGATTGTCATCTCTTCCTCTTGGATTGTTCCCTTTACAAGGATGTAGTGTCCTTCTTCATCTCTCTTAATCAGTGTTGGTTTGAAATCTATTTGATCTGCAAAGAGGATAGCTACTCCTGCTTTTTTGGGGGTTCCCGTCACATGGAGTATTGTTTTCCACCCTTTAACTTTCAGTCTATGAGTTTCCTTTTGAATTAAGTGTGTTTCTTGTGTGTAGCATATTGTTGGGTTTTGCTTCTTGACCCATTCTGCCAGTCTGTTTCTTTTGATTGGTGAATTGAGACCATTAACATTGATGGTTATAACTGAAACATATTGACTTGTCATTGCCATGACTTTTTCTTTTTGTTAGGTTCTCTCCCTTTGCGTTTAATTTCTTGCCATGCCAGATGGGTTCATTCTGCTTTGCTTCCTGGGGTTGTGATCCTCAATGTCTGTTCCTAGGATATTGTGTAAAATTCTTTGGAGTGCTGGTTTGGTATTCATGAAGTTTCTAAGGTGCTCTTTGTCATGAAAGTATCTTATTTCTCCATCCATTTTGAAAGATAGTTTTGCAGGGTACATCAATCTGGGTTGGAGGCTGTTTTCTTTTAGGGCTTGGAATATGTCACTCCAAGGTCTTCTTGCCTTGATGGTTTGTGTTGAGAAGTCTGCTGTGATTCTGATGGGCTTTCCTTTGTATGTGATTTGTTTCTTTTTTCTAACTGCTTGTAGAACTTTGTTCTTCTGTTGAGTTTCTGGAATCTTAACAATTATATGCCTATGTGTAGATGTTTTTTGATCAAGGCTATTTGGAGTCCTATATGCCTCACTTATCTGTATGTCAAGCTCTTTTCCCCTGCTTGGGAAGTTTTCTGCCATTATTTCTGTGAACAGTTTTTTTTTTTTTATGTCATCTCCACTCTCTCCTGTTTCTTCATTGACTCCAGTCAGTCTTATGTTATTCTTTTTCACATCGTCTAGCAGCTGCTGGATTGATTTCTTGTTTTCCCTTATAATTTTGAAGCAATTTTTCTTTTCCTGGTCATTAATTATAATCTTATCTTCTATATCTGAAATTGTTCCCTCACATTGGCTCATTCTGCTGTGTAGACTTTCAGTGGAATTTTTCATCTCTTGGAAATCTATTTGCATCTGTTTTATGGATTCCATTTGTTTCCTATATTGGGATTCCATCATGTTCCTCAGCTCCTCTGTGGATTTATTAATCATGTCTTGCACTAGGAGCACAATTTCGCTGGTTATCTGAGAAATTATTTCTGATTTCATTTTTTCCACATCCCCTTTTGTTGCCAGTTCAGTGGGTCCAGGTGGTTGAGTATCAGAGTGTTCCATCTCATTTCCCTTTGGGGTTGTTGTAGGTGATCTGGAAGTCTGGTTTTGAGACTTATTTATGTGTTTTCTCATTTCAACTGGGAGGGCGGGTGGGGTGCTGTTGTCACCCATGTGGCTCACCTCCTCTGAGCTGGGAGAGGTTGGCCATTGGCCAGGAGCAGTGGTAGGGATGAAAGCCCCTTCCTCTGAGCCGGGAGCCACGGGATGGTTGGTGGCCCAGAAGCCCCTTCCTCTGGACCAGAAGCAGTGGTATAGTGGCTCAGAAGCCCCTACCTCTGGGCAGGAATTCTCTACATGCTGAGAACTTGATTAGCTCCAGTACAGTGGTCTAGTGGTCCAGTGTCCTCTGCGTCTTTGTATTGTGGAACCAGTTGGCTGTACAGAGAAGAGGCCAAAGGAGCGGGGGTGGGGGGGTCCAGTGGATTGCTGCCTGGGCACTGTTTCATTTGGTGTTTTCACCATGACTGGTGACCTCGGGACCGCTTCCGCAGACCTACCTGTGTGCACCGGGCTGATTCGGTGTTTTCAGCATGACTCTATAGTGTATATTATTATTTATAACCCCATAAGATAGGAATCATATACCATGTTGAAAAAAACTGGAGTATAGAGAAGTTAAATACAGTCACACTTTTTCTTTTTTATAGTCACACTTCTAATTAGTGGCAAAGCCAGCAGCCAAATCTAGGCAGGTTTTTTTTTTCTTTTTCTTTCTTTCTTTCCTTCTTTCTTTCTTTCTTACTTTCTTCCTTTCTTTCTTTCTTTTAGTATCTTGACTACTTAATACTAAGCTGTGCTCCCTCCAAATCATGCTACAAATTTACATGCCATATATTGCATGAACTATCACATAAAGGTGTATCACAGATACAATTATATACTTTGATATTACCCATTGCCATTGTTATACTGTTTTTTAGAATATCAGTTTTGTAGTGGTCTCCAAAATTATCCAATTCTAGTCTCTTGATCATATAGAAAATGATACTAAGATTCAGCAACTTTTTTTTTTTAAAGCATTTTCTTGTCTACTAAAGGTAGAACAGTAATTTCTAGAGACTGGGAACAGTGTAATAGAATAGGTAGGTAAAAGAGAGGCTGAATTTGATCATTGCATGTTGTATACATAATGGAAATATATTACACTAAACCACATTAATATATGCAGTTATTCTGTTAGTAACTATGGTTATAAAATTACCCTTGTTTCCTACACAATCTAGTAGTTTGACTCTAGACTATTTCTTCTCAAAGTGTGGTCACTGGAGAAGCAGCATCATATAGTTTGTTGTAAATACTGTCAGTCTTATAACTGGTGAATCAGAAAAATTTCTGCGGGGACAGAAATTTCTCTTCTAGAAAGCCTCCTGGGTAATTCTGTTGCATGATAAAATTTGAAAATCATTGATCTAGGACAGACTTTTTCTTTAAAATCAACTTATAGTTTTAGACAAGTTAATTTTGTTAATTGAAATCACTTCAGTTTTACATGGAGCATGAAAAAGAAGCATTTTATGTTTATTCACAAACATACAAGTCACATATATGTCAACATATGAAAATATGCACAAACATAAGCAATGTATACATTATACACATAAACAACATCATATCTCTCTATATATCATTATTATAACAATAAGCAATATTATCTACATAACACATAAAACAGGGATGATCATGTTATTTACGTGTATTATGGACATAGCTCTGACATACTCTAACCATGTTTCCATTCTAACCTCCACTCTTGCTTCTCTTTAAAAAAAAAATCTCCTCCATGAAATATCTTCTTTAAAGGAGCTAAATGTTTCCTTTTTTTCTCTTATCACAGCATCTGCAGAGTAAACGTTAAGAGGCAATACCTCTTTCATGATTCAATGTTGATAGAACAGCAGAAAATCTAATAAAAGTGATGTCTAAAGAAATAGAGATGCAAAATTAACGTTCAGTCATTTATTCTCTGATTTATGGTATGTGCAAATGTAATGACACAACACTCAAAATGTTGATACAAAGACAGGGTGTACCCAGGGTGTATCCAGTTTTTAAAATTTATAACACCTAAAAGAAAGTAATATTTTAAGAATCTGTTACATATAAATTATAATCAGAAAACGATTAGATTTCTTTTGATTAAAAATCTAGAAGATTTTTTAGGTTTTAAAAATATTCAGCTATCCATGACTTCTTTATAAAATTATACTAAAGTTGACATGTGTTTTAGTTACTTTTCTTATTGCTGAGACAAAATACCCAACACCCAATGTTACAGGAGGAAAGGTTTATTATAGTTCACAGTTTTTAGAGGTGGATCCAAGGCAGGGTGGCCTGGCAGAGGAGCATGACAGAGGAGAAACAGTTCATGATGGGAAGCAAAACAGCTAAGTATCTAAGCAGCAAGTGACAAATGACCACAGCAGCCCTCTTTCTGTCCCTTATATTCTGTCCAGGCTATCTGCCCACAGGGCAGGTAACACTCATATCCAGAGAGGGCCTTCCCATTATCCACTTCCAGAACTCGGCCAAATCAATCAGTAGACTAATTTAGTAATCACACACCCTTAATCCCAGCATCACACACTTTATCCCACCAGCACACACTCTAGATCTAGCCACCTCTGAAAAGCCTCAGCTCTGTCTGCATGAGGCTTTGGGGGGAGGCACCTAGACATAAGCCAGAACAGTCTGCCCTGATCCCCCAGAGACTCATGCATTGCTGAAAAGTCCAAGACCAAAGTCTTTTCTGAGATTTAAGGCAAACTTTTAGCTGTGAGCCCTTGTACAAATGAAAAGAAAGTTATACACTTCCAACATAAAATAGCATAAGATAACATTTACATTCCAAAAGCTACAAAGAGGGGACTAGAAAGGAATGGGAAAAAATCAGGAACAAAATCCAGCAGTGCAAACATTAAACCCATGTCCCAAACCCCCAGCAATATGTGACAAAATGTGAACAACAAAGGGCTTGGATAGCTCTGCCCCTATGGCACTTCTGGTGGTTGTAACTCCCATGGCATCTCTTTTTGGCTGCCTTTCCTAACTCCTTGCAGCTTTCCCAAGATGGTCCATGCTCCTGGCTTCTCAAAACTTCAGGGGTCTCCACTGCACATTTGGCTTCACACTCAGCTTCACACACTGCTCTCTGAGGGGCACACTGCCTGGCCTCCAGACTTTCTTCTGAAATATGGGTGGAAACCTTCCTGACACCACATCTTTTGGATTCTGTATGCACCTAAAACCAGTCCCAAGTGGATAACACAAAGCTCTGCTGCCAGCTGCAGAAGTACCCAGGCTTCCTTCTTTCTTGTCTGTAGGCATTGAGGGCCTGGATGGCTGAGCAGTCTGAACCCAATCCCAAGGAACAAATGCTCTAGGCCACTGTCATTATGGAACATGGTGCTCTGGGACTCATTTCTCAAAGCAAAATATTTTAACCTTTGCAAAAGTTAAAAGAGAAGGCAAAGACTGGGGTCTTACTGTTTCTTGTAATGTCCTTAGGTGATATTTTTCATTATTACTTCTCAGCAACCACATGCTCTCCTCTATCTTTGCAGTCCACAGCTTTACTGGAGCTTCCTTTCTGGCCAAACTCACGAGATTTTAAATCATTCTGCTGGGCTCTTTGCTCTTAATTCTCAACATAGATCAGGCTAAAAGACCCCAACAGTACCCATGCCACTACATCAGTATTAGACTGTCTTGAATTTTCTTCTGCAAGATTAATCTGCCACCCTTAACCTCAGTCTCAGGAAGTCTCTGGACCTGAGGAAAATGCAGACAGACTTTCTTTCAAGGCATAACACACATCATCTGGAGTGCAACAGCCAATGCAGTCCTTCTTCCCAGCAGAAACCTCCTGAGCCTGGTCTTTACCAGCAGGATTTCTATCAGCATTCTGGTCTTCTGAGCTCTGATCAGAATCTCCCATCAAGTACAGCTTAAGATATTCTATGGTTGCTTCTTCAGCCAGAATCTCCAAATCTTTCCAAACTCTTCCCACAAGCCAGTTCCAAAGGCTCCTAAACCACATGACCAGGTAATATCACAGCAATGACCCCAATTCTGTGGCATTAAATTCTGTTTTAATCACTTTTCTCATTGATGAGACAAAATACTCATCATCCAAACTTAAAGAGGGAAAGATTTATTGTATCTCATGGTTTGTAGAAGTCTCAGTCCATAATTGGCTGGCTCTGAAGGCAGTGTGGCATGACAAAGGGACATCGCAGAGGAGAAATAGTTTATGGAATGAAGCAAAGCAGCAAAGTAGCAAAGCAACAAACAGGAACCAACAAGTGACCACAGAAGCCTTCTTTCTGTCCCCTATAATCTGTCCAGGCTACCTTCCCTTAGGATGGGTAGCACTTACACACAGGGAGGGCCTTCCCATTATCCACTTCCAGAACTGTGCAAACCAATCAGTGGACTAATTTAGTAATCACACACCCTTGATCTAGAATTACATGCTTAATCCCAGCATCACACACTCTAGATCCAGGCACCTCTGAAAAGCCCCACCTATGACGACATGGGGCTTTGGAGGTACATCTAGACAAAATCCATAAGAACATGTAACTACCAATCATCTCTTGAATTTTATATCCCAAACATCTAAAAGAGATAGAAATTTGGGGACAGTGAAGGAAGAAAATAACCAGTCCAGAAAAATCTATGACTAATTATTTTTCTTTCCCTATGATGTAAAAGGTTCTAGCTGTTTCCACCTGTTATAAATTCACTTGATTTGTACATAGTGTGTAGTCATGGCTGAGAGTCATTAAGGTCTTATATTCACATAAGGAATTAACAGAAAAGGCAAAGGAAAATGCATCCTTCTGCAGTCTAGAAGTTAGCTAAAAATTCTTGCTCAATGACACCCCCAAAATCAAAATATCATTTTTAGCAGCTTGAACTATCACAAGAACAGGAGTTACTCTTTTACTAAACTTAATTCTTTTTCTTTTAAAAATCTTTAATATTTAAATTAATAAAATTTGAGGAAATATATCAACTTCTTTTCAAAACTTTCCATGTTTTTAATGTACTTGGCTCCAATGTGAATGCATACACAAGCTACATTTAATACAAACCACCCTCAAATTAATTAAGATAAAATAATGCTTCAATGCATATTCTTCTAAAATCATTCTTTAAAGCTATGTTAGATAAGTGAGATAAAACCTATTTTAAAAGCACTGGTTACTTAGGTGTAAAATACAAGTATTAAATTCACTTTTGCAATTTGCTCCATTTATTATATTTAGTCTTCCTTTTGTAATCAGGAGCATTGGAGTACACATGTATGCTTTCCTTTGACATGGTTCTTTTATTATTGTCTTTTTTCCTTACATAATGTCTTGCAGCAGCTGAACTATTATTATGATGTTTTTCTCCTGTCTTTTTTCTCAGTGCTTTTGCTAGCACAAATAATTAAAATATACTTACCTTTCACTGGTTTGGCTGCAACTAAGGTTGCTTTGGTGCATTTGTCTGGGAGTGTTGTGGGGAGCAGTGTTAATGTGGAGGGGAGCAAGGGTTGTTTGTTTCTTTTTATTTTATTTCTGAACAGTGACATATTAATGTTTCAGATAATAAATCATTCCGATTTGTTCATCCTTGCAATGTTTTCAATCTTAATTTACAACTTACAAAGTCTGTTTTGTTAGAAGCATTTGATAAAATACTCAATTACCATTTTTTACATTATAGTTCATTTACTGTGATGATAAAAGGCTCCAGCTCAGAAGATAAACTGCAAATAATTCCCAAAGAACTAATGTAAGAGGTGGTATACAATGAATTTTTTAGCAGATTATTCTATCATCAATGTGACAGCGTAGTTCAAAATTTATTTTGTTGAGAATGTCATTTAAATTCTGTTTGACACCTGCTCCCTAAGGCAACTATCATCACATTACAATTTCAAGGAATTTAAAAGTGCGATTTAACTCTATATCTAGTAAGAAAACATAAACTCATAATAAACAAAGATCTGAATATATTGCTGATATATACAAATTATTTAAATAATTGAGAGCGCATTTGATTTAGTCTTGTTGATCTATATGGGAAAAGAATATCTAAGCCTCAGCATCTTCTCTTGCTCTTGCCTTTAAGTGTTTATTTTTTAGATCATATTTGAAATCTGGCCAAGAATGTCTGCCTGTTCTTTCATTAAATTACCTCTTTCAAGGCAATCTACTGTTAAAAATGATCACTTCACTCCTCCTACTTCAATTTTCCTCCATATACAAGCTCAAGGTGGCATTAGTCATTGGCTGAAAAGACAGCTCACAGTGCAAAAGGCTACAATAAGCTAACTTTTCTTAATGGAAAGAGGCTCACTATATTCATTTCCACTTGCTCAAGCTAAAAATTTCCTGTGAAGTGCTTAGCAAGAGGAAATAGTTACCAATACAAGTATAGGCCCCAGAATGAAACATCCTCCATTAACTATCTTCTTCCCAGGAATTCCTCTCCATCCTTCACTCTTAGTGAATCACTTTTCACAATTTTGAATCCAGCACTTTCTTACAGTTAATTGTAAATAGTAAGAAGATATCTCCAGATAAAATCAAGCCTTAATGCTTGCCTCACTCCGTGATAAACAGCAAGACAGTGGAAAAATGGAATAAAAATATTAGGGAAAAGGAACTGAAGAACTAGCTTGCAAAATTTTCTGTTTGCTTTGCTACCAATCGTTTTGATTCTATGGCTTTATTTTTCACTAAATTTTTCTATATTATCTCACTAAATCCAACATATGTCATATATTTTTATATTACCTTTACTGTAAATGGAATTTCACATCTTTTGAATGAAACCATAAGAAACTGCTGCATTGAAGAAAAATGCCAAGACACTACTGAGTGAAGAAGTATGAAAATATGAACATGCAATTATTTGACTATTAAAACTTTTCTTAAGTATGTATGAATTTTGATCATGAGAAATAGTTGGATTTGAACTACTGACAAAAGATGACACAAACAATGGAAATAGCCAACTTTGTCTACTAAGTAAAATAGACAAAACTACATGAATTAACATAAAAGCTGCTATATTGGGCAATATTAAGTATAATTTGAACAACTGTTCCCAAATTTGAAGGGTAGGTACCCTGAATTAGGTCTTCCTTTATTTTTGTACCTTGGACTATTTTAAGTACCTTTGTAAGCACATTAGCTCCTATCCTTAATATGATACAGTATGAAATGGAAGAATAAGTAAGCCTTTGGAATCAGAAACTTTTGGGTGTGAATCCTCAAAAATTGGTCCTTGGGCTAAATATATATAACCTTGTAGAAGCTCAGATTTTTCATCTTCAGAATAGATTTAATTAAACAGGGGTATGTGAGGATTAAGTGAGATATTTGGAGTATGTAAAAGACATAAGATAAAGTATGGATTAAATAACTACATATTAAACAATTTATTAAATTAATTTACTGGTATCTATTTTTTAATATTATTTCAAATTACCAGAATTTCACTGCAAAAATTCTGATTCTTTCACTCAATGTTAATCCTAGTGGTTATATAAAGTACATGCTTAATACAAAAGTTGTCTAAAGTAGTTTATCTACTTGGAGAACCTAGCTAAGTGACCTGTGAAAGGATTCCATAGTCTTTCCTGAATATTAAAGAGTTTTAATTTTGTAACTTTGCATAGGAGAAGTTCTTGAGAGTATTGGGTTTGTAGAGCAGTTTTCTTGAGAACACAAAAGGTCAATTCCAGAACTATTTTAAGAATTTTCCACAATAATTACTGCTCCTATTTAAAAGGGGGGAAAAGTTTTAAGAACACAAATTACTCCAGAAATATTATAATAGTTATTATATTTTATCTGGTTTAAAAACATTAATCATAAGTTTTGATATGGAAATTATGTATTTTGAGTAGAACACAAAATATATTGCAAATTTTAAGATCAACTTAAAGTTGGCCTATGCTCATTATAAACTTGAAGGACATTTATTACCTAATACAGCCTATAAAAGCAACAAATAAACATATAAAAAAATGTCATTCAAGAGATGCAGATGAAAACAACACTGAGATTCCACCTCACCCCAGAAAGAATGGCTGCTATGAAAAAATCAACCAATAAAAAATGTTGGCGGGTTTGTGGGCAGAAAGGAACCCTTCTTTGTTGTTGGTGGGAGTGTAAACTGTGCAACCACTGTGGAAATCAAAAAACTAGGATTAGAGGTCCCATTTGACCCAGCTATTCCTCTGCTGGGTATCTTCCAAAAAAAATTAAAAGAATCAAACCACAGCGATATGCGCACCCATGTTTATAGCAGCACAGTTTATAATAGCTAAAGCTTGGAAACAGCCCAAGTGTCCATCAACTGGAGATTGGATAAAGAAAATGTGGCGCGCTTTTTTTTAATATAAAATGGAGTACTACCCATAAAGAATGAGAAATCAGAGACATTTATAGCTAAATGGATGCACACTGAGGACATACTCTTTTTTTTTTTTTTTTTTTTTTTGGTACCAGGGATCGAACTCACACCTTGTGCTTGCAAGGCAGGTGGCACACCAAGAGGACATACTCAAGTGAAATAAGTAGGACACACATATGTAAATACCATATAGTTTCTCTGGTATGGGAAACAGAAAGTGTAAATGAGGATTAAAATAAATAATTGATAATGTGAAATAGGAAAAAAAGGTCCAAAGGGGTAGGGGAAGTGGGAGAGGTAGGGGAAAGGAAAGAAAGGAAAGGGAAAAAATGAGATAAGAAATAAATAGAAACAAAGCCTTTGCAAATAGGTAGGGATGGAGGGGTTGAAGGGAGCATAGGGGAATGGGGAAAAAATAAGAACCAAGATACATCATGTAAAGGTACAAGTTCCCAGTGATGAATGTAAATGTGTTTTATACCTAAAATGTAACAATAGAAGAACTTAAGAGAAAAAGAAGAAGAAAAATGATGATTCCAAAATAAATAAATAAATAAGAAAAATGACATAAAATACTTCAGGTATATTAATATTTCTAATAAAATAAGGAGAAAGAATATCCCTTATTTACTGTACTCTCTACTTGAAATTATATCAATCTGATCAAAATATCAAATAAAGCTACGTGGGTGGATAAGAAGTGGATTTTCAAAATATGGTAGTATCTATGTTATGAAGAAACAGAGCCAATTAATACAAATCAGTTAAAGAGAATTTGCTTAAACTTCTTAAATTTTATCTTGCCTTAAAATGTATTATCATCCTCAAATTCAAGTCACTTCAGTTTAATAGTTTAGTTCCTACTAAGTGTAAGGCACTGTATTACCTTGTTAATATCTCTCCTCTCCCAGTCATAGTATTATCAAATACAAGCCTTTAAAAAATTATTGCTTCTCACTTGGTTCTCAGAGTATTAAGAATAATGAAGCATTGTAATTCTAAACATTTCTTATTTTCTCCCTCAACATCAATACAGGCTTTATTTCTCTGCTGGTATAGTGCTTCCTTTCATCATGCCTGAAACAACTACAGCACAGAGATTAAATGCAATCTACATCCACATAAATCATTGAATAAATGAGTCATGAAATTAATATGTAAATTGTGTGTTTAACCTCTATTTATATAGCACTGCCTGTCACTATATTGTAAATCTAAAACTAATTGCAAATTCACAACTCTGAAAAAGAACATCATGGTAAAAGCTTGACATATTTATTAACTAAATGTTGAAATATATTGAGTAAGTAATTAACTGTAATGTCAGAGCAGGGAGAGAAAATTATATTTAAGCACAGATGTCACCTGTAAGAAACAGCTAAAACTATTTTAGATTAGAATTTGATATTAGTCAAAGATTTATTATTGTTATTTAATTTTTGACAGGAAAATCTATTCCCATTCATTCAAGACTCCATTAAGTATTTCATTTTTAAATGTTCACATCACTATCATCCATAGAAATAAAGGTTTCCTTTTTATCTCTTTAGAGAAGAGAAAGGGACAATTCCCTTAAAGGTTTGATGAGAATAAATTCATTTAACGAGTATTCAAAGAAATTTTTCAAAATTATACGGAGTGTGAGATACTTTGTTAAAGATTAAAATGTTTTATGCAAAAAGTCTAATTAGAAAATTAGTTGAGAGATAGATTAACAAATGAAAATATACTCTTTTAAGAACATGACACACACTGTATTTGCCATTATTATTCTCTATTTTTGTTATGAAAATTCTTTTCACAGAATAGCTTTTATATTTTTTCATTAATAGCTACTTGTATTATATTAAAATTAAAAGTTTCTCCAACTCACTATTTTAATAAATTTATGTTTAATAAACAACATGAAGCATATAATTTCCTCATGCATTTTAATGATATACTGAATAAAACTACTTAAATGTTGAATGGGTCTTATCCTCACCTGTTGAAAAAGTATTTTGTTCTACATATAACAAGTTATTTACAGAATAACAGCCTTAAACCTAACATGGCATCCAAATAAATACATATACATAAAAAGTGTTAGACTATTCTTGTCCCTTCTTGGATTTAGGTCAATTGTTCTAAGAATATAGTCTCACTGTTAGGCACTCTACTTATAACCTTAGTGTCTAGTAGTGTGATAGATTTCAAAAAGCATATAAAATGCATATAATTTAACTATAGTATATGGTATTAAATAGTTGTAATTTTATTTAAATTTATAATTTTCATGGTTGATTGTAATGAAAAACAATCACTTATTTCAATTGTCATTGTAAATGCTGATGAGAGGCAAATCTGACCCTTCTGATTTCCTTATCTAATCCAACTCCCTCAACCCCCTTACAAAAGGCAAAATAGAAAAGATTTTAAATTCAGCTAAAGAAAACATTTTCCCAGAGTCTTACACTTCAATAAACTAGTGTTTTCTGATTTCTCCTGTCTGGACACTTTAGACTGTGTCTGGATACTTTCAAACAGACTAAGTTGGTAAGCTAGGCTTAAAAATATGAATAACTTTTCCATAAACAGTGTAAACAAGTTTCTATGAAAATAAAGCAATCAATACTCATAGTTCCTATCCTGGAAAATGTTTTTGCCTGATATGCAAAAAGAAGTCATTAATATCCAACTATTTGTGTGGATGGGTTATACTGAGCCATCCATTTTCTCCTGCTTGATTATCCTAATAACCAGTGTCACACATTGTTAGGAGAGCAGACTGGAGACCCAGACACTATGATGCATGTCTATCATCCTAGCATTCTGGGAGGCTGAGGAAGGAGGATGGCAAGTCAGAGGTCAGCCTGGGCAATGTAACCCTATCTCAAAATAAAGTATGAAACAAAAGGGCTGTGAATATAGTGGTTCAATTCACAGAATATGAGAGAGAGAGAGAGAGAGAGAGAGATTTGTAAATTTAAGGCCATCTGGCCTCCTGTTAGATATGGATTCATGTTTGTGGTGCTTCTAATCAAACTGCTTAGAGCAAATTCTACCAATCAAAAATTCTGAAGAGAAAAGAGAAAGACAGGACCTTAGCTAATCATATCAAACAGAAGCAAAAAATATACAACTACAATATTTTACATAGATATTGTTCATTAGAATGAGTTAGAATGCAATAATTAGACATATTTTCTTTTCAGTTCTTATATTTTAAAAGCCAGAGATAGGCCAATAATTATTCCTTTTTATATATGATCAGTCAGTTGGGTTCAATGACAAAAATGAAGGAATGAATGAAAGATCATGTCTAAGAGGAAATAGCTAATAATCCTAAAAATGTGTTAAATGCAATAAGGCATATAAAAAATTTAACACAGTGCCTTAAGAATAATTGGAGAAACTGAAAGTGTAAATAAGGACTAAAATGTATAATAGGTAATGTAAAATAGGAAGAAAAGGGGCAAAAAGGAAGGAAGTGGGAGGGCTAGGGGAAAGGATAGAAGGGAATGGGGTTAATATGAGAAAATGGAAAAATAGGAACAAAATCTTTGTAAATAGGGAGGAATGGAGGGGTTGAATAGAGGGCTGGGCAAGGGTGAAAAATAAGAACCAAGAGAGACTATGTAAAGGTGCAAATTTCCAATGATGAATATTATTATATGGTATACCTAAAATGTACCAATGATTAGAATGAATAATCGATAATGCAAAATAGGAAGAAAAGGTCCAAAGGGGTAGGGGTAGTGGGAGGGGCCGGGGAAAGGAAAGAAGGGAAAGGAAAAATGCTGAGAAATGGAAAAAATGGAAATAAAGTCTTTGTAAATAGGGAAGGGTGGAGGGGATGAAGCGAGGGCTAGGAATGGGGAAAAGATAAGAACCAAGATGCATTATGTAAAGGTACAAGTTCCCAATGAGAAATGTAATTGTGTTGTATACCTACAATGTACCAATAAAAGAATTTAATAAAGAAAAAAAAAGAATAATTGGAGCCTAAGAAATGTTAGATATGATAGCAATAATGATGCTCACTGCAATGATAACAATATTAAAAATATAGCAATTTATATGCACATATCTCTGGATTATAGGAATAGCAGCTTTATATTTGACTTTACATAAATTCCTACATGTTCTCTAATACATATTTACTTTTATAAGCAGAATACACATACATACACTTGCAATGAGATGAAGATCTAATTTTTAAACATAAATAAAATACTTTTATTAAGCAGTTCTCAAAGGTTTTGTCTCAGGATCCTTTTCCACCTTATATATTAATTCATTAAATAATAATAAAACCACTATAACCATAAATAACAATTTATGAAAAGACCTACTTTTCAAAACAAACAAGTAAAAGATTTAGTGAAAATAACAGCACTGTTTTACATTTCTGTAAATCCAGAATGCATCTGGATTCTCAAATCTGCTTTTCACTCAACCTGATGCATTGTGTTGTTTTGGTTGAAAAATATACAAGGAGAAAGTCCAGCCTGACACACACACGTAGTTGGAAAACAGGTCTTAGGGACCCTTTGAAAGCCTCTTTAAGAGCCTCTAGTGATACTTTAGAACATACTTTGGGAATTGCTGCTTTAATTCACTGTATTATTTTATGAGAATATTTCTTTGTTTTTATTAAAATTCTCATCTGGGAGATCAGTAGTATTTCTCTCCTGGAGAAAAGTTTGCTGTGTTATTGTTCTCAAAATAGAGCTTTGTAAAGAGCGCCATGTGGCTCTTTCAGAAGTTATAATTTGGCCTCTTGTTGCAGACAGTAGGTTGGATAACTCGTCCATATATTAATTACTATTGTCATTTATATTCTGTATTTTTCCCTTCAAAATGTACCTCAGTTCATTTGCATGTTTTTCCCCACTTCTGTAATTTCTATTATACTTTTTTCTTTTTAAGAAAATCTCTATTTGAATATATCTTCCAAGTGACAAATTACATTGATCAAAACCTGGAATGCTGGATGTAAAGAAAGAACTGCTGCTCTCTTCTACTTCTGATAATAATCTCCTGTGGGATTTTAGACAGGTCACTCAATTGACATGTAGCTAAAATGAGGATGATTAACTTTTTATTCCCATATTACGAATTTACTCTAGGTATTTTGTTGTTTTCTTTAATTTTGTTAGCTTTGTGGCTTACATAGACCTTCATTAATATCTTGATGCAGTTCAAATAAATTTTTATAAACAATCAGGAAAAGCTAATTTTGTTTCCATTTAATTATTTCTAGGGAAATGCCAATGTTGGCTACATATGTTAATATAGACCATGATGGAGTGGCTAACATTTTTCAAGTACTTATTATGCACAAAGCATTGTGCAAAGTTTATTTTAGATGTCATCTCACATATGATGTTAATATTATTATTCCCAGTTTACTCATGAGGAGTCCTACACTCAAAGAGTGTATCTAGCCAAAAATCACAAGGATTATTATGTGGAAACACTGGTTAGCCAGATATTAAAAACCTGGGCTCTACACATTTAACTGCACACTCTGCCTTCTTTTAAATGCATATCATTCCAGGTCAATATGTAATTCATTCCAAATCTAGCGTGTTTCATTCCAAGTCAAAGATTTTTTGGTTCGAATTTTTAAAAATAAGAAGAACCAAGTTATAGCAGGAAACATAGAGAATTATCATAATCTACCAATTCTGTATGCTAGTATGAGAAACAATTGCTGAAAGGGGACATTTTCTTCACCTGATATTTAATCTGGAGATTGGCACTACACTGTCTGTTCCCACTGGAGATTTATATTGAAGAGATAAAACTTTCTCCTATTTTTTGTTTTGATCTGTTCCTTGTCTCTGTCTGACATTTCATTCTGGAAAGGAGAAAGAGCTGCTCATCTCAGTCACAGAAAAGAACAATCTTCGATTTATAACATGCTAGGAACCTATCACTATGATAGAGCAATCTTTCCCCTAGACATCTCTCCATTACTGAGGCTGATACCTCCCTGCCCTGATGCAACTTCAGTACTCATCTGTCACTTCCAACTGCGGGGCTAAGGGCACTACCTGCCCTTATGTATATTTTTCATCTTTATCTCCACAAAACTTTCATAGATTCTTCTTTATGTAAACTGTGAAAATACACTTCCCACAAATTTTTGTTTTACAAACCTCCTTTCTCATATGCATACATAGTTGAATGACACAGCACATATTTAGTAGAATATCCCACAAGTGTATAGAGAAGCTTCATTTTCAGAGTACTTCAGGAATATTGAACCAAGTAATAGTTTAATTACTGTTCAAGTCACTGAAATAAAAGCAAAGGTTCTTTGTTAGAAACTTCCTTGCTAGAGATGAATTTTATTATCTGTCATTTTTAATTTGGCACATGATGTAAATTAGTTACTGAACTAAGGCTCTTAATTACTTTACAACAAATACTTAAGGAAAAACACAAAAAAGGGAAGGACCATCACATAAAATCTAATTTCTAGAATTATAATGAATAAAAGAAACAGGATTGATAAAGAGTAACCCATATTAAGGCAGGCAACAACAAATTTGAAGATTATTTTTGTTGTACTCTGTAGTAGATGGAAGAATATTAAAGTGACACTATTACACTGATTTGTTTGTATGGTGATCTACAATACATGTTTAAATTCATTTTTTTTGTATTAAATTCTTTTATTGGTACATTGCAGGTATACAACACTATTACATTTCTCATTGGGAATTGTACCTTTATATAATGCATCTTGGTTCTTATTTTTTCCCCATTCCTAGCCCTCCCTTCAACCCCTCCACCCTTCCCTCTTTACAAAGACTTTATTTCCATTTTTTCCATTTCTCAGCATTTTTCCTTTCCCTTCTTTCCTTTCCCCTGTGCCTCCCACTACCCCTACCCCTTTGGACCTTTTCTTCCTATTTTGCATTATCAATTATTCATTCTAATCATTGGTACATTTTAGGTATACCACATAATGACATTCATCATTGGAAATTTGCACCTTTACCTAGTCTCTCTTGGTTCTTGTTTTTCAACCTTGCCCAGCCCTCCCTTCAATCCCTTCATTCCTCCCTATTTACAAAGATTTTGTTCCTAATTTTCCATTTTCTCATATTAATCCCATTCCCTTCTATCCTTTCCCCTACTCCTCCCACTTCCTTCCCCTTTGCCCCTTTTCTTCCTATTTCACATTACCTATTATACATTTTAGTCCTTATTTACACTTTCAGTTTCTCACACCAAAGAAACTATTTGGTATTTACACATCTGTGTCCTATTTATTTCACTTAAGAGTATTGCTTCAATGTGCAACCACTTAGCTATAAATGTCTCTAATTTCTCATTTTTTATGGCTGAGTAGTACTCCATTTTATTAAAAAACCACATTTTCTTGATCCAGTCTCCAGTTGATGGGCATTGGGGCTGTTTCCAAGTTTTAGCTATTACAAACTGTGCTGCTGTGAACATGGGTGCACATATATCACTGTGGTATGATTCTTTTAATTCTTTGGGGAAGATCCCCAGCAGTGGAATAGTGGGGTCAAATGGGATTTCCAGTCCTAGTTTTTTGAGGTATCTCCATACTGATTTCCACAGCGGTTCCACCAGTCTACACTCCCACCAGCAGTGGAGAAGGGTTCCTCTTTCCCCACAGCCCCGCCACCATTTGTTATTGGTTGATTTCATGATAGCAGCCATTCTTTCTGGAGTGAAGTGGAATCTCAGCGTTGTTTTCATTTGCATCTCTTGAATGACCAGTGATGTTGAACATTTTTTCATGTATTTATTTGCTATTTCTACTTCTTTGCCTGAGAAATGTCTGTTCATTTCAGATGTCCATTTTTGGGTTGGGTCTTTAAATTTGGGAGGTCTGATCTTTTTAAATTCTTTATAGATTCAAGATAGTAGACCTTTGTCTGAGGAAGAGCAGGTGAAGATTTTTTCCACATTGTGGGTTGTCTCTTCACACTGCTGGTGGTTTCTCTTGCTGTGCAGAAGCCTTTTAATAAGAAGAGATCCCATTTGTTGATTGTTTGTGCTAGTTCACAGGCAACTGAGGTTTTGTTCATAAAATCTTTTCCGACACCAATGTCTTCAAGGGTTCTGCCTAACCTCTGTTCCAACTGGTTCAGAGTTTCTATTTTAACATTTAGATCTTTAATCCATTTTGATTTTAGTTTAGTGCATGGTGAGAGATACAGGTCTAGTTTTAATCTTTGGCAAGTTGAAGCCCAATTTTTCCAGCACCATTTATTAAAGAGGCTATCTTTCCTCCAGTGAGGGTGTTTGGCTCCTTTGTCAAAGATGAGATGGCTGAGTGTGTCTGGCGTTGTTTCTGCATCTTCTAATCTGTTCCACTGGTCCTCAGGTCTGTTTCTTTGCCAGTACCATGCTGTTTTATCACAGTAGCTGTGTAGTAGAGTTGCAGGTTGGGGATTGTGATACCCCTTGCCTACATGGTTAAATTCACTTAAACATGTGAGAGAGTGTCAGCCAATTGTCACAAACTCCAATTTCCCTCTTTTCTGAAATGGAGATACTATATTCAAAGGAGAGTACATTAAGATTAAGGCTGTTTACCTAACAAGAGATATGAAGTTCCCCTAAAACACAAATGTGTTTTAATTAATTTTATTGGTACATTTTAGGTATACAATATAATGACATTCATCATTGGAAATTTGCACCTTTACATAATCTCTCTTGGTTCTTATTTTTCCCCATTCCCCTGCCCTCCCTTCAACCCCTCCATCTCTCCCTATTCACAAAGACTTTGTTTCTATTTTTTCATTTTCTCATATTAATTCCATTCCCTTCTTTCCTTTCCCCTACCCCTCCCACTTCCCCTTCCCCTTTGCCCCTTTTCTTCCTATTTCACATTATCTATTACACATTTTAGTCCTTATTTACACTTTCAGTTTCTCACACTAGAGAAGCTATTCTGTATTTACATATGTGCCTAAGACACAAATATTGTTTGTGGAGTTGGTCTGTTTTATTTTAGTATTCCCTGATTTATAATATTCCTAAAAATTGTTTTAAAATACAATAAATCTCACATAATATTTATAAGGATTTCATGTATCTTTCTATAAATGTGAGAAACATGTTAACCATAGTGTCAAAATATAGAAAAGATAATCTGTGAATATATGCAAATTTCTTTTCTGGTATCATCTCCCTAATACAGTAAACATAAAGAACCCAATCAGATATCTGAGTAGTTTATATGGCACTTTTAGATTTAGCCTTTCTTTCTCTTTTTCCTCCACCCCACAGCTATCAGGTATTCAAACATCCATCTGGTTCTTAAACTAAAGATAAATTCAAATAGAGGTTATGGTAAAAATTAATTTCTTGCAGACACAGGTAACACAGTTGTCTGGGAGTCACATGTTTATACTAAGTTCCCTTAGAATTGCTGAAATGAAGCCATAAAAATCTATTATTTTCCTCTTCTGTCAAAAATGAATTCAAATTTCATATGCCAGGGCTATTTATAAAATACATTTGGTTTGTACATCAAAATGGAAAAAGACAATACATATTGATCACTTAAGAAAAGTAAGATAATAGAAGAGAATTTAGAAAGCAGCCTTTTAAAAGATGATAGGATTATCAATGAATGACAATGTCCCAAAGAGACTAAAGTATTTCTTGATTTAATTAAGTGAGATAAAACTTGCTACTTTTATATCTTTTTTATATCCATAAGACCATAAAGACAAGCCATATCTAAGCTTCATTTAATGCATAATCTTATTTTAATACAGTAATATATTTAAGTATTCAGAGCAGATAATGATATGTTGTATTACTGAAAAGATGATGCAAGTACTCATCTGATGCCTGCAGCATCTATCAAACTTAGAAGTCAGGATTCCTACAGGGAAATGTGCTTTGTTGAAACTAACTGGAAACTTCACATTGCAGCTCCAATGAAATAATCAGTCTGAACTTTATTTTATCTTGAGGTAAATTGACAACAATAAGGCTTTTAAAATAAACATTATGACCAATACTGTCTATAGTTTTAGGTATTAGAACTTTATTTACCTTTGAAGGTAGATGTAATAACAAAGATCAATATTACAAACTCATATATTTGGTGTAAAATTCCTGTGGATATCTTGTGTTAATATAGTGAAGTATTTTATCAGTGACATTAATTTAAAAGCTAAGTACATGTGTTCTTGCAAGGATGTATCCTAACATTCCTACTTATAAATCTTTGAAGTTACTGTATTTATAAACACAGTTTATAATAATAATAATGGATAGAATGGAGGCAATATGTTCAGAATTTGTGATAATTCAAATAAAGAAAATGAGAGAAATTTAAAAGTATTGTGAGGGCCAGGAATTTAGCTCAGTGGTTTCGCCACCTGCTGCGCAAGCGCAAGGATCCGAGTTCGATCCCTGGTACCAAAAATAAATAAAAATAAATAAATAAATAAAAGTATTGTGAAATAATATGAACTACCATCAAATGTGTAGTATTATTAATGTTTGTTTATATAACTGCAATTAATTTTACATGCATCTGTATAACAACATGGACTTATTGGCCAAGAACAAGGTAATATTCTGATTGAGCTACATACCTCCAAGTAGTAAGTACATATTGATATTCCTCCTGTTATAGCAAAATAATACACTCTCAAGTCTCAAATATACACAATCAAAAGCATATAAAATAACCCCACTGATGACATTTTAATTAACATTTTAATAATCTTGAATCTTCACATTTATTTTTAATTGTGATTTATTATTATTTTGACTTTTATCAGTACATGTTTGCAGTGCATTTGATTACATTCATTGTAGAGAATTGGTACATGTACAAAACACATTTTAATTCTATTTTCCCTCCACCCCCCTTTTATTTTGCCAGCATTAGATTCATTTATTTATAAGACTTTATAAAGTTAATTATCATGAGGGAAAAAGGGTAAAAACCAGACTAATAGGTTAAAACACATATAAAACAGGTAAGACAATTGTATTAATACAGGTACACTTTTAGATACATTATCCACACTGGATTACAATAACTTTATGTTTCTCTCTGTCTTTTTTCCTATTATCTGCCTTATATTTTGCACTTAATTTATATAATAACTTTTTTAATATAAGAGAAACCATGTGACATGTAAGCCTGTGTGCCTAATTTATTTCACTTAACATTATGGTCTCATGTAGATCCATTTTCATACAAATTACTCATTTGTCCTTTACACCAGAGTAGTACTCTGTGTATAAATACGACATTTTCTTTATCCATTCATCTGTTTATGGACAAATAGCCTTTTCCAAGATTTAGCTATTAGGGATTGCACGGCTATAAATATGGATATACATGCATCACTGACATTTATTTTAATTTCCTTGCCATAGGAGGAAAGAACATTTGGCAAAGAATTCACAGTGAAAGGCTATTTTTTCAGTATGTCTCTAAAGCAAGGCAGCTAGAACAGACCCTTCGCTGCATTGGTTTTATCACATTATATACTGGATTATTTTATATAATAATTTTAATTTTGCTCATAATTCTGCCTTAAATCCTCTATTGGACTATATCTTTGTTTTTGTTTGTTGGTTTTTTTTTTTTTTGAGACAGGGTTCTCTATGCCATTCAGGGCTGGCCTCAAACTTTCCATGATCCTCCTGCCTCAGCCTCTTGAGTACTGGGATTACAGACATGCACCACCATGCCCAGTCAGACTATATCATGCTGATAGTACAAAACTATATGAAATAACCAGGATTGCATAATCTACATATTATACAATTATGACTGCATTTTTCTATTTTCTATTTAATTATTTTCACCAGTTACTCTAATGTGTGTGTATTAGGAACCAAGTTTTTCTTCAAATAATAATATTTGGTAGCAATCTACTTTAGATTTATAAAATCCTAAAAGTCATTTAGTACATTTATAAAATATTACAAATTTGCAAAACGTTAATTTTTAGCATAAACATAGACATTAATCACAGTAAAAATTTCTTCATATTTTACTGATGAGGGAGTCAAGATCAAGCAAAGTTCAGTACTTGCATAATATCACATAGCACGTGGCCCATTCAAGTCAGAACTAGAAATTTTATGCTGCCTAGTTCATTCCTGCTTCTGCTACAACTCTCCTTTAACCTCAATCTAATCAATTATATATCTTTATTTTGCCCTAAATTGGCTATTATTATATCTTTCCAAACATTTTAATCAGTAGTAGAAGTAGTACTAGGATAGTCAATAAACTCAGAGTTTGATTATACAATAGAAAGGCTTCTAGTCTTTTCAAATTTACTGTATAAATGCAATAAACACAGATTGTTGTAACCAATGTTTTTGATTGGCTTTGTAATGTTACTTCACTTAGTACCCAATAAAAGATAAAATCTCTTTTTAGAATAAACCCCACCTCTTAATACAAATAATTAATTTCTAAAATATATTACAATGCATTCAGTACTGGCTTACAATTATTGCTTTGTAAATATACAAGACCCATTGAATTTCCCGGATAATTGGACATTGACATATGGAAAAATAAAAATAAATTATTCTAAAATACCAACAGAAAAATTAATATCACTTTAATATTAAAGTATTAAATATAATACTACAAAAATACTGTAAATTTCTTAATGTGCAGATGACAGATAGAAATGTGAATAATCTGGTGGTTTCAGGTGGAAAATGTAGATTAATTCCATGACACTGAAATAATTTCACCTCAGATGTAATTTATAATCCAATTGGATATTCAGTTATAAATTGCCTTCATAAACAATCATCAGATATCTTTCATGTGCCTCCTTTTTACATGCTCTATTTACAGTATTATCGTGATGGAGTGAAAAAGATTACTAAGACACAATAAAGAGTATCCCCTTCTTGGAAGGAACCCTGAGAGGTGAACACACTAAATAATATAGTCTCTGCTTCTGTAAAGTTAATTTTTTCTAACAAGTGGGAAATCTATTACATTGAAACAGATAATCTGTTTAGAGCAGAAAAAAAATAATCTCACTCAAGGAGATAATGACTGGAAAACAATGTCTGACAGAGCCAATGTTTTTTTACTGTCAGCTAGTTCTACAAAGAAATTTGGGAAAGGATTAAGAGCAAGAAATAAAATAATAAAACTGATGCAGCAGCTATTGTGATAATATATTTTCTTATTACATTGAATTGTGAAATGCCTTCACCCCAAAGAACTTAAGTTTGAAGATAGCCAACTTAAACATTCCAGAAATGCTTTACAGAGTTCCAAAATTTGGAGACTACTCATTGATCCTCCAAAACACAAAACTCTCCAGTGTGATGAGTAGTTTTCAATTATGAATTCCATTTAACCAGATCAGTCTTTCAACACTATTAAAAATTCACTTCCAAGATTCACACTAGCTCATAGGGCTGGTTTCAAATGACAGTTGAAACAGAAATAGTTTTGTACATCATTTGCTTTTGGTTGTTATTGTTGAGATTTAAAAAAATTGAGTTGAAGTGATGACATTAAGACATGGAAAAGTGATGACAATGAGCAAGGCACTGGTTTTTCCCAGTCAGAACACTCTGTAGTAAATATTGTGCAATCATTTTCATATGTTCACTGAACAGAATTTTCTATATTTAAAAATGCTTAGGCAGACAATTTTTTTCTTGGAATGAATTTAGCAGAGTTCATTACACACCCAGGAGAAGGACTAAAGTGAAAAAGATGGATAGTGCCAAGCATTCATGATAATATGGAGAAACTGCAACTCTCATACTCTGCTTGCTAATGGAAGTACAAAATTCTTGAGCAGCATACTCTGAAAATATGAAAGTAAAACTAGGCCATTTTGTTAATTACTTTTCTCCCGTTGCTGAGATAAAATACCTGACACTCAAAGTTAAAGGAGAAAGGGTTTATTTAGGTCACAGTTTGTAAAAGTTTCAGTCCATAATCAGCTGGCTACAAGAGAAAGTGGCACATGGCAAAGGGGCAACAGTTCATGGTGGCAGAAGACAGCAAAAGCAACAAAGGAACCTTAACAGCATCTTTCTGCTCTTTTTATATTATCCAGTCTATGAGAATTAGGGCAGTGCCAAATTGATCAGTGTACTGGTTTAGTAATCACATGCCCTTAATCCCAGCATCACACACCGTAGATTCAGCTGCCTCTGAAAAAAGCAACCTATGACCACATGAAGCTTTGGGGGGACATCTAGAACCAAACCATAACAGCCATATCCAGCAGAAATGATCCATATTCATGAATACATACACAATAAATGCTCACAGAGGCAGCATTCATAACAGCCTCACACTGGAAGCAAGACAAAAGTTCAGCAGAATAAACAAATTTTTATATATTCACACAATGGAATATTATGTGCCAGTAGAGAGTAAAATCATGCTACATGTAAAATATGGATTCTATTTAAATTAAGTAATAAACAAATAAATATATAATAAATGTCAAAATTAAATTTACCCATTGGCCAAAAAGTGGCTTCTGTAGTCCATCATATTCTAACTTTTTATCTGTGAGCTGACTACTCAGTCATGGGTATATTGCCCGTGTGAAAATTAATCAACCTGCACACCTACAAATTATGTACTCCTCTCTATGTATATTTCAATTAAAAGGAAAAAACTATACAATCTAAATTAGTCACTTAGAAGCTTAAGCCAAATATCATTACTGCTTCATTCTGTCATTCTTATCTATAATACTACTATATCAGATATGATATAACCTATAATGGAGGATTTGGTATTGTGACCTTACAGATTCCTCTGTTAGCTAAAAAGTCATTCACTGACTATAAAATTGCAAATCCTTTGCTTTTTTTGACCCTTATTGGTACTCACTTTCTAGTAGTCACTCCATGAATCCTCACAAATATACACACTAAATCCATCTTATCAATCTTATCACAATTTCCATTTGCTTATTTGTTTAAAAAATAATGTTGATAAATTTTAAAGAAAATATTTTTATTGAATTTCTCATAAAATGTGTTGTCCCATTGATTGACTGAACCCAAAAAGGAAACCCTACACCCAATATTGGAAACAAAAAAAACAAATTTTATATTTTTATTAATTTTATGTTCTTGCATTAGATACTAGTAGGGACACACATTCATTATGCCATGAAAACTACTAGTATGTCTGAATTGCTCTTTCATTCAAGTACAGATATAAACACAGAGAAGCAATGAACAATTTTATTAATGTAAAAACTGTCCAAATGTCAAGTTTTCATTGTGTAAAAACAGTACTGTTGTAGTAGTTTAATAAATGGGCAATGACTTTTGCTGGAACACTATAAATATTTAACAAGATATATATATATACATATACATTTTTCAAACTTAAGAATAGGTTTCAAAAAATTTAAAAAGCTTTTATTCAACATTTGCTTCTTTACTATGATGAACTTGATTTCTTCATAGTATCAAGAATGAAATAAGAATATATTATATGTGCTGAGTGCCGTGAAAATATCTGGTCTTCAGAGAGAAAAATAAAGCTAAATTGAAAAGTTGATCAGCCTAGAAAAACAGTTAAACCAATGATAACATCTCTCTCTTTTTGCCAAATACCTACAATGCACACTTCCCATTAAAGAAAAATCTATTAACATTTAGGAAATGGATCCTATAAAATGGCATATAAAGATACACAAAAATGAGATCAATGAGATAAAAGGAATGACTTGGAATCAGTCTTTAGAAGTAAAAATTATTCATTATTGTGAATATAACTCTGCTAAAAACTTGTCAAATAAAGTACAATAAAACCTTCATAACCAGAATGATCGGAGAGTGCATTATTCTAAGGAACATCTGATTACCTGATTATTAAGCTGAACACAACTTTACTTTCAAAAATTGATCAGAATTAGTCTAAAATGAGCAAGGATTTCACAGGACTACAAGATTGTAATTGTGTGCATAAATGACTACGTTGCATACAGAAAAGGGAAAGTACAACATAGGTACTACCAAAGGAAATCCCAACAAAATTATTTGTTCTTGCTTTTCACCAAATATGTAATTGCTTACCTGTTTAAAAAACAAGGCTCCAAGTGCCCATCAACTGGAAACTGGATAAAGAAGATGTGGGCTTTTTTATAAAAAGGAGTACTACTCAGCCATAAAGAATGAGAAACTAGAGACATTTATGGCTAAATGGATGCATATTGAGGCCATAGTCTTGAGTGAAATAAATAGGGCACACATGTGTAAATACCGAATAGTTTCTCTAGTGTGAGAAACTGAAAGTGTAAATAAGGATTAAAATGATTAAAATGAATAATTGATAATTTGAAATAGGAAAAGATCCAAAGGAGTAGCAGTGGTGGCAGGGGAGGGGAAAAGGGAAGAAGGGAAAGGAAAAAATTATGAGAAAAGAAAAATATGGAAACGAAATCTATGTAAATAGGGAAGGGTGGAGGGGGTGAAGGGTGCACAGGTAATGGGGTGTGGAGAGCGAAGGGTTGAAACAACCCTGAGCCTTTTGAGATTCTTGAGTCAGATAAGAGCATAATGACTGCTGGACAAGAAAGTAACATTCCCGGAACTTTAAAAATATAATTGACCTTTTCCCTGTAAAAATAATTAGTCACCTGGTCACGAGGGGAGGAAGGGAGGGAGGCTGTGGGTGATGAAGGAAGATATATAAAAGGCTCAATAAAATGGGAAGGAGAAGGCCCTCGCTCTCTCCTCTCCTTTTCTTTTCTCCCGAATTTGTGTTGTTTTTCTTAATCCTCACCCCTCTCCTCAGGTACTGTTCGACTAGTGACGGCTGGCTCCGTCAATGGGGGAAAATAAGAACTAGGATACATCATGTTCAGGTACAAGCACCCAATGATAAATGTAAACGTATTGTATACCTAAAATGTACCAATAAAAGAATTTTTTTTAAAAAGGCTCATTTTTTCAGTACTGAAGAATGAAACATGGTCCTCATGCAAGCTAAATTAGCAGTATACTACTGATCTATGCCCCCCAGCCAAAATCTCTTTCTTAATTTTTATTTATAGGAAAAAGTAATTACATGGGATTCATAATATATAGACTTTTACTAACAATTATGCTTTCAACTTCATGTTTCTTTTATTCACTCCTTTGTTCATTTAATAACTATGTGCCACATGCACATAATAATATGAGAAAATGGTTACTGGTTAACAGTACTGTATAAACACAAATAAGATATAGATTTTGTCCCAGAGCTTACATTCACTGGGAAAGCTGAACAAGTAAAAGTAGCTGTCAAACAGCATAAAAAGTGGTATTTAGGAACATGAATGGTGTTATATTAGCAGTAGAGGAGATCAACTAAATCTGACTGAGCAGAGATGCCATAAAAAGTGCTGTTTCTAAACAATATGAATATATGATCTATTAAAGGTAAATAGAAGGAATATAAAGAACACAGGTCTAAAGTGGTGAAAAAGTATAAAGTACATAAAACTAAACACAAGAATTCAAACATTATCCTGAAAGGTCAGGATCACTATGTGATCCTGACCTTTCAGGATAATGTTTGATTCCTTTCAATACTCTGTAACCCAAGACTTATAATGAAAAAAATATTAATCTCATTGATGGACACTACAAAATACCTGAGCAACACTCCAAATGTAAACTATTATTTCTAAATGTGAAATAATTTTACTCATTAAATTATTTTCATAATGGCATATATTTGAAAGAATATTGATCTCCATATTTGAAAGAGTGGGTAAGATATTTTATAATGAAACTAAATGACAAAATGTATAATTGCAATGAAAAGACAAGGGTAAAGTCTCAAAAATGTGTGTTAATACTTTTATAACAAGACTTTTATCTACTTAAAATTAAAAAATTAATTAGCAACTAATTTTACTTGCCAGTGACAAATGATGTTGACACTACAATACATAATCCTGTATTTGGAGTAAAAATAGCTAACTGTTTCATACAAAATATATGCATAATACAGGTATATTAGAAGTACATGGTTTATCAATGGATACTTGTAACATTTTTTTTTACCATTTGTCAATAATAAATCATACCTGACCGTATGAAAAAAAAAAGAAGTACATGGTATACATGGACATAATTCTTGATTTACAACACTGAGATTTTCTTTTTCTTTTTTTTCTAAATCTATTTGTCAGGAAAAAGAAAGAAAGAAAAGAAAGGAAGAAAGAAAGAAAGAAAGAAAGAAAGAAAGAAAGAAAGAAAGAAAGAAAGAAAGAAAGAAAGAAAGAGAGAGAGAGAAAGAGAAAGAGAAAAAGAAAGAAAGCACAATCTCAAATAGAATTGTGATTTTATGAAGAAATTTGGAGGTTTTTTGCCAGCATTTTTCTCTTGCAAAAATTGCCTTACATGAGAAATGTTTAAAAGTAATGCTACTCCAGACTGAAAATTTAATTTCAAGTCAATTCCATAAGAGAAGGGTAGATTGGAGAGTATAATTTTCCCTTATCATATAGCTCATCTCCTGTGTTGACAAAAGAAATCCTCATGTTAGTTTTTCTTAAACAAATGTGATCCCAACCTGATATAATACTTTATTTTTTCAGCTGCATGTTAACACCATAAAACCACGTGCTTTAAACCTACATTATACCAACCCATGAAAATTTTGCATTTATGGCTGCAAGTTTCAGACATTTTAAATCCAATTTTTATTTATTGCAAAATAAATCTACCTAGATGAATACTTTTTAATTTAATTATAGTCTATCATTCAATTGTTTCATACATTCCAAACTGCCTTCATTTTTATAAAATTCTCCAGAAAACTTTTGAATAGTTCTGGAAGAAATAAACATTTTGACTTTTACAATGTTTTGTTTTCACATGTCAATATTCAGTAAGTATATGTTTTAGGAAGGCACTAATGATTTCACTTGTAGCATGATGTTTCTCAGGGAGAGGTAATAATCATGTTGCTCCTTTTTTCAACTATGAATATTCATCAGTTAAAACAATTTGAGATCTAGAGTGTTTGACATCCTGTTTTAGTATCTGCTAGCTATATAATTTTGCACCATATCTCTGGATTGATTTATAGTTCTCATTTAGCCATTGTGGTACTCAAAATCCTGGCTTTAAATATCCAACACATAGGTATGAGTAACAAAAAAAGGCAAAGTGTAGCTACAGCGCCTTCAAAGAAAAGCAATAAACCATTTTTGTTTCTCTCATTTATGTTCTTTAATTCATTTCATTGCATTTTAATTACACAAAAAAATTCACCAGCCATTATCCTGGAATGAAAGCTTATAGAGGCTGATCATTGTTTTCAAGAACGGTCCTAACACTTCCTCACTCCTCTTTTCATTTTTGGGTCAGTCTATTTTATAGATTTAGACTTGTTTTGTTTAAAAGAGAAACTTTGGGAAGAAAAGAAGAAACAACTTCCTATTGATATTCAAAAACCTCAAAGTACTATCCATTGAAAATTCTGGGGTGGGGATTTAGCTCAGTGGTTCCACTGCCTGCCTCACAGGCGCAAGGTCCTGAGTTTGATTCCCTGTACCAAAAAAAAAGAAAATAGTTTTGCATTATATTTTGCAAATTGAGACCCACTTTCTGCAAAAAGTAATGAGAAAAAAAATCTCTTCGGTAAATTCTAAATCTAGACAATTCTCAGGCTGAATCTGAAATTAAAACACCCCAAGAACTTTATAACTAGAATCATGAAAATAGTCTTAGTTAAGGTTTTTTTTTAAATTCTGGCTTTTGAATATGGATTAGAACTTGAATCTAGAATAAAATATCTAAATTCACTAGCTTCACAATGCAGGTTATCAGCGTATTTGAAAATGCACATTTTCATTTTTAGTTTTCCATGCTAAATCACCACTTCAAGAATAGGATTAACAGAATGATGAATTGGTTGAAAATCCGGTTGTTCTCAGCATTCAACTACCAGATATATGTGCAGCATGTTTCCAGCCAAGAAATGATAGATACACTATCAAATACAGAAATAAGAATCAAATAAATTTTGAGGATACACCTCAATTTCTTTAATTTTTTAAAACAAAGAAAATTTTACAAAAATCCATATTCTTTACTGATTTAAAATTTTACTTCTAAATAACTGTGCATATCTCAGTCCATTTTCAGTTTTAACATGAAAAGAATCCTACAATAAATAAACTTAAAAACTCATATTATTTTTGAATGACAGTGTTCCCTCTTACAGGAAAGGGAAAATATTAGATCAATTGCTACAAAACAAAACAAAACAGAAACAACATTCCAAACATAAAGAAAAGACTATTGGAGAAAGTTAAGGAATAGAATTTCAAACAGAACACTTTTTGATAAATGAAGAGACACAATTCCTTGTCATTAAGACATACAAGGTTCACAGCAACACACCAAGGTCCTACTTCTCAAAAGATGGTCAGTCACTGGAAATGGAAACATTAGTCCAACATCCAATGTTTTAAATGTGCACAAGGCAAAATAAATAAATACAACCCCAACAGTTAAATGAACAGCTAAGGGCTATTTCTCCTTAAAGCTAAGGTCTACCTTTCCCTTTGGCAGGGAGACAAACTGTAATGTCCTTTTCAGTTTGGACATTTCCTTGAAAAAAGAAGTTGTCAGGATCTATAAGGTGATAATAATCTCATCATTATAAATATATCTACCAATTCTATTTTCTAGCATAAAGAAAAGAGGTTTTTTTATCTAGCACCATACAAATGATGGAGAGAAAATATTTGAGTTGTTCTTTACCACACATACATACAAAAATAATATAGATTTTCTTATGTAAGATACATAATTATGTAAGATTAATTATAGGTATCAAAATTCAGTGTAGCCTTGAGCTGAAAGACTAGATTTCTTCATTGCTAGAATATTAAGGTAATGTACAAGATTTAACAAAAAGGGTACCATAGTAAAATTTAAAAGACATTTAGAGAAGACAAAATCTGTAGGTTTAAAAATACTTACCTTTCTGAGGTCTAATATAAAAAGGAGCATATACATGAAACATATGAAGCTCATGGTACGATTGTACTTAAATCCTTTATATAGACAGGATAAATGGCTACAGTTCAGTGTCCTATGATGGAATATCACTTAAGGATTATTGAGTTCTTATTGTTCACAAAGCAAATCATGAGTTACATTACAAATATTTAATAACATATACTTTTGGAATACTGCTCCACTTTACACATAAAAGCTGTAGGTTCTTGGTTTGTAATCTCAAGGCAAGTTTACATTGTATCATAATCCAATGCTTGTGTCCTCTTTTTTAGATATTTTCCACACATATCATTTTTTACTGTACATTTTGAAGTATTTTTCTTCTGTTTGTCATTTTCAATTTTGGCTCTTATAAATTGACTTCCTTCATTCAAGGCTGATGGAATTTAGTTGCTTTAGTTTGGGGCATATTCTTATACATTTCTCCCTACCAGTGCTTTCCTGGTTGATGGTTACTTTTATTAATCCAGATCATTCGCTTAAAGTACTCACTTTGCATACAATTCACAAGTGCTGTAGTCCCTTCAGTAGACTTCCTTTAGCATTCTTGTGTAAAATCATGAAATTAAGCCTGCCTTTTGAGGATCCTCCATTACCACTTTCCTGCCAACTCCCCACTACCAGCACTAAGTTGTGTCTTTCTGTTATTCCTGAACACCTAACACCTCCAACCCATTAACAACTCTATGCCCCAGAACTCTTAATAATGAGTGCCAGTAAGTTTGCTTTTTACTCAGCCCCCTAAGAAATCTATTCATTACCTACCATGACCCCCATGTTGTACTAATGGCTCTGGGTCATTTTTTCATATATTATTAAACTGGATCTTATCCATTCTGAGTTTCCAGAATGGGTTTATCCACATATGTGCAGATCTTTACCTTTATGCATCACAAGTCATCTTCTAAAACTGATCAGTTACTCCAGTCAGTCAAAGTCTGAAGCAATAATTTCCAAAAATGCCACCTATCCTGCTAATATTTGAGAGGACAGAGAATTCTCTTTACATATTTTAGCCTAATTAAACATTTCTATTATGTTCATGTACTACAAATTATATCTTAAATTGGAGAGTTTATCTAATGTTATAGGCTATTTTGTGTACCTCCAAAATTATTACAATGAAGCTCTATCCCCCCAGTGTGACTGTATTTGGAGATAGGTCCAAATACTGTATTTGGAGACTGTATTTGCAGATAATTTAAAGAGGTAATTAAAATAAAATAAGGCCAAAAAGAAAAAAATGGAAATGAAATCTATGTTAAATAGGGAAGGGTTGAGGGGGTAAAGGGTGCACAGGTAATGGCAAAAAAATGAGAACTAAGGTACATCATGTGCAGGTACAGGCACCCAATGATAAATGTAAATGTATTGCCTGCCTAAAATGTACCAATAAAAGAATTTAAGCAAAAAAAAAAAAAAAGAAAGAAAGAAAACTGAAGTTCAAACTGCAGAGCCACTCAGAAAATAAAATAAGGCCATAAGAATAATGCTCTAATCCAATGTGACTGGGGTCCTTATTAAGAAAAGTCAAATCTCTGTCTTCTACCTCTTGCTGTCTCCCTCTAGCTCTCCGTCTCTGTCTCTCTTTCTATAGACACACAAAAAAGAGACCATATGAAAACACAACAAGCAAGAAGGTAGTCTTCTGCAAGCTAAGGAAAAAAGTTCCAAGAGAAACCAAAGCTGTCTGACATCTTGAACTTGAACTTGAAGCCTCCAGAAATGTGAGAAAATAAACTTTTAATTTATTTCACCTATTCTATAGTATTTTCTTTTTTTAATTCATTAACTTTATTGGTACATTTTAGTTATACAATATACTGATATTCATTGTTGGGAATTTGTACCTTTACATAATATATCTTGGTTTAATTTTTTCCCCATTCCCTGCCCTCCCTTCAACCCCCCACTGCTCCCTATATACAAAGACTTTGTCTCCACTTTTTCACTTTCTTATATTTATTCCTTTTCCTTCTTTCCTTTTCTTAATAGCAGCATTAGCAGACTAATATATCTGGGCATATGGATATGACTCTGTTATATATGTTACTAAAATGAATATAAATACACAAACTGCTGAATAATAGAGATTACAAATTCAGTTTCATTCAGATTCAATGCTATTCCTATAAAAAATCCTAATAATATATTTTATAGAGATAGAAAAAAATCCTAAAATTCATATGGCATCACAAAAGTCCCCAAATAGTAAAATAAATCTTAAGAAAGAAGAATAAAACTAAAGACTGCACTTTCTGATTTCAAAATACACTAAAAAGCCACAGTAATCAAAATATGATGGTACTGACATAAAAGCAGAGATATAGAACAGAACAAGGAATAAGAAATAAACCCATGTATATACCACCAATTTTCCAAGAACGTGCAATGGAGAAAAGCTATTGACCTCAACAAACAGTGCTGGAAAAACTGAGTATCCATATGAAAAAGAAAGACATCAGTCTCTTATCATATACCATACACCAAAATCAAAGCAAAAGAGATAAATACTTAAATATAAGTTCTAAAACTGTACAACTTCTACAAAAAACATACAGTAGTCATCATGACATTGATCCTGGCAGTAATTTCATGGATATCATACCAAAAGCACAGGCAATTGAAGCAAAAATAGATGCAAAACTATATCAAATGACAACAGATTCTGCACTGGAAAGGAAACGAAGAAATGAAAAAGTAACCTAGAGAATGGAAAAAATAGTTTCAAATAATATATCTCTGATGGGTAAACTTGATTGTTTCTTTCATTGGCTTGAGAGATTAGTAAAGCACACTTCTGCATAGCTGGTGAGGGAAAGACTGTAAAGACTATATCTGGTCCTTGGCCCATTCCTATCTGGCACTATTCCCCTGTGCTCTGCTTCCTGGGCACAATGACATTAGGGTGTTTCCTTCACTATCCCTCTCTGCTGTGATGTTTCTGCCTTGGAGCCAGACAATCATGAATTAAAGCCTCTAAAATTATGAGCCAAATTAAACTTCTCCTCCTTTAAGTTACATTTCAGGTATTTTGACCCAGAAATGGGAAAGCTGACCAACACAATATCTGATAAAGGATTAATATCATATATATATATATATATATATATATATATATATATATATATAAAATATGTTACCACTCAGTAGCAAGAAACAAATAACCCAATTTAAAAATGGGCAAAGGGTTTGAATAGTTAATTATCTAGAGGGGAAATACAATTACTCAATAAATATATAAAAACACGCCGGCTTGCCTTCATCCGGAGCTTCTCTCCGCAGGTCGGCCAAGTAGCCTGAGGCTCCTTGGCTGTGTTCCAGTTCCTGTCCATGGCACAGTGAGGTCCTAGGAGCGGCTTGGAGCCCCGCCTTCATTCTGTGCTCTGTTTAGCCAAGCAGGTGCCTGCAAGGCCCTATTCCATCTCCTCAACACCCCCCCCCCCGGCCACCTCAGGGCTCTTCTGCTACCTGATCCCTCACTACAGAGGCACAGGGGATTATATTTCACATAGATAAATGTGATAGATAAACAACTACCACAAATTGTCATTTTCTAAGCTATGCTTAATGCTATGGTACTGCTGATTGTAACATTTGGCCTAACATGTTGTGATTGATCTAATCAGTTTTCCTTCCTGGTATAAGGAAAATAAAATAGCCTCACAGTCATTAGAACTTCAAAACCTAAACACAAGCCCTATCTGGAAGACACCTCTGAAAAGCAATCATTCCACAAGGGTTTTAAACACAAGCAACAAAGATACCTGCATTAAGCAATTTTGAAATATCAACCCAGGAATGAAAACAAGGACAGTACCAAAAACAAAAATGAGAAGACATTTAAGCAAGGCACAAACGCAGCCTTCCATGCCACAAAAAGCAAATTCTGGGGGAAAGGAGATGGAAAAGTCAGATAATCAACCACCTGGACACCCTGAACTGATAGCACAAGAAGGAACAAAACAGATTCATGAGGCTCTAGAAAAATTCAAAGCAGAAATAATCTCCCAGATAAATACAGAGATGGTGAGCAGAGTGAAAGACATGATTAGAGGCTCTAGAGCAGAAACAGATAAGAAAATAGATGAGATCAGAAACATGCTGGAAGCCATGAATGACCAGCATAAGAAAGAAATGGAAACCATGATCGCCCAACATAAGAAAGAAATGGAATCCATGAAACAGATTCAAACAGATATTCAAGAGATTAAAAACTCCATTGAAAGCATGCAGAGCAGACTAAGAGAATCTGAAAACAGAATATCAGATATAGAAGACAGGATCGCAGTTAAGGGCCATGAAAACAGAGATTTCTTAAAAATAGTAAGGGATCATGAGAAATCAATCCAACAGCTGCTAGATGATGCAAAGAAGAATAACATAAGACTCATAGGAGTCCATGAAAAAACAGGAGAAAGTACAATTGACATAAAAAAAAACTGTTCACAGAAGTAATAATAGAAATCTTCCCAGACAGAGGTGGAGAATTAGACATACAGATAAGGGAGGCGTATAGAACTCCACCCAGACATGATCAAAGAAAATCTACACCTAGGTATATAATAGTCAAGATCCCAGAAACCCAACAGAAGAACAAAATCCTACAGGCAGTTAGAGAAAAGAAACAAATCACCTACAAGGGAAAGCCCATCAGAATGACGGCAGACTTCTAAATGCAAACACTCAAATCAAGGAGAGCCTGGAGTGAAGTATTTCAAGCCCTAAAAGAAAATAATTTCCAACCTAGACTGTTGTATTCATCAAAATTATCTTTCAAAATTGATGGGGAAATTACATACTTTCACGACAAAGAACACTTGAGAAATTTCATGAACACCAAACCTGCACTCCAAAAAATTTTATGCAGTATCCTAGATAAAGACAATGAAGGTCACAACTCCATGAGGGCCAACAGAGAAGACACCATGCAATGTAAGGCACTAAAGGGAAAGGGGGAAAAATAAGAAAAGAACCAAAAACAATAAAACATCATGGCAAGAATGAGTCAATATCTCTCAATTATAACTATCAATGTTAATGGCCTCAATTGACCAATCAAAAGAAACAGACTGACAGAATGAATTAAGAAGCAAAACCCAGCAATATGCTGTATACAAGAAACAAACCTAACTCAAAAGGAAATTCATAGACTGAAAGTAAAAGGATGGAAAACAGTTCTCCATGCCACAGGATCCCAGAAAAAAGCAGGGGTAGCAATCTTATTTGCAGACAAAGTAGATTTCAAACCAAAACTAATTAAGAGAGACAAAGATGGTCACTACATCCTTGTGAAGGGAATAATTCAAGAGGAAGAGATGACAATCCTAAATATTTATGCACCAAATACAAATGCCCCTAACTATACAAAACAAATGTTAATGGACATGAAAAACCAAATAAGCACTAACACAGTTGTAGCGGGGGACCTCAACACCCCTCTATCACAAATAGACAGATATCTAGGGAAAAAATTAACAATGAAGTTCTAGAACTGAACCAAGCTATTGAACAAATGGACTAAAGAGATGTTTATAAAGTGTTCCACCCCACAAAATCAGAATACACATTCTTTTCAGCTGCACACGGGTCATTCTCCAAAATAGATCATATGCTAGATCATAAGGCAAATCTAAGTAAATGTAAAATAATTGAAGTTATCCCCTGTATATTATCAGACCATAGTGCAATAAAATTAGAGATCAATAACATAAGAAACCACACAACACCCAGAAACACATGGAAATTGAATAACACTCTCCTAAACAACCAATGGGTCACAGAGGAAATTAAAGAAGAAATTAGACACTTTCTATAAGTATTAATGCCAGTACAACATACAGGAATCTGTGGGACACAATGAAAGCAGTTCTACATGGGAAATTCATGGAAGTGAATGCCCATATTAGGACAACAGAGATAACTCAGTTAAATAACCTAATGCAGAACCTCAAGCTCCTACAAAAAGAAGAGCATAACAAACCCAAAGCTCATATAAGAAAGGAAATTATAAAGATCCGAGGGGAAATCAAGGTAATGGAGACTAAGACAACAATACAAAAAAATCAATGAATCAAGAGCTGGTTTTTTGAAAGAATACATAAAATCGATAAACCTTTAGCCAACCTTACCAAAAAAAGGAAAGAAAAGGCTCAAATCCATGCAATTAAGAATGAAAAAGGTGAAGCCACAACAGATCCAGCAGAAATTCAGAGGATCATCAATACTTACTTTGAGAACCTGTACTTTAATAAAATGGAAAACATAGAACTGGACAGATTCCTAGATACAAATTGCCAAAGTTAAATGAAGAAGATATAGAAATTCTAAACACCCCAATAACAATGAATGAAATTGAAAATGTAATAAAAAATTTACCAACAAAGAAAAGCCCAGGTCCTCATGGCTTCACTGCTGAATTCTACAAGATGTTTAAAGAAGAACTATCACCATTACTCTTTAAACTCATCAAGGAAATTGAAAGGGAAGCAAGGCTTCCAAATTCTTTCCTGGAAGCAAGTGTTACTTTGATTTCAAAACCAGGTAAAGACCCAACCCAAAAAGAGAACTACAGACCAATCTCTGTAATGAACATAGATGCAAAAATCCTCAACAAGATACTGGCAAACAGAATACAGAGGGTCATCAAGAAGATCATACACCCTGACCAAGTCGGATTTATCCCAGGGATGCAAGGATGGTTCAACATTCATAAAACAATAAATATAATACACTATATTAACAGAGTCAAGGACAAAATCCATATGATCATCTCAATAGATGCAGAAAAGGCATTTGAAAAAAATCTAGCACCCATTCATGATAAAAACCCTACAGAAAATTGGAATAGAAGGTCTTTATCTCAACCTGATTAAGGCTATCTATGAAAAACCAAAAGCCAACATCATACTAAATGGTCAAAAACTGAAAACTTGCATGCTAAAATCAGGAACAAGACAAGGATGCCCACTATTACCACTCCTGTTCAATATTGTTCTGCAAACATTAGCCAAAGCAATTAGACAAGAGAAAGAAATAAAAGGAATAAAGATAGGAAAGGAAGAAGTGAAACTGTCATTATTTGCTGATGATATGATACTTTACATAGAAGACCCAAAAACCTCGGTCAAAAGCCTTCTAGACCTAATTGACAACTTCAGTAGAGTAGCTGGATATAAGGTCAACACTCAAAAGACAAAAGCCTTCTTATATGCAAAGAGCAGACCCATTGAGAGAGAAATTCGGGAAATAATTCCTTTTACAATAAAATCTAAAAAAACAAAATATCTAGGAATGAACCTAAAAAAAGAAGCAAAAGACCTCTACACTGAAAACTACAGCACTCTGAAGAAGGAGATAGAAGAGGATATAAGAAAATGGAAAGACAACCCTTCTTCCTGGTTAGGAAGAATCAATATAGTGAAAATGGCCATATTTCCAAAACTACTATATAGATTTAATGCAATGCCGATTGAAATTCCAACAATATACTTCACAGAACTAGAGAAAACAATCCAAAAATTCATTTGGAAGCAGAAGAAATCTAGAATAGCAAAAGCAATTCTGGGCAACAGAGACAGGACTGGGGGTATCACAATACCCAACTTGAAACTATACTATAAAGCTACTGTGATACAAACAGTATGGTACTGGCAAAGAAACAGACCTGAGGATCAGTGGAATAGATTAGAAGATGCAGAAACAACTTCAGACATACTCAGTCACCTCATCTTTGACAAAGGAGCCAATTTCCCTCATTGGAGAAAAGATATCCTGTTCAATAAATGGTGTTGGAAAAACTGAATTTCAACCTGCCAAAGATTAAAACTAGACCCATATCTATCACCATGCACTAAACTAAGATCGAAATTGATTAAAGAGCTAAATATCAAGACAGAAACTGTAAACTTGCTGGAAGATAAGCTACGTAGAACTCTCAATGACTTTGGCACAGCAAAAGACTTTATGAACAAAACTTCAGTAGCACAGAAACTAGCACAAGGAATCAACAACTGGGACTTCATCTTATTAAAAAGCTTCTGCACTGCAAGAGAAACCACCAACAGAGCTAAGAGACAACCTACAATATGGGAAGAAATTTTTAGCAGCTATACCTCAGACAAAGGTCTACTATCTAGAATATATAAAAAATTGAAAAAAATCAGACCCCTCAAATTCAAAGACCCAATTCAAAAATGGGCATCCAAAATGAACAGACATTTTTCAGACAAAGAAGTAAAAGCAACAAAGAAACATATGAAAAAATGTTCAACATCACTGGTCATTCGAGAGATGCAGATGAAAACAACACTGAGATTCCACCTCACCCCAGAAAGAATGGCTGCTATCAAGACATCAACAAATAACAAATGCTGGTGGTGGTGTGGAGAGAAAGGAACCCTTCTCCATTGTTGGTAGGAGTGCAGACTGGTGCAACCACTATGGAAATCACTGTGGAGATACCTCAAAGAACTAGGGTTGGAGGTCCCATTTGACCCAGCTATTTCCCTGCTGGGTATTTCACAAAAGAATTAAAAGAATCATACCACAGAGATATATGTGTACCCATGTTTATTGCAGCACAGTTTGTAATAGCTAAAGCTTGGAAACAGCCCAAGTGCCCATCAACTGGAAACTGGATAAAAAAGATGTGGGCTTTTTTATAAAAAGGAGTACTACTCAGCCATAAAGAATGAGAAACTAGAGACATTTATGGCTAAATGGATGTATATTGAGGCCATACTCTTAAGTGAAATAAACAGGACACACATGTGTAAATACCGAATAGTATCTCTAGTGTGAGAAACTGAAAGTGTAAATAAGGATGAAAATGATTAAAATGAATAATTGATAATTTTAAATAAGAAAAGGTCCAAAGGTGGAGGGGTGATGGGAGGGAAAGGGCAAAGGGAAGAAAGGAAAGGAAAAATTATGAGAAAGAAAAAAAATGGAAACAAAGTCTATGTAAATAGGGAAGGGTGGTGGGGGTGAAGAGCACATAGGTCATGGAGAAAAAAATAAGAACTAAGATACATCATGTTCAGGTACAAGCACCCAATGATAAATGTAAATGAATTGTATACCTAAAATGTACCAATAAAATGTACCAATAAAATTTTTTAAAAAAGAAAAAGAAAACATGCCCAACATCATCAATCATCAGGAAAATGTGTATCAAAACCACAATGAGATATTGCCTCAAATCTGTAAAGGATGGCTATTATTTTTAAAAATTTTAACAAGGGTTGAGAATTTAGAAAAACTAGAAACTTCATAAATTGTTTACAGGACTTAAAATTGTTCAGCCACAATGGAAAACACTGTTTCCTCAAAAACTAAAATAGAATTTCCATACGACCTAATAATCACCATTCCGGGTATATATTAAAAAACCTGAACTAAACATCTTAAAATGATATATGCAATATTATGTGCATAGCAGCATTATGTACATTAGGGATGTGGAAAAAAATCTTAATGTTCACCAGTTGACAAACAGATAAAGAAAATTACATATATATATATATATATATATATACATATATATGTATATATATATGTATATATATATGTATATATATATGTATATATATATATATTTCAGCCTTTACAATGAAGGAAATTTTGTCATATACTACAAGATGGATGAAGCATAAGGGCATAGTGCTAACCCAAATAAGTCAGTCACAGAAAGGCAAAAACTGTAGGACTCTATTTATATGAGATATCTAAAACAATTAAATAGTAATAATAATACAATAATGAAATAGTAAAATGGAGTACAATTGTCATTTCCAGGAATGAAGGGAGAGAAAAATGAGCAGTTGTTCTGTGAGCATAATATTTCAGTCACATAAAGCAAATAAGTTCTAGAGACCTAGTATACTACACAGTACCTATTACATCTATAATATAAACAATAATGCATTATACAATTAAAATTTGTTAAGAGGGTATATCCTAAATTAAATGTTCTTTACACAGACATACACACACAACAATAGAGCAAGTGGAAGCATGGAGGTTCTAGATATGTTTATTACCTTGACTATGAAGGTGGTTTCATGGATGTATGCATATATTGAAATCCATCAAATTGTATACATTACATATGATCAGTCTTTACATAATAATTATTCTTAATATGTATGTGCATATACATGCACATAGAAACAAACCTCTTTTGGCATTCTAAAGTCATAATTACATTTTTTTTTATACTGGAGATCGAACTCGGGACCTTGTGCTTGTGAGGCAGGTGCTGGAACCACTGAGCTAAATCCCCAGCCCCTATGATTATAGTTTTAATTAGCTTTAAATCAAATTGATATATATGTGTGTACACCTATACACACTGTGTCAGAAAAAAATGTAAAGCAAGAATTAGAACTTAGTACAGTACCATATTCATATTTAACTATTTATTTTACTTTAAAAGCATTTTGTGTCAATTTAGCATGCAAGTTTAATTATATAATATTTAATGTTGTGTTAAAATACTTACTTCCATAATTCATGTTTCAACTTGTCAAGTATATTGATTTAAAGGAGCTTGATAACAAGTCTCTTAGCATTAAGTCAATGCAACATAAAAAGTGTTCCATGGAAAGCATTTTTGAGATCATAAACCATTTTGTAAGCAGTTGATACCATGGGAATATATTCCCTATGATGCATTCTCACTTAAAATAATGCATAAAGACAGAACTAACATTCTAATGCATTAACTCACATTCTGAGTTTGTACAAATACTTCATGAGAAAATTGACATTTCATAGTTTGTAATAGTTTCAGTTACTGCTAAAGTCATGTATTAAAGGAAAAGATATAAAAATGGATCAGGCATCTTGTTTCTATCAATGTGCATTGGATGAACATTCAAACTATCTCTTGGGATCTGTGGTGATATTAAAGAGGGACTGAAGGTAGACTGATTATGCATGTATTTCTTGAAATATACTTCTATTACATTTCTAGTAATTATAAGCAAGAGTGAGGATTCAGGATTGGTGGGGCTACCAAAGTATTTTCCTTAAAGCATAAATACTAATTATTATAAATAAAAGGGAATTTTAAGCTATATTACACATAATACAAATATTATAAAAATAAACTTCCCTTATAAAAATATTAGAACTTATAAAATGTATAGATTCTAATGAAAAAAATCTCACAAATTAAAAAAAAGTGTTGGAGAAAGATTGTAGAAGCCCTTAAGAACATTAAAGTTTCACAAATAAAGTGCAGTTTGTGGTACACAGAATTGTGCTTCATTCTTCCTTAAAATTCATGTAAGTGTACACTCCAGTTCTACCATTAACCATTAAACTTTAATATGAAGGATACTCAGAAAGCATTAGCCATGTAATAAATGTGATAGTGCTGATAAGTTACTTCAAAGTCAACCAACACAGAATTTTACTGCCAGAAATGAAAAGAATTGCTGCTGATAAAATTACCATTTTTACATAAGCATTTTCTGCAATTATGAGGAAATTAATAGAATATTTAAGTTATTTTGAGTGACAATAATCAAAAATAGTACAAAATAGTAGTATAACAAGGAAACTTTATTAATAAGTCCCTTCCTTAAAAGTTGGCAAAGAACTAAAATCAAGTACCTTTTAAGAATTAAATTGCTTTGAAGCACAATAAATATATCATTCTTGTCTGGTTTGTTTAACTCACTAACCTAGCTGTAATATATTGCATGTTCTTCACACCTATTCTTCCTACTAGCTGTGATACCTTGGGCAATAATTAACCTTTTTCCTCAATTTCCACATCTATAAAATGAGAGAAGAGAACAAAATGCATTTTTTACATCTTATATGTAAAGATAGCCAGACCAAGTATGAGAGCAGGAAAGGGAGAGGAGACATTTAAACACTTCTACCTGGAAGCAAAAATGTAATAGAGTTGCTCTGCTTATTTAACATCCTTTTATAACCACTGGACCCCACCAATGGATATGTAACATGAAAGATTAAAATATGCTGATACTTTACATAGAAGACCCAAAAAACTCCCCCAAAAGACTACTAGACTTAATTGACAGATTCAGTAGAGTAGCTGGATACAAGATCAACACTCAAAAAACAATAGCCTTCTTGTACAGAAATAACAGACTCACTGAGAGAGAAATTAGGGAAACAATTCCTTTTACAATAACATCCAAAAAAATGAAATATCTAGGAATCAACCTAACAAAGGAAGCAAAAGACCTCTACACTGAAAATTACAGCACTCTGAAAAAAGAGATTGAGGAGGATATAAGGAAATGGAAAGACATCTCTTGTTCCTGGGTAGGAAGAACCAACATAGTGAAAATGGCCATACTTCCAAAACTGCTATATAGATTTAATGCTATGCCAATTGAAAGTCCAACAATATATTTCACAGAACTAGAGAAAACAATCCAAAAATTCATTTGAAACCAGAAGAGACTTAGAATAGCAAAAGCAATTCTAGGCAACAGAGACATGGCAGGGAGTATCACAATCCCCAACTGAAACTATATTACAAAGCTACTGTGATAAAAACAGCATGGTACTGGCAAAGAAACAGACCTGAGGATCAGTGGAATAGATTAGAAGACACAGAAACAAGTCCAGACATTCTCAGCCATCTCATCTTTGACAAAGGAGCCAACCACCTTCATTGGAGGAAAGATACTCTATTTAATAAGTGGTGTTGGAAAAACTGGATTTCAACCTGCCAAAGATTAAAACTAGACTTATACCTATCACCATGCACGTAACTAAGATTAAAGTAGATTAAAGATCTAAATATTAAGAGAGAAACACTAAACTTGCTGGAAGATAAGTTAGGTAGAACACTTGAAGACATTAGCATAGGAAAAAACTTTATGAACAAAACCTCAGTACCACAGGAACTAGCAGAAAGAATCAACAACTGGGATCTCATCTTAGTAAAAATCTTCTTCCCTGCAAGAGAAACCACCAACAGAGCTAACAAACCTACAATATTGTAAAAAAAATTTAGCAGCTATACCTTTGACAAAGGACTACTATCTAGAATATATAAAGAACTGAAAAAAATCAGACCCCTCAAATTCAAAAACTCAATTCAAAAATGGGCATCTGAAATGAACAGACATTTCTCAGACAAAGAAGTAAAAGCAGCAAATAAACATATGAAAAGATGTTCAACATTTTTTCACTGGTCATTTGAGAGATGCAGATGAGAACAATGCTGAGATTCCACCTCACCCCAGAAAGAATGGCTGCTATCAAGAAATCAACCAATAACAAATGCTCTCAGGGGTGTGGCAAGAAAGGAACCCTTCTCCATTGTTGGTGGGAGTGCAGACTGGTGCAACCACTGTGGAAATCAGTATGGAGATACCTCAAAGAACTAGGCTTAGAGGTCCCATTTGACCCAGCTATTCCCCTGGTGGGTCTCTTCCCCAAAGAATTAAAACAACCATACCACAGGGATATATGTGCACCCATGTTTATAACGGCAAAGTTTGTAATAGTGAAAGCTTGGAAACAGCCCAAGTGCCCATCAACTGGAAACTGGATAAAGAAGATGTGGGTTTTTTTATAAAATGGAGTACTACTCAGCCACAAAGAATGAAGAACTAGAGACATTTATAGCTAATTGGATGCATATTGAGGCCATTCTCTTCAGTGGAATAAATAGAACACACGTGTAAATACTGAATAGTTTCTCTGGTGTGAGAAACTGAAAGTGTAAATAAGGATTAAAATGATTAAAACAAATAATTGATAATTCAAAATAGGAAGAAAAGGTCCACAGTGCTAGGGGAAGTGGGAGGGGAAGGGGAAAGGAAAGAAGGGAAAGGAAAAATTGTAAGCAAAGGAAGAATTGGAAACAAAGTCTTTGTAAACAGAGAACGGTGGAGGGGGTGAAGGGACCACAGGGAATGGGGAAAAAATAAGAACCAAGATACATCATGTACAGGTACAAGCACCCAATGATAAATGTAAATGTATCGTATACCTAAAATATACCAATAAAAGGATTTAAGCAAAAAAAAATGCTATCATGGGGCCAGAGATTTAGCTCACTGGTGCTGCTGCCTGCCTTGCAAGGTCATGAGTTCGATCTCCAATACTAAAAAAAAAAAATGCTGTCATATTTGTGATTTGTATTCAGTTAGCTTATAATTTCTAACCATTTTGTTTGGTATGCTTTCTCTAAAATTGTTCCTTCTTCATCAACCCGATAACTTCTACAATTTTATTAATCTTAACATTTTTTGTTTTCTAAACTAGTTTCTTTTTCAATGGTTTTGCATGTATCAAAGATCTCAATATTTCTATTTTCCTATTTTTAATTCTCTCTGTTTTTATTTAACTCTAAGCTCATATTTTATTGCCAGATTTGTTTATGGACTTAACTAATAATTTCTGCATTTTGCATGTGTGTTTATGTATTCTCTGAAACACTAGCATACTATGCAAATAAATTAATCTTTCATTCTCTAAATACTTATTGCCATCTGAAGTTACCAATGTAAACATTGAGACTGATAAGTGCTATTTCTGTAGTTTTCTTATTAATAATGAATTACAGCTTGCTCATTAGTTTCTAAGTAGGTCATTGTTTAACTAAGAGAATAGATATTCTGAAGCGTGATTGTTTTCTTAATAGAGTAAGAGTAGAAAAGTAGTATGGAGCATAGTGATTTGCAAATTAACCTGTTTTTCTCAAGTAGGATGTTCATATGGCAAGGCTACTGTAGTTTATTATTACCTTTTCATGCTTTATATTCCTTTATACTTCTTTTGTAATTGATTATTTAAAGATCAAATTTTATATTTCAAGGCTATATTGAATAAATAAGTGTAGAGTTATTTTACTTCTGTTACTTTTCAACATTTATAACTATTGCTATTCTCTTGTGCTATCTCCCTCTCTTTTCAACTATATTAATTTTTCCAAATCCTTCTTTAAAAATCCCTGGAGCAATATTTGTGGAATTCAGCAATCAATCTAGACAGTTTTCCCAAATAAAAATTGCCAAACAAGTGTCCAGAGAAACATGTGTCTCCTAAAATTTGAATCTTTGTTTATATTTCCTAAAGTCATGGTTAACTCCATGACAATATTGATCATCACAACCTATCCATTGTCTCAGTGAAATATTGCCTCAAATTTAAGATCTATAATTTACTTAATGGTTATTGTTATAGTAAACAAAGAATCCTATTATTGATGCACAAAATATCATCTTATTGCTTGTCTAATTAATTTGGAGTTTCATAAGTATATGTATGTTCGCTCATTCAGGAACCGAAGAAATAGTCATTGGGAATAAGAAACTTTGTTTCTTATTTTTAACAGAATTCAGGTCCATTTAGTCATATCTGAAAAGTTGCCAAGCAGAAATACTGCTTTAATAATCAGCAATGGCTCATTTATAATGGTCCTAATAAAAGATTTTGAGTTTATCTTGTAAATGTCAATATTCTTTTTTTGTAGAAATTTTGCTCATGCTGTATCTCTTTGCCTTTTTCAGTTAATACAAATTAACTGAAAGTTAGAACTTTCCTTATGTGCTATGAAGAAGATAAGAACACCACATGTGTGGTGAATTATTTTCACCAACCTCCTCTCAGGCTACTTGGTTAATAATGAAGAAGGGGCATGTACTTAGAACTAAAGCTACATAGGCTCAAATAAATGTAAACCCAATCAGAAGGAAATTAGTAACTAGTAGAAAGATCAATGGAAGGAAGAATTCTTTTTTATACCATGCCATTTTAGATATATTTCTTAACATATGCAAGCATTACCTATTTTTAAAGAATCTCAATTTTATAAAAAGACTATGTATATTCCTCAATATAGGGTAGTATACTCATTGCTTGTATATGAATAGCTATAACTAAACACTTGGAAATAAATTATCTCTTGTATAGGTTTTTTTAAAGTAATACCTATTCAATCTTGTCATTTTTGCTTTGCTTTGCAAACTTCTCAAATAGGATGTCAAGAAATATCAGTCCATTTTAGACAATGTATTGTAAAAAATTCTTAAATGGTAGAATTCCTGAGATTTAAATACATTTCCCTTAGATCCAAGTATTCTAGACATGCACAATTAATTTTTCAATTATGTACTTTTCAAACAGTAACTTATTTTCTAAAAGTATGATGAAGAAAAATCTCCAATAAGAAAAAAACAGATAATGTAATTATGGGCATGCTGGGAACTTCTATATCCATTGTAAGAATAAAATAGAGAATGGGGGAGAAGGGAAACTAACACATTCTCCAAACTCTTACCATGTCCTGACATCACAAATGCTTCCTCCATAAATTATGGCAGCCTTGTTTTTCAGAATGACACAAATAAAATAAACTCCATGTTCAATACAATGAATTTAGGTTTCTCTCCTTTAATCTTGCACATGATTCAAGTGTTAAATGACTATATTTCACTCTACCCTAAACAGCTAAGTTAATGTGTCAATATTCAGTTTAACAACTAGGTCCTTTACTGTGAACCCAAATGGTGATGTTAATTTTCATTATTATACACATAATAAATAAAGTCTTGTACAAATTTGTAAATTTAATAAATCTTACTATGCCTCTGTAAGAATGATGGTTCACAAAGAAAATTAGAATGAAGACTTAAAATATTTAAAATATTATAAAATTAGAATAAAGATTTACAAGATACTTGTACATGTATCCCATATAAACATCATTTAAAAAATGGTCTCTAAAAAGAAACAAAACATACACAGAGTAATCAAAAAGTGAAAGAAAATCTGAAAACTATATCATCACAGCAGGCAAGTTAGGAAAGAGTTTCAATCTTTGCAAATGCTGTGTAAAGTTCAAAGAAAAGGAGACTTAAAATTGAGTATTCAATTTTTTTTGCCAATATTTGTATCTTTATGATGCTATAATGAAAAAAGTTTCATTGTAAAAGAGGATTGGGTATATTTAGAAAGAAAACAAAAAATCATCCAAATAGGACAATTCAAAATGTTATGACTAGTATGGATATTGCTGTAAAAAACATGGAACTACAATGTCTCTTAAACATTCTGATTTCATTTCCTATGTCCTTATTCTCAGTATAGAGATCACTAGATCATATTTTTAGTTTCTTGAAGAGCATCCGTACTATTTTCCACAATGGCTGTACTGGTTTACATTCCTACCAACAATGTGCAAGGGTTACCTTTTCTCCATACCCTCACTAACATTTGTTATCCTTCCTTTTCTTTGTGCTATTAGCCACTCTTAAAGGGGTAAACTGATATCTCATTGTGATTTTGATTTGCATTTCCCTGTAGTGATGTTGATTATTTTTTTCATGTACCTGTTTTCTTTTTGTATGTCTTAGAAAAGCCTAGTAATGCCTATTGCCCATTTTTTAAAATTTGGATTATTGATGTTTTTTTAAATTTTATTATTGAGTTTTTGAAGTTCCTTATATATTGTACATAGCTACCCCTTGTTAGAAATAGTTTGTGAATATTTTATCCCATTGTGTAGGCTTTTCATTCACCCTGATGATTGTTCATTAGTATCTACAATTTTCATAGTTTCTATGTATCAATTAAAACAAATTTAATTTTTAAATATAAAAGTATTAAGAGCATAAGCAGGGTTAATCAGGAAGTGTTTACATCTAAATAACTAATTTAGACAAATTCTAATGTGCTTATTGATATCATATTATTGAAATAATCACAAACAAGTGCAGATATATTTATTCCCTTGACTAGCAATGGTTCCTTGATTATGTCCATTCTCTTGGTAGATCATCTGTTTTTTTCAGATCATTTTCTTTATTAGAGTATGTTTGTAGAACATAATGTTTACATCCCTCATGGGGAGTTGGTAAGTGTACATACTACATCTTAATTATTTTTCATCTCCTGTCCTTTTTAAAAATATTCAAATTTTTAAATTAAATTTATTTACCTGACAGATAAAAACATAAAAATCACATAACAGTGTACCATGTATTGTTTTGATATACAGCAAATACATTTATTGAAAATATTTAATTTTGATTCCTTGGTCTCACTAAAGTAAATAGATTATATACTATTTCTATTTTCTTTGAAGATCAGCCAGGAAGACTAACAAAATATTGTCAAAGGTTGCAATAAAGAATTTAAAGAATGTATATAAAGCCACATACATAAGACTTTTTCTATGGAACTATATCATATGCTTTGAAGAGGAGGTTCTAATTTTTGTGCCTTATATGTAAAAGTTGCTGTATAAAAATTGTGAATTCAGGCATTTGAACCTTTATCTAATGTGCTTGAGCTGCCCAAAATACAGATCTTATGACCATGAGAATATTTACTTATTGTCTTAAAATATGTTTGACAGTTGTTTAGTGGAATTTAACCTATGCCAAATTATAAGATGAGAAATGAATTGCTTCAAGAGCCAAAATAAAAATATAGGTTATAGTGACAAATCCAATGAAAAATGCAAGAAAGAAAAACTATTTCCCCACTAAAAATATAAAGCCACAAACAAGCAAAAATTGCATGTAATTCCTGTTGTAAATTTTGCTTGATTTCTATTTAACTCTAATTTTTAAAAAGGTTAAATCAACCAGTTTGATATAAAAAGTTCATAGTTTAATGAAAGACACATATTATGTATATATTATGTATATATGTATATTATGTATATATAACAATAAAATTTAGCATTTGAAGTCATAGATTAATTCTACAACTGTCACTTTGTCAAAAAGTTTCCCAGCCTAAATAATTCAGGATATTAATAAAATAACAGTTTAAATAAAACTTTCTAATTAATTGTTACTTACATTCAAAGGTAGACTTATAGATTTCATTCCTGTTTATGTACGCTAATATTTTCAACATTCTGGTCTGTACTATTGTGTTTCAGAAATATTGCAATCTTTCCAAAGAAATTTCAATATCACACCTTTTAGCTCTTGAGAAAGAAAAACAAAATAAGAAAGAAATATAAAATTTACAAAAGAAGATTAGTTGACTATCTCCAACTGACTTGATACTTGACTTTTGTTAAATGAATCAGTAACAAATCTATACACATAAATCCTATTCAGTAAAACTCAGGTCTTTTTCAGAAACTTTTTGGGACCAGATGTTTTCTTCCTTTAGTGATTTTGAAATTAGCTCGTAAACAATAAAGCGTATCTATAAATTGGACAGGGTCGATGATTTTTGCAATACTCTTTAACAAGTTCCACATGCAAAAATTTCTTTGTTTGCCACAGAAATCTCAACTGCTTCTGTAAACTGCTCCTTGAAATAGAATAGATAACTGATGCTTTGGAGTTTAGACTTCCAAATATACATTTGAGATGAAAGTTAAAAGTACCACATTTCGGGCCGTGGATTTAGCTCAGTGGTTCCGCAGCCTGCCTCACAAGCACAAGGTCCTGAGCTTGATCCCCAATACCAAAAAAAAAAGTACCATATTTTAATTTTTAAAAAAGAATTGCCATTCCATCTCTACTCTGCCAAGATAAAACTATAGAAATCTCACTAAGAATATCCAAAAATTGATCATTTAGTTAATTTGAGGAAAATTCCTGAAATCAAGGAAAAGGAGTTAATAAAATGAATACAAATTATCGCTATTCTTCTGAATTCCCTTTCTTTAATTTTGATTTTCTTTATACTGCACAAACATAAAAGCTAGTGACCATCAGAGCCTCTCTCTAACTCTTACTTCATGTTACACAAATTAACTATTACTTAATAAAGCAGCTATGCTAGATATTACAAGTTTCCAATCAATTCTGCCTCTATAGTTTATATTAATAAAAGAAGCACACTAATAAATATCAATATCTAGTTACAGAATTAAGGTTTGATTAAAAGAAAAAATATAAACCATACATAAGAATACAAATCAGTAGCAGTAAAAACTAGAGCAGCAAACTATTTATGTGAGCAAGAATGTAGTTTCTACTCTAGCACCCTATCTCAAACAACTACTGTAAAGATAAAGTACTGTTTGTTTGATTATTTATTTTAAAAGCTCATTTTGGGGAATTCATCAGAAGAGAAAAGCTCCAAGGTCACCTGTCAATAACAGAACAATTCCTCAGTAAATCACAGTGCTTCACAAATAAATTCCTCATCAGTAATTAAAACCAGGCCTCTCTGGCCCTGTGTTATCAGCTCATCAAATTCATTGCTCATTTACAATAACAGATCCACATCTGCAGTCATTACAGAATGCTAGATAAATCAATCCTTTCAATGATGCTTTGAGGCATCTCTGTTCCCTTTTAACCAGCCTGATATTTATTTCCCCCTGACACTTCTGACATTCTATTTACTGTAGGCAAATAGAACTCATACAGCACCTTGTAATGGCTTTACCAAATCCTATTGTGGGGCATATTTTAGAAGACTGATGGTGGCAATAAACAAGGTTTTATAGTGTAAGTGTGAGCTTCCAACTTTTTTCACCTAGAATTTGACTTCTGTAGTGAAGGTCTTTACACTTGATTGCAGGTGGAAGACTAGTAGCCATTTAGAGCTTTATTAACTAAAAGTCAGAAAGAAAAAAAAAAACTTTTGAGCTGATGTCAGTGTTCCTTGTCTTTTATGGTACAGCAAAATCTTGAAGAGAAGTTTGCAAGAGCCCAAGTCCATATACTAACAATAAAGCTACAACAAATTCATTCCTTTGATTTTTGAAATTTTTTTTCAATTAAACTATCACTAGGTTAATGGGGTTTTTTAACATTATTTTAAAAAGTATATAATCACAATCAGAAAAAATATACACATCCTAAATGCAAAAGTTCATGTATTCTAATACAAAATAGTTTTTGTTGTTGTTTTTTTGGGGTTTTTTGGTGGTACTGGGGATTGAACTCAGGACCTTGCGCTTGCGAGGCAGGCACAGTGCCACTGAGCTAAATCCCCAGCCCAAAAATAGTTTTTGAGAATGTGACATAGTAAGCAACTCAAGAAAAAATGTAGGATGTAATCATGATTTCTAACAAGATGGTCATTTTTAGAGTTTCACAAATAAACCAATATTGTGAAATAAACTAGAAATTTTTAACAGTGGCGTTATGGCAGTTGGCCAAATTTTGGGTGGTTGCATGTGAAGCATTCTTCTCTGTGGTTTATCACCTATCATGGTAACAACTATGCAAGAATCAAAGTGACTTATGTTGAGTTAATGTTACAATGTTAATGGAACCCATTCTTGGCATATATAGAACTTACTTCTTATGCCGCAATAACATTTGAAGGAAGCCCTGCCAGCTGCTTTTCTTTTTTTTTCTTTATAAACACAACAGTAAAGTACATAGTAGGTTGTGAATACTGAGATCATCTTCTGAACATTGATTCAAATGAGGTGATATAGTATTTTTCTTAATCAAAGTTCTATATTTATTACTCTATTGCTCTTCTGTACTGATCTTACTGATCTCTGAGTCTAAAAGTATTAAGTTGCCAGGCCATTATACAAAAATGGTGGGAAACTTCCCCCTCCCATCAAGACTACTGCTTCTTATTTGAAGCAAGGAAGTTTTACATTCTAAGGTGAAATTTTTGGGATGCCTGTGTTATCTGGGCCAGGATGGAAATTATGCATTATTTTTCTAAGGACTCCAAGAAGTACAAACAATAAGGATATTCTGAGCTAAGAAAATCTGCCTATGACAAAGATATAGTAAATCACATGAGGCCCTCTGTTTGAAAAATGAAATTTTCATTTCTGCCTCCACTTACCGCTGTACATAGGGGTGATTTCAAGGTAAAGTCTAGTTTGGTTCATCCTTCTAAGTTAAGGAAGTGAAATCTAAGGGAAAAAGTTCGTTTAAGAGTTTATTTTGTGGTAGGCTGGATAGGATCACTAAGATCATCATCTCCTTTTGCACATATCATGAAAGGTGTTATTTATTCAAGGTTTGATAGCAGATCTTTGATTCCAGACATTCTTCCTCAATCTTATTGACTAATGAGGCTAGTCAAAAGAAAAGAATACAACACCTTTATAAATGATAGTGATACCTATAGCTGAAAAATGGAAACTATAGAAAGTAAGAAAAAAATAAGATCTTAAAGATTCCAGGTATGAAATTGGGCTGCAAAAGAGCTGAATTGATGTGCTCAAGTTCTCATAATTAAATAATGGATGAATTATGAAAAGTAAGAGTGACTGTTTCAAGCTTCACTCCAATGAAATAGAAGACATGAACTTAAACATCCCCAAATGACCTGCTTTCTTTGGTCTTGTCAGTATCTTGCTTTCTTTACCAGGCAGAATATCAGGATTCTTCTGAAAAAATTTGTGATATATTGTTCTAAGCCCTCTGTCTTAGTTACTTTTCTTGTTGCTGAGACAAAATTCCCAATGCCCACAAGTTAAAGGAGGAAAGATCTATTTAGCTCACAGTTTATAGAGGTTTCAGTCCATAGTCAACTAGCTCAAAGGTGGGTGGCATGACAGAGGGGCATCAAAGAGGAGAAGCAGTCTATGGCATGGCAGGGCAGGCAGAAGGACACAAGCAATGGCAACAGCAGAAGCAGTAGTAGAAGCTGGTCTTCTTTCTGTCTCTTTATATTCCATCCAGGCTAGCTGCCCTTTGGGTGGTGCCACCCATACCCAGGGTGGGCACCCTTAATCTCACCATCACACCCTTAGTTCCAGTACCACACCCTAGATCCAGCCAACTCTGAAAAGCTGCACCTATGAATGCATGTGGCTTTGGAAGGGACACCCAGATACAAGTCGTAGCACCCTCTAAAAGCAGGATGGAAATGGTACGATTTTAGAACACTCAGTACTAAACTCAGTTTCTCTGACATGAAGAAGATGTTCAATAAATATTTGCATAATGATTTAAATGAATAATTTTCACCTTGAATCAAGGGGTGCAAAATCCTTTCAAGTACATGAGTAGGAAGAGAAAAGATGGAAGAGAGATATATGAAAAAGGTTTTAACCATATGATAGAGAAGACTATAGCTAATATATTTCTGTATGTTATACTGAAACTGTCCACAAAGATGTCAGTCAGAATAGAATACTACTAATAATTGTTATGATCCTTTGTATTTGACAATCACAAGAAAGTAAAGCTTCATAACATTCTGCATGATGTAGTTAAATAGCAATACCTTTTCTACAAAAGGTAATTTCAAGAACAAAAGGTGTGAAGTTTAATGTTCACAGTCAAATAGGAAGTTTATAACAAAATAGACAATGTAATCAATGAACCCTCATCTTTAATTCTTAACACACAACTGTAGCCATTATAGTGTCCAACAGATGATGATAAAAGTACATTTTGATAGTATATTTCCTGGTGAAAGTAAAAAATCTCCACAAATACACTGACTGACAAGTATTTTTGTAAATACTATTGTGATAGTTAAATGATTGTGTGACTGGAGTGAGAAATGCCCAACTGAATTGGCTCAGCATAGTTCTGGGCATGGGAGACACAACCTGGGGAGGAATGCCACCGTGATTGGATGAAAGAGAAATAAAGAAGGAAAGTTGGTTTCTCTTTCTTCAGAGGAGCTCCAGTCTTCACCTTCACCTTTGATGTCCTCTCCTAGCTTCCACTGCAGCCTCATGATACAGACTCACACAGGAAACCACACTGAGCTCCAGGCCTTCAACTGGATCCTACATATCTCCAGCACTTTTCCACACCTGACTCTGTGGACAGCCATTATAAACCAATCTTATAAATTCTTATATAGTCATGTATCTTGCATTAAATTTGTTTCTCTAGTAAGCATTGATAGATATAACCATCTACAGATGGACAAAGATAAGTAACCTTAGTATCAAAACTGTATAATATCACTCTAAATTTCAAAAAAGTTATTCTTTGTGATCAGAAAACTTTTATGATATATTCAGACTTTATATTAGTAACTGTAGTATTTTATATTATAAACTATATGAATTTTGAGTAACAAAATAGCCTTGCCACATTTGAAAAGTACTGGCTGAAGACAAGCTAAAATCTTAATCTGCTACAATAAGTCATGTGGGTTTTTGTTCTTTAATTCAATGCAAATATGCCAAGTTCTAGAGCCTCTATCAGTAACAAAGATAAAAATTATTTTCAAACCATTAAAATAGAATAAAATAAAGATTAAATGAGCATTATCGCATAGAGAAGAGTGAGCATGTGAAGCTTTGGGGACATTTTAGATACAAACCATACCAGATAAGAAAGTAGAAGGGAGACTATTATGAAATAAGAGGAAAGAAAATAAGAAGGAGGGTGGATTAGAGGCAAGTAATGGGAGTATGAGTATAATTAAACTATGTTATACACTTTGAACCCCCCAAAACATGTGAAGCTGAGGGGAAGGCAGGACAAGGAAGGCGATGGGGATGAAAATAATCAAAGTATGTTATGTGTATATATGAATCTGCCAAAATGAAACCCATTCCTCTGTATAATCCATATGTACTAATAAAAAAGGTATGAAACCAAAAAGCCATATTCTTTCACATTCTCACAGTCACAGAAATAGTTTTATTTGACTATTGATCTGAAGTTTCAAGATTGATTATTGTCTTTTATCAGAATCATAATGGTCAAAAAAAATTCTAGGAAACTATTTTTAGTGTTCATATATTTTAATCTACCCTCATCAATTCTGCACCCATACTGAATTTATGATAAAAAGTTATGAATTGTAGATGGAATACATCCACTAAAAAGACCCTGACACCTGTCCTAAAGCAAAGAATTATGCAAGTCTGAGTGAATTGTGGAGACTATGAAACTAGAATACAATGAATCTAGGACATATGAGAATACTACCCAATCTACTTCTTTTCTTAGCAATAGAAAAAAGTGTAGCTTGAAGTGTAAACTAATGGACTCAGAACTAGGAACTTGTATCTATGAGTGACAAGTCTTCATATTTGGAAAAGACATACTACTTTATTCCCTTGGGCCTTGAAGTCTTCAAGATAAAAGCGGGAGATGTAACAATCATTCTCCCACATCAAACCATTGAGCATTGAGTGAAACATAAGAATATGTATTATTTAGCAAGCTCCCCTACAGGATGTAATGCTTTCCAAATCAAAGAATCACTGATTCATAATGTTATCAAATAACATTATCAGCTTAAAATTATTACAATAAAGATTTAAAGAGTTTACTCAAAATTGCACCCAAATCCCCACCCCGCCAAAATATGAGAATGAATATTCCATAGTGTGAAAGTGCATGAACATTTTCATGTCAATGAAGCCCATTTATTGTATGAGCAATATGCTCTGGACCAGAAAACTATGGTGCAGAAGGGTCCAGGCATAGAATCCCTAATAGCAAACTGAGAGGAGAAAAAAAGTTCTATGCAGTGGGGCAAAAAGGTGCAATTATTACTCTCATTTTACAGAAGAGGAAATATTTAGCAAGCCTGAATGACCAAGCCATAGCTACTTGTTTGTAAATTCAGGTGTTACTACTTGAGTGCTGGTCTGCTGACTCTAGTCTGGCTTCTGGTATCTTCTTATTATATTATAATATACTTCTCACAAGTGTGATAAATGTATTTACATTTTAACTTCTTATCAGTTAATCTGAAAATCATTTTTTATTTCACAAAAGCAGTGCATACTTTACTGACAATATTTATTTATTTATTTGGTCCACAGAAAAGGTCAAAGTACTAAACACACTCAGACACAACCATCATTTGGTACCAAAGATTCTCAATGAAGTCTTTAGCATGTGCCAACAGACTAGTAACTAGGAAAGGACTTGAAAATACATAAGCCTGGTTTGTTTGCTTGCTCGTTACATGACCCAGTAAAATGAATTAAGAACAAGCTAAATGTATATACCAAGGAGTATAAATTCAAAAGTAATGCTGACTGAAGAGAAGAATATTTGGGTGTGGTTCTTTAGCAACAACTTCTTAGCAAGAGATTAATGAGAGCTTCGTTTTTTACACCTTTAGAAAAGACTGCACTAGTTTTTCTGTCATTTATTAGTAGTAGGACCCCAAGCAACTTGTTTTTTTCCCTATAATAAAAGAAAAATCTAGTCTCCCTAAATCACAAAGTTTTATAGAGTGAGAGAATAGATGCAAAAGCACTTTGTGAAGCATAAACTTACTGACTTGGAGTAGGCATATGATTAAAGGTTATAATTGTATTATAAGCTTTTTAAACATGGAAAATCAAATCTTAATTACCTTTGAAATTTCCAAAAGAATTAAGATGTGTTATGTGCATGTGCCAGTGCCCCACTATGAATGTTAGAATCATTATGTACTGCCAACATGTACTAATTTAAAAAATAATAATACAAATCCAATTCCCATAATGGCTTGTTCAGATGGAACATTATATATGGGAGGAGTTGTATTCATATATACCTTTCTACATTCATTCAAAAAAATGTATGATTGAATTAAGCTGTTAAATTAAATGAAAGTATTCTATAAAAAAGAAAATTATTCTTTACTCCCCAGAGCTATCATTTCAATATCTTTCAACTTACTTTTTTAAGTATCCAAGGGCTAGAATATATAGCTCTACTTCTATAAGTAAAAACCATAAATCATTTGTAGGTTGCCTTCCTTACATATATGGAAGAAGAGATGATTATGTTATAATATGGATAAAATACCCTCATAAAAAGACTTAATTGTTTATCAAGGTCAGCTTCCTTTCAAGTACAGAATAGACAGTTGTTTCTGTAATAGAATTTAATAGGTCCTTACGATGCCTCTCTGGCTTCCCAGATACCTACCCTAGCTTTAGGATGCTGCGTTTTAAAAAATCCTTACATTAAGGTTATTTTATTTAGACCTTGAATATTTCAATCTTTGAGATTCATGTAATAAAATTCAAATAACTCAAATTATATCTTGAACTACCATGACAATGTTTGTTGATTTTCACACTCCTTTGAGTATGAGACTCTGAAAGAACATTTCCCAAAATAAGTTGCGAGAAGGCAACATTACTAGTAAAAACTCAATGATAATAAATGAAATCTATATATCAAAAAAGTTTGGAAAACTCTGAGTATTGTGTTTTCCACTTGGATAAGTGAAAACATGAGACACATTAGCATATTACAAGCTAAAGACTATTTAAGCACCATCACTAAGAAACCTACTTAACTCATTTTTTCTTAGGCTTATTTTAAAATGGAACTACCTTCATTCTAAGAGAACAGAAGAAATAATTCAAAATTCTCAAAATTCATTTTCTGTGGGACAGGTTTTGAGAAATATATTTTATAAAAGTGGAACACAACTCTTACCAGCTATGTAGCCCTGGATAAGTCATTTATTTTCTTCAGTCACAGTATCCCTACCTATAAAATAAGAATTATTTCAAGAATCCAGTGACATAAGGCATGTGAATATGCTTTTAAAATATAAATTAGTATTAATTTTTAATCAATTTTTCTTATTAAGTTTTATTATTGGGTATATTACTGGAATTGTACTAGGTAGCAAATTGTTCCCTATAACTGTATTTTTACCATGTATTGCTTTAACTTCAATTTTAAAAGTGTTTCTGAAGTTAATTTTGCTACTTTGAAAAATATACTATATTGTATTGGGAGTGTAGCTCAGTGAAAGTAGGCATGCTTAGCATGTATGAAGTCCTGGCTTAAAAACACAGCACCAAAAGTAATAATAATAAAATAAAATTTACTGTAAACTAAAGACTGTTAAAGTGCAAACATCCTTCAGAAAGTGCCATAGTAATCTTCTGAACATCAGTGTATCACTGTCTTTCATTGCAAGCCAACTGAAACAACTGATTATAAATGTAGTATCATTAGGCTAGTTTACCAAGCATACTGTGTGGAAAATTGGAGGAAGTATTTAATTTCAGAAAACCCAACTACTACTGAGATCAGGGATTTATAAACAGTACTCAGCTCAATCTGTAGTACTTCTCAATCCTGAGAAGTGCCTATAGAAGTCACATAAATAGCAATGTATCCAAACAAATGTTTTTGTTACATACTAGTCTCTTAGACTTCAATTATAGTAAGAATGTCAATAATTTTTAAAAGGTTTCAATTTATTTTTATTGACATAAAAATTATATATATTGGGCCGGCGATTTAGCTCAGTGGTTTCACCACCTGCTGTGCAAGCACAAGAACCCGAGTTAGATCTCTGGTACCAAAAAAAAACCACAAATTATATATATCGATGGAGTACCATGTAATGTATCAATACATGTACATAATATAAGATTCAAATCATAGTGAACATATCTGTCTGCTCAAACTTTTATCATTTCTTTGTGGTGTAAACATTATGTCAATGTAGCAAAATTAAGTTCAGAAACACTTTTAAAATTGAACTTAAAACAATACATGGTAAAAATACAGTTATAGGGAACAATTTGCTACCTAGTACAATTCCAATAATATACCCAAAAATAAAACCTAAGAATCAAAATTGATTAAAAATTATATCATTTCTTTGTGGTGTAAACATTAGGTCAAAGATCCAGCTGCACTTCCATGTTCACTGCCACACTGTTTTAAATAACCATGAAATGGAAACAAGTATCTATCTTTGATTAACAGATATTGTGATACACATACATCATGGAATAATATTCAGTCATAAAAAATGAAACCCTGTCAATTATGATAATATGAATGAAACTGGAGACCATTATATTGTTTGAAATAATCTAGGCACAGGAGGACAAGTACTGTATGATCTCACTCATATGTGGATCCAAAAAGTTCATATGTAGAAATTGGCAGTAAAATAGTGGATACCAGAAGTTGGGGAGAGTAGAGAGAAGGAAAGATGGGCGGGCGTCAACAAGTATTATACTAAATTATAATTAGATACAGAAAGGGTGTTCTGGTGTGCTATTGAACAGTAGGGTGACTATAATTATAATGTATAACATCTCATAAAACTAGAACAAAGATTTAAGTGTAAAATATATCTTTCACAGGAAAATTAATTCAGCAGATTTTTGGAGTATGAGCCAGGCATGGTGACACAAGCCTGTAATCCTAGTACTTGGGAAAGTGAGGCAGAAGGATTGCTGTGACTTCGAGGCCAGCCTGGGCTATATAGTGACTTTAAAGCCAATCTGAACTATATAGCAAGACCCCACCTCAAAACAAGCAAACAAACAACAAGAAAAAAAAAACTCAAGACTTTTGGAGTAAGTAATCTGTTATAATACCGATCTAGCTTCTGGGGCTATAACAACAAACACAACAATGGTCCTGCCTTTTTGGAACTTATATTTTGCTGCAAAAGTACACTTTTTACTTTCACCCGGGAAGCAAAGAACATATCTGTACTTTTGGTTCCTGGTGAAAGGGAGCAGATACCTTCATACCTAAAACTACTTCATATCTGCTTAATTCAACATCTGCTTTAAAAAATAATAACAGAAAACAGCAGCAACAAATCACCACCACAACCATCACTTCATGTTTCTGAACTCAGGAATTGAGTTAAGGGTTTAGAAGTTTGACTCTCCATCTTTCCTAGAGTTTGTGCTGCTCAGAGTGGTCCTTCAATTTGTCCCCCTCCAACATATCTGAATATGTTAATCTATTTAAATAGAAAATTAAGACGACATATAGAGGAAAATGTAGATAATTTTTACAATTATTTATTTACTTAAAAAATATAGTAATCTAAAATATTAAAGTAGAAAATTTAAATGACCATTAGAGAAAAACTAAGATAATTTTAAAGATTTATTCATTACTTCAAATACATAGTTTAGTATAATTATGCTACAAAATTTCCATATCATACAGCTAGAAAAATACATTTATGGGAACTAGAGCCAGTATACAAGTGCTGTCTGTACTCCAGGCCGTCTCACTGGTCAGTGCAACAACTGAACGCAATAGCGTCTCTAGCCAAGTGACTGCTTACACACGAGCTATATTGAGTGGTTGCAATGGTGGAGACCTGTATGTACGATTTGCGTATAAGTAGTCATGCAGCTAGAGATGCTGCTACGTTTAGATCTACATAGAAAACCTTAGCTTAACATCAAACATAGATCAAAAGAACCATAAATTAGTATCATAATCATGATAATGGTTAACTGATATGAATAAAGGAAAAACTAATAATCACATTAGTAGAAATATTTTAAAAGAATTCTTTACAAAACATTACAAAGGCAAAGACTGAATTCAGTAAAAAATGAAATATTTTAAGAGCATAATAAACCGCAGATTTAATGTTTTTATTTCAATGCACTGTGCTTGAATTTTCACTGTATTAAAATGGAATAAATTGTTACAATAATACCATCCAAAAATTGTGTCACCAGGAGCAAAAACGACCCCTCCACCCTGCCTAGCTATGCCACTGTGTCATGGTCCTCCAAAACCCTATTACAACACTCTAAAAACTTACTTCTATTTTAAATAACCCCTCTCTCTACCACTCCATTCTCATTTTCGATCTCCAGTCTGGCTTACAAATGAAATGATTCTCTAGTGCTACCTATTGAATAGTAACTTGAGAAGCCTGTTAAAAATACATCCTGCTGGATCTTACCTGAGAACTGAAGTCAAAAAATGAAGACAATTCCTGACACTAACATTTGCTGTTATCCTTAGACAACTTATTTCACTTTTTCAAAATCAGTTTTATCTGTTATATAGCATAATAATATATTTTATGTCAATTTCATTGGACTTTTTTGAGAATTATTTAAGGTAATTTAAGTGTTTACTAATGTAATCTTTTAAATAAGAATACTATAAGTCTGTCTGGCAAGCCCTTTTATTAGATATATTGAAAAAAAATCACTTTAAGGTCATCTGTTCAAATGATAGCAAATAGCAAATTTTTGAATTCTTCAACTGATTCTTCTCTGTACAGTATTCAATAACAAGGAAGCCAATCTACAAAATCTTTATGCTTTTGCTTGTAAGACAGTATTATTTCCTTGCCCTTGGAGACATTAAAAATCTTTTAGTAGTGAACCCTAAGTTACTAGAATGGCAGCCCTGGAAACAAAAGTAAGTAAAGCCTCATTCTTATGGTAAGAATATTAATATATTTCCTAGTAAAGAGCTTTAATCAACCCAATGAGACAATTTAGTGACCACCTACCTATGTACAAGACATTATACATACTAAAAATACTCATTTTCTTTACCTCTAGCTCTTTGATTATTTAACTAGTCATGAAATTCTGTCAGTGTTACTTCAGCAATGGCTCTCAAACACTTCATTCCCACTGCCACTGACAAGTTCTCAAAATCTCTCTCAGAGCACCACAGAAGCCTTCTAGATAATTTCTCAGCCTCCGGTCTCCTTTCTTCCTTCTAATATTTCTTCTGAGAATATTTTCTCCAAACTTTTGAAATTTAACCACAGCCAAATTTTCCACATTCTTCTCTAGCCATTTCCCCAAGCATCGACTCTGTACCTGTATAACAGCAGATTGTTCTGCCTCTCCAGAACATGTAAAGTACTTTCACATTTTTTTACTTTTTCTGGAATTTTCTTAGAATTCATTGCTCTACTTAGAATTAACTTTCTTTCCAACTTTGAAAATAATCCTCCTTGTGTTTCAATAACCAGGTCTAAATCCCTTTGTTTTGAGAAATTATCTGATTCTCCTAATTAAATATGAATAACTTCCCCATCTCCATCTCCATGGCACTTGTTACATTTCCATATGCTTCTATTATATAGCAATATACTATTATGATTGTTCATATTTTTATATGGCTCACATGTGATTTCCCTTCTTCCTGCTCCCACATAATAAAGCATATGTTCTTCCACCATAGGCACTGTATTTTATTCAACTTTTGTTTCAAGTAGCTATAAGAGAGTCTAGCATGTCACCAGTACTAAGTAAATTAAAATTAGGATAGCACAATAAGATTCAGTTCCTGTCCTCAAGAACCATATAATCTAGTGAATGGAGGGATAAAACAAAAATATTTACTGATGCTTTGCAAATATACTGTCACACTTTTAAGTAAATTTTTTCAACTAATCAGGAGCAGTGGTAAAATGTTTATAATCCTTCTTCTACAGAAAAACTGGGCTAAGAAAGATAAGTAATATTCCCTATGTCACAAAACATTTTAAATGGAGAGTAATAAAGAAGATACTACTTGCTTTACTCTTTCAGTAAATGTGTTCTAATATGAAGAAAGTTGAATCATAGCAAACACTTGCCTGGGTTTAATAGTGATCATAATCAATTACTAATTACTCTTTTAGCATATCCAAATAAAATATATGCAATCCAGCAAAAAATATAATCTAGTAAAACAAATATTACTAAATTGTTTTATTTATTAGTCTGTAATGTTTAATTTTTATTCTATACAATTTTTCTTCAATATTTAATAGCTACTGACCCACAAAATAATTTGAGAAACTGCAATAAGGGAAGTTATTTCAAGATGAACAACAAATTGAAATAACGAATTTTAACTGAATTTATAACATAAAATTTGTCAAATTTTTCTACTTAGTGAACTTTTAAAGGAAAAAAGCATTTCTTTCATTAAGTATAAAAATGTTTTAATGAGGGCTGTAAGTTTTCCCAAGATACACTAAACTACAGTATAAGATGGATACTCATTTTGACCAAGTTTGGCATGGTTTTGATATCTTTGCATAGAACAACTCAATGTTAATTGGTCTTCTTCCGTCAAAGCAGACGAATTTGGATAGTCTGCTATCTTTCTGTGTCACACAGAATTTTAAATAATTCCAACAATCTGTCAGTTCAGAAGGGAGTTTCAAGTAATATACAAACAGGGTAGGTTACTATTGAAGCAGGAAGATCACATTAAAATGATGTGAACAGCAAAGTGAATTTATGAATAATTAACAGAATTCACAATGTATTTCCTTTTATCCATGTGCACTTAAAATAAACAAACATATATTAATATCTTTATATGTACCATAATCAGGACTAAAAAACAGGCACTCACAAATGATAGATGGAACATGAAATTAGTTGTCTTGTGACTAACTGCACACTTGTTTTAGTATATCAACTACTAGAATCTTGAAATTGGTAAGAACCAGGGTGTGGTGGCACATGGCTATAGTAACCACCACTTTGGATGCTGAGACAGGAGTTGAAGAGTGTGAGACTAGCCTGAGCAACAGAGCAAAACCTAGACTCTCAAAAACAATTTTTATAAGGAAAATTAATGTGCTTTTAAGACATTAAGATTTTTTTCTTTTGGTGAAGGATTCATTTATTCTTTGAAAAGTCAAAATTCGAGCTTAGATGATTTTGCAGAAGATGATGGAGTGGTGAGCAGCCACAAGTCAACCTCTCCAAGATTTGGAATCTAGATACTGAAAAACAGTGACTTGGGGAAAAAATAAAGGTGGAAAGTAGATTCCCACAACCCAGAAACTATCTGAAGTAACGATTAGAGCCTGCACAGAAAATGAGGAGAAAGTCTTCAGCACAGAAAGAGGAGGCAAACTGAGAGAGGAGTATGGAGCCTACAAAGACACAGTGAGAGTGGGAGAGCCCAATGACCTCCAGGAAGTGCCACAGGCATGCCAGTGGAGTGGAGCAGTGCATGCTGTGCGCTGCAGTGACTGGCACATGACTCTGGTTTGAGAGACAGCCATGTGCCCTGGAGAGATGACATGTTGACAGGAAAACCAGCTGAACCTGGGACAGAGAGCAGCAATGGCTTGACCTCATCCCAGGGGCTCCTGGTGTTGGCAACCCATGGCAACTGGGTGGGGGATGGCCACAGAGACATCCAAGGTGGTAGAGCCATGGGAGGCCAGTGAGGAACACCTACATTGTTGCTGGCTGAGGACTCCAGACCCAACTCCACAGAAAGAGTCTGGGATCAGCCTGAGATTCTTGAGAACTGAGAATGCCAGAGTTGGTGCCCTCCCTCAATCTAGAATTACTGGTTATACCCAGCACAGATAGCGGCTTTGATTTGGGCACTACTACAAAATTGTAGAACTCAGAAGATAACTGTAGGCTTGAAGTCACAGAGAAATTTCTTTCTTTGTTTCTTTTTTAAACTTGATTATCTGTTTTTGTTTTTCTATCAGTGAACATTTCTTTCAGGCTTTTGGTTTTTTTGGCTTTATTCTTGTTTTTGTTCTTTCCTTTTTCCTTTCTCTCCAGTCTTCTTCATCAGCTTCCTGAAACTTGAGTAATCTTCCTCTGCCCATCACCTTGCTTCCTCTAATCTCTTTCTCTTCTTCTATTTCTCTACTTTTCCCTCTTATGCCTTTGAAATTTTCTCCCCTAAGGGTAAAATTACTTTAATAAGTGGATTTTGACTTTATATAATTTTCTAATTGATTTTAGATTTTGTCATGTAACTATAAAGCTTGTAACTATGGTTAAGAGGGGAAAATTAACAGTTTTCATGGTTTGCCATTTTCTGGCCTGTGCTTGATGCTACAGTTATCACTTGTCATACTACTTTAGCACAGATGACACAGTTGTGATCAGTAGTTCTTCCTTGTATACCAATATATAGATTGTTTGGGGGTCATAAACAATATCATAGTTTGGTACCAAGGAAAAACAGTACTAGGCCAAACAGATAACAACTTTTAACACCTAACAAGTGGAAGAGGCAAGACTTGCAAGCCAAAAGCCAGCTATGCATACATGACTTCTCTGAAAACTAATAATTTCCTAAGAAGTATCAGTACTAGTAATAAAGCTATCTAATACAAGCAATTTATAAACATAATGCAGAAAATAAATTTTAAAAATAGAAAATGAGAAAAATAATGGATGCAATATGCAATCCCAGACCTCCAATTCACCCAAGGCAAATCCAGAGGGCATTGAGGTGGAAGAAATTGAAAGCCACCCAGCTGGTCTTTCTGAAATAGTAGCAACAGAAGTAGCAAAGCTGATGAATGAGGCTCTAGAAAAAAACAAATCAGAAATAATTGCAATTTACTAAAGACATGATTACCATAATAAAGGACATGGTTAGTGAATTTAGAGTAGATACAGATTTAAAAAATAGAGGACCTTAATAAATTGATGGAAACCATGAATACCCAATAAAGGAAAGAACTACAATCCATAAAATTAAAACAGATATCCAGGAGATTAAAAAACTTATTGAAAATATTTGCAGCACAATCAACCAATACAAACAGAATATCAGATGTAGAAGACTGGTTTGCAATTAGCAATCACCAAATAAAAGACTTCCTAAAAATAACAGGATCAAGAAGAATCAATCCAACAGCTGCTACATGATATAAAAGTAATAACATAAGATTAATTGGAATCAATGAAAAATCAGAAGAATGCACCAAGGACATAAAAACAAAACACCTGTTTGCAGAAGTACTACCAAAAACTTCCCACCCATGGAAAAAGAATCTGACTCACAGAAAAATGAGGCATACAGAACCCCAATTAGGCATGATCAGGAAAAACTACACCAAGGAATATAATAGTCAAGATCCCAGAAAAGCAACACAAGAACAGAAAATTAAAAGCTGTTTGAGAAAAGAAACAAATCATCTATAAAGGAAAGTCTATCAGAAGCTCAGAAGACTTCTCAACACAAACCCTCAAATCAAGGAGACATGGAATGAAGAATTTCAGTCCCCAAAAGAAAACAACCTTCAATTCAGACTCATGTACCCTGCAAAATGATCTTTCAAAATTGATGGAGAAATAAGATATTTCCATGATAAAGAACACCTGAAAAAATTCATGACCACCAAGCCAGCACTACCAAAAGTTCTGAAGGATATTCTAGAAAAAGACAACAAGAATAGCAATTTTATGAATGTCAATAGAATGTATCCTTCAGGCAAGACAAACAATCAGAAAGCAAAAAAAAAAAAGAGAACTAGCAACAGACTATATGACAAGAATAAGTCAATATCATCAGTTATAAGCATCGATGTAAATGGTTTCAATTCACCAATCAAAAGGAACAGACTGGGGACAGGGCAGAGTGGGGCCCAGCGGTTGCAGGCTGACCAGGACCTGCTTGCTCCAGCTTGCTCTACCAGCTCGCCACCAGGACAGGGTGAGGAGGACCCCCTGGGCAGGCCCACCAGCTGACAGCTAGGCCGGGCTGGGGCCTCCAACAACACCCCCAACCCTGGCCTCAGGCCTTCTGGCTGTGCAGCTACTTGGTTACACACTGCAGAGGCACAGGGTGACATAAAAGCCATTCTCCTGAGCGCCAGAAGTGAAAAACAGAGAGAGCACCTGTCTCAGGCTCCCTGATGAAAACAAGCCCACTGCAAAAGTGAAGGGACTATGCAAAAAAGGCACACCAGACCACCATGATTGGTAAGTTGGAGGGATCATCAGAGCCCATCAGAAACAGGACTTTCTTCAGGGGAAAAGCAGCTGAAACCTGCAGTAGAAACTTGCAGAGTGCAACCCTGCAGGAGGACAGGGAGCTCAACTTGGGAAATGCAACCAGAAATCTGCCTGAATCTCACGGGTCTGGGACTAGTTTACCGAGCCTCATTGACTTATAACTGCACACTGCTCCCCATGTTGTCTATTGTGACAGCAGAAACATACCTGGAAGGAGGACCTTTATTTTTTAAAGGTGATAGATTAATAACTACCACAAATTGTCATTCTCTAAGAGGTATTTGATGCTATGGTGTTGGTGATTACATGACTTGGGCTAAGGTGTTGTGATTGATCTAAACAGTTTTCCTTCCTGGTATAATGAAAACGAGATAGCCTCAGAGTCGTTAGAGACTCAAAATGTAAAGAACAGCTATATCTGGTAGACACCTCTGAGAGGAAATCAATCCACAAGGGTATTAAATACATCAACAAAGATACTTACAACGAACAACTTTGAAATGTCACCCAAGAAACTAAACCAAGGACAGTACCAAAAACAAAAATGAGAAGACATTTAAGCAAGTCACAAACCAAGACTTCCACCCCACAAAAAGCAATTTCTGGGGGAAATGAGGTGCAAAAGTCAGATAATCAACCACCTAGACACCCTGAACTGATAGCACAGGAAGTAACAAAAGAGATGAATGAGGCTCTAGAAAAATTCAAAGCAGAAATAATCTCCCACATAACTACAGAGATAGAGAGTGGAGTGAAAGACATGATTAGAGGCTCCAGAACAGAAACTGATAAAAGAAATAGATGAGCTCAGAAACATGCTGGAAGCCAGGAATGCCCAGCATAAGAAAGAAATGGAAACCATGATCACCCAACATAAGAAAGAAATGGAATCCATGAAACAGATTCAAACAGATATTCAGGAGATTAAAAACTCCATTGAAAGCATGCAGAGCACATTAAGAGAATCTGAAGAGAGAATATCTGATATAGAAGACAGGATTGCAGTGAAGAACCACGAAAACAGAGATTTCTTAAAAATAGTAAGTGACCATGAGAAATCAATTCAACAGCTGCTAGATGATGCAAAGAAGAATAACATAAGACTGATAGGAGTCCACAAAATAACAGGAGACAGTAAAATTGACATAAAAAATTGTTCACAGAAGTAATAGTAGAAAACTTCCCAGACAGAGGTGGAGAATTGGACATACAGATAAGTGAAGCATATAGAACTCCACCCAGCCATGAAGAAAAAAAATCTACACCTAGGTATATAATAGTCAAGATCCCAGAAACCCAACAGAAGAACAAAATCCTACAGGCAGTTAGAGAAAAGAAACAAATCACCTACAAAGGAAAGCCCATCAGAATGACGGCAGACTTCTAAACGCAAACACTCAAATCAAGGAGAGCCTGGAGTCAAGTATTTCAAGCCCTAAAAGAAAATAACTTCCAACCTAGACTGTTGTATCTTGCAAAATTATCTTTTAAAATTGATGGGAAGATTACATACTTTCACGACAAAGAATACCTGAGAAATTTCATGAACACCAAACCAGCACTCCAAACAATTCTAAGCAATATCCTAGAAAAAGGCAACGAAGGTCACACTCCATGAGGCTCAAGAGAGGGAAGCCACCAGACAAGGTAAGAAACTAAAGGAAAAGGGGGAAAAAGAAATAAGAGCCAACAACAGCAAAACATCATGAAAAGGATGAGTCAATATCTCTCAATTATAACTATCAATGTTAATGGCCTCAATTCACCAATCAAAAGAAACAGACTGACAGAATGGATTAAGAAGCAAAACCCAGCAATATGCTGTATACAAGATTCACACCTAACTCAAAAAGAAATTTATAGACTGAAAGTGAAAGGATGGAAAACGGCTCTCCATGTGACAGGAACCCAGAAAAAAGAAGGGGTATCAATCTTATTTGGAGACAAAGTAGATTTCAAACCAAAATTAATTAAGAGAGGCAAAGATGGTCACTACATCCTTGTGAAGGGAACAATCCAATAGGAAGAGATGACAATCCTAAATATATATGCACCAAAAACAAATGCCCCCAACTATACAAAACAAATATTAATGGACATGAAAAACCAAATAAGCACTTATAAAATAGTACTGTGGGACTTAATACCTGCTTATCAGAAATAGACAGATCATCTAGACAAAAAATTAACAACAAAGTTCTACAACTAAACCAAGCTATTGAATAAATGGACTTAATAGATATTTACAGAGTGTTCCACCACACAAAATCAGAATACACATTCTTTTCAGCTGCACATGGGTCATTCTCCAAAACAGATCACATGCTAGCGCACAGGACATGTCTAAGTCAATGTAAAAGAACTGAAATTACCCCCTGTAGGGCCGGGGATTTAGCTCAGGGGTTTCTCCGCCTGCTGCACAAGTGCAAGGACCCAAATTCAATCCCTGGTACCAAAAAAAAACCCTCAAAAAAGAAATTACCCCCTGTATATTATCAGACCACAGTGCAAAAAAATTGGAGATCAATAACATGAGAAACTGCAAAACTCCCACAAACACCTGGAAATTGAATAACACCCTCCTGAACAACCAATAGGTCACAGAAGAAATTAGACAGTTTCTACAAGTAAATGATGATGACAGTACAACATTTAGGAATGTATGGGACACAATGAAAGCAGTTCTACATGGGAAATTCATAGCAGTGAATGCCCATATTAGGAAAACAGAGAGAACTCAGATAAATAACCTAACGCAGAACCTCAAACTCCTAGAAAAAGAAGATAATAAAAAACTCAAAGCCCACACAAGAGAGGAAATTATAAAGATCAGAGAAGAAAGCAATGCAATGGAGACTAAAAGAATGATACAAAAAATAATGAATCAAAGAGTTGTTTTTTTGAAAGAATAAATAAAAATGAAAAACCTTTATCCAACCTTATCAAAAAAAAGAAAGAAAAGACTGAAATCCATGCAATTAAGAACAAAAAATGGGAAGTCAAAACAGAACCAGCAGAAATCCAGAGGATCATAAATACCTACATTGAGAACCTGTACTCTAATAAATTGGAAAACACAGAAGAAATGGACAGATTCCTAGATACATATGAATTGCCAAAGTTAAAAGAAGAAGGTACAAAAATTCTAAATACCCCAATTACAATGAGTGAAATTGAAAATGTAATAAAAAATTTACCAACAAAGAAAAGCCCAGGTCCTCATGGCTTCACTGCTGAATTCTATAAGACATTTAAAGAAAAACTAATGCCATTACTCTTTAAACTCATCAAGGAAATTGAAAGGGAAGCAAGGCTTCCATACTCCTTCCTGGAAGCAAGTGTGACTTTGATTCCAAAACCAGGGAAAGATCCAACCCAAAAAGAGAACTACAGGCCAATCTCCCAAATGAACATAGATGCAAAAATCCTCAACAAGATACTGGCAAACAGAATACAGAGGGTCATCAAGAAGATCATACACCCTGACCAAGTCGGATTTATCCCAGGGATGCAAGGATGTTTCAACATTCGTAAATCAATAAATGTAATACACTATATTAACAGAGTCAAAGACAAAAACCATATGATCATCTCAATAGATGCAGAAAAGGCATTCAACAAAATCCAACATCCATTCATGATAAAAACCCTAGAGAAAATTGGAATAGAAGGTCTTTATCTCAACCTGATTAAGGCTATCTATGAAAAACCAACACCCAACATCATACGAAATGGTCAAAAACTGAAAATTTCATACTAAAATCAAGAACAAGAGAAGGATGCCCACTATCTCCACTCCTGTTCAATATAGTTCTGGAAACATTAGCCACAGCATTTAGAAAAGAGAAAGAAATAAAAGCAACAAAGATAGAAAAGGAAGAAGTGAAACTGTCATTATTTGCTGATGATATGATACTTTACATAGAAGACCCAAAAACCTCTACCAAAAGACTTCTGGATTTAATTGACAGCTTCAGTAGAGTAGCTAGATATAAGGTCAACACTCAAAAAACAATAGCCGGTCACACAGAACATGCCGAATCAGCCCGCTGCAGACAGGCAGAAAAAAACAAACTCAATGAGAGAGAAATTAGGGGAAAACCACACCTTGCACAATAGCATAGGATGAAATGAAATGCGTAGGGATAAATCTAACAATGGAAGTGGGAGATCTTTAAATTGAGAATGACAGTGCGCTGAAAAAGGAGATCAAAAAGGGTATCAGAAAATGGAAAGAGATACATTGCTCTTGGGTAGAAAGAGCCAGCATAGTGAAAATGGCCATACTCACAAAATTGTTATACAAGTTTAATGCATTCTCAATCAAAATACCAATAGCATACCTCACAGAATTAGAGGAAACATTCCTAAAATTCAGCTGGTAACAGAAGAGACCTAGAAGAGCAAAAACAATTCTAGGCAACAAAGGCAAGGCAAGGGGCACCAAAGTCTCTGACTTGAAATTATACTACAAAGCTACAGTGATAAAAACAGCATGGTACTGGCAAAGAAACAGACCCAAGATCAGTGGAATAGTTTAGAAGATGCAGAAACAACTCCAAACACACTCAGCTACCTTGTCTGTGATAAAGGGGCTAAACACCTTCACTGGAAGAAAGCCTCCTTAATAAATGGTGCTGGAAATACTGGCTGTCCACATACCAAAGACTAAAACTAGACCCATGTTTCTCACCATGCTCTTAGTTAAAATCAAAATGGATCAAAGATCTAAATATTAAAAGAGAATCACTGAATCAGCTGGCTGATAGACTAGGTAGAACTCTTGAAGACATGGTTATAGGCAAAGGCTTTATGAACCAAACCCTGATCTCACAGGAAATATTACAAAGAATCACCAACCATGATCTCATTTTATTAAAAAGCTTTTGTACAACAAAAGAAATCACCAACAGAATGAAAAGACAACCCACAGAGTGGGAACAATTTTTTGCCAGCTGTTCCTCAGACAAAAGACTAATATCTAGCATATACAAAGAACTCAAAAAATCAGACCCTCAAATTTAAAGACTCAATCAAGAATGGGCATCTGAATAAGCACTAATACAGTTGTAGTGGGGGACTTCAATACCCCACTATCACAAATAGATCATCTGGACAAAAAATTAACAATGAAATTCTAGAACTGAACCAAGCTATTGAACAAATAGACTTAATAGATATTTACAGAGTGTTCCAACCACAAAATCAGAATACATACTCTTTTCAGCTGCACATGGGTCATTCGCCAAAATAGACCTACATGCTAGCTCACAGAACATGTCTAAGTCAATGTAAAAGAATTGAAATTCACCCTTGTATATTATCAGACCACAGTGCAATAAAATTGGAGATCAATAACATGAGAAACTGCAAAACTCCCACAAATACTTGGAAATTGAATAACACCCTCCCGAACAACCAATGGGTCACAGAAGAAATTAAAGAAGAAAGTAGACAGTTTCTACAAGTAAATGATGATGACAGTACAATATACAGGAATCTGGGACACAATGAAAGCAGTTCTACATGGGAAATTCATAGCAGTGAATACCCATATTAGGAAAACAAAACTCAGATAAATAATCTAATGCAGAACCTCAAACTCCTAGAAAAAGAAGAGAAAAACAAACCCAAAGCCCATACAAGAGAGGAAATTATAAAGATCAGAGCAGAAATCAATGCAATGGAGACTAAGAGATTGATACAAAAAATTAATGAATCAAAGAGTTGGTCTTTTGAAAGAATAAATAAAATCGATCAGCCTTCAGCCAACCTTATCAAAAAAAGGAAAGAAAAGGCTCAAATCCATGCAACTATGAACGAAAAAGGGGAAGTCACAACAGAACAAGCAGAAATCCAGAGGATCATCAATGTCTACTTCGAGAACCTGTACTCTAATAAATTGGAAAACACAGAAGAAATGGACAGATTCCTAGATACATATGAATTGCCAAAGTTAAATGAAGAAGGTTCAAAAATTCTAAACACCACAATTACAATGAGTGAAATTGAAAATGTAATAAAAAATTTACCAACAAAGAAAAGCCCAGGTCCTAATGGCTTCACTGCTGAATTCTACAAGACATTTAAAGAAAAACTAATGTCATTACTCTTTAAACTCATCAAGGAAATTGAAAGAGAAGCAAGGCTTCCAAATTCATTCCTGGAAGCAAGTGTGACTTTGATTTCAAAGCCAGGGAAAGACCCTACCCAAAAAGAGAACTACAGACCAATCTCCCTAATGAACATAGATGCAAAAATCCTCAACAAGATACTGCCAAACAGAATACAGAGTGTTATGAAAAAGATCATACAACCTGACCGAGTCAGATTTACCCCAGAGATGCAAAGATGGTTCAACATCCGTGAATCAATAAATGTAATACACTATATGAACAGAATCAAGGTCAAAAACCATATGATCATCTCAATAGATGCAGAAAAGGCTTTTGACAAAATCCAACACCCATTCATGATAAAAACCCTGCAGAAAATTGGAATAGAAGGTCTTTATCTCACCTGATTAAGGCTATCTATGAAAAACCAACAGCCAACATCATACTAAATGGTCTAAAACTGAAAACTTTCAAGCTAAAATCAGGAACAAGGCAAGTATGCCCACTATCACCTCTCCAGTTCACTATAGTTCTGGAAACATTAGCCACAACTATTAGAAAAGAGAAAGAAATAAAAAGAATAAAGATAGGAAAGGAAGAAGTGAAACTGTCATTATTTGCTGATGATATGATACTTTACATAGAAGACCCAAAAAACTCTACCAAAAGACTTCTGGACTTAATTGACAGATTCAGTAGAGTAGCTGGATATAAGTTTAACACTCAAAAACCAATAGCCTTCTTATACACATATAGCAGACTCATTGAGAGAGAAACTAGGGAAACAATTGCTTTTACAATAGCATCACAAAAAATGAAATATCTAGGAATCAATATAACAAAGGAAGTAACAGACCTCTACACTGAAAATTACAACACTCTGAAAAAAGAGATCTAGGAGGATATAAGAAAATGGAAAGACTTCCCTTGTTCCTGGGTAGGAAGAACCAATATAGTGAAAATGGCCAAACTTCCAAAACTGCTACATAAATTTAATGAAATGCCAATTGAAATTCCACCAATATACTTCACAGAGCTAGAGAAAAAATTCCAAATATTCATTTGGAACCAGAAAAGACCTAGAATAGCAGAAGCAACTCTTGGCAACAGAGACATGGCTGGGGGTATCACAATCCCCAACTTGAAGCTATACTACAAGGCTATTGTGATAGAAACAGCATAGTACTGGCAAACAAACAGACCTGAGGATCAGTGGAATAGATTAGAAGATGCAGAAACAACTTCAGACATACTCAGCCATCTCATTTTTGAAAAAGAAGCCACCACCCTCATTGGAGGAAAGATAGCCTATTTAATGAATGGTGTTGGAAAAACTGGATTTCAACCTGTCAGAGATTAAAACTAGACCCATATCTATCAGCATGCACTAAACTGAGATCTAAGTGGATTAAAGATCTAAATATTAAGACAGAAACACTAAACTTGCTGGAAGAGAAGTTAGGTAGAACTCTTGAAGATATTGGTACAGGAAAAGACTTTATGAACAAAACCACAGTAGCACAGGAACTAGCAGAAAGAATCAACAACTGGGATTTCATCTTATTAGAAAGTTTCTGCACTGCAAGAGCAACCACCAACAGAGCTAACAGACAACCTACAATGTGGGAAAAAAAATTTTTAGCAGCTGTAACTCAGACAAAGGGCTATTATCTAGAATATATAAAGAACTGAAAAAAATCAGAACCCCAATTTCAAAGACTCAATTCAAAAATGGGCATCTAAAATGAAAAGATATTTCTCAGACAAAGTAAAAGCAGCAAATAAACATATGAAAGAATGTTCAACATCACTTGTCATTCGAGAGATGCAGATAAAAACAACACTGAGATTCCACCTCATCCCAGAAAGAGTGGCTGCTATCAAGAAATCAACCAATAGGCACTGAACACTCTGAATCACCCTGCTGCAGACAGGCAGGTCTGTGCATGCCCTACCGAGGTCCCAAGTTGCATGGAAGACGCCAAATCACCCCACTGCAGACAGGCATGTCTGCCCACGACCTCCTGAGGTCCCGAGTCAAGCGGAACACAACAAATCACCCCACTGCAGACAGGCAGACACCTGGTTCCACACTACAAGGAGGCAGAGGACACCGGACCACCAGAACACAGTACTGGTTCCTGCTGCTCCCGGCCCAGAGGAAGGGGCTTCTGAGCAAACATGCCAATGCTCCTGGCACAGAGGAAGGGGTTTCCCGGCCACCATCCCTCCGGCTGCTTCCAGCCCACAGGAAAGGGCTTTTGGGCCACCATTCCTAACACTGCTCCCAGCCTCTGTCCCACCTCTCCCAGCTCAGAGGAGGTAATACGTGCAGATGCTAACAGCCCCCCATCCCAGTCTAAATGAGAAAACAAATAAATAAGTCTCAAAACCAGACTTCCAGATCACTTACAGAAACCCCAAAGGGAAATGAGATAGAACACTCTGATACTCAACCACCTGGACCCACTGAACTGGCAACAAAAGGGGATCTGGAAAAAATGAAATCAGAAATAATTTCTCAGATAAAAGGAGAAATTGTGCCCCTAGTGCAAGACATGATTAATAAATCTAGAGAGGAGCTGAGGAACATGATGGAATCCCAACATAAGAAACAAATGGAATCCATAAAACAGATGCAAATAGATTTCCAGGACATGAAAAACTCCATTGAAAGTCTACACAGCAGAATGAGCCAATGTGAGGACAGAATTTCAGATATAGAAGATAAGATTGCAATTAGTGACCAATAAAAGAAAAATTGCTTCAAAATTATAAGGGAACATGAGAAATCAATCCAGCAGCTGCTAGATGATGCAAAGAAGAATAACATAAGACTGATTGAGCTCAATGAAAACAGGAGAGAGTGGAGATGACATAAAAAATCTCTTCACAGAAATAATGGCAGAAAACTTCCCAAGCTGGGGAAAAGAGCTTGACATACACATAAGTGAGGCATATAGGACTCCAAATAGCCTTGATCAAAAAAAAATCTACACATACGCATATAATTGTTAAGTTTCCAGAAACACAACAGAAGAACAAAGTTCTCCAAGCAGTCAGAGAAAAGAAAGAAATCACATACAAAGGAAAGCCCATCAGAATCACAGCAGACTTCTCAAAACAAACCATCAAGGCAAGAAGAGCTTGGAGTGACATATTCCAAGCCCTAAACGAAAACAGCCTCCAACCCAGATTGATGTACCCTGCAAAACTATCTTTCAAAGTGGATGGAGAAATAAGATACTTTCATGACAAAGAGCCCCTTAGGAACTTCGTGAATACCAAACCAGCACTCCAAAGAATTTTACACAATATCCTAGGAACACATATTGAGGATCACAACACCAGGAAGCAAAGCAGAATGAACCCATCTGGCATGACAAGAAATTAAATGTAAAGGGGGGAAACCCAACAAAAAGAAAAGGCATGGCAATGACAAGTCAATACGTTTCAGTTATAACCATCAATGTTAATGGTCTCAATTCACCAATCAAAAGAAATAGACTGGCAGAATGGGTCAAGAAGCAAAATCCAACAATATGCTGCATACAAGAAAAACACTTGATTCAAAAGGAAACTCATAGACTGAAAGTTAAAAGGTGGAAAACAATACCCCATGAGACGGGAACCCAAAAAAAAGCAGGAGTAGCTATCCTCTTGGCAGACCAAGTGGATTTCAAACCAACACTGATTAAGAGGGATGAAGAAGGACACTACATCCTTGTAAAGGGAACAATCCAAGAGGAAGAGATGACAATGATAGATATCTATGCACCAAACACTAGTGAACCCAACTATATAAAACAAATACTAACGGACATGAAAAGTCACATATGCACTAATACAATTGTAGTGGGGGACCTCAACACCCAACTGTCACAAATAGATAGATCAACTAGACTAAAAATAAGTAATGAAATACTAGAACTCAGTCAAACTCTTGAACAAATGAACTTAACAGATGTTTACAGAGTCTTCCACCCCACAAAATCACAATACATATTCTTCTCAGCTGCACATGGGTCATTCTCCAAAATAGACGATATACTCACACATAGAACATGTTTAAGTAAGTGCAAAGGAATTGAAGTTATCCCCTGTATTTTATCAGACCATAGTGCGATGAAATTGGAGATTCATAGCAAAAGAAACAAAAACTTTCATAAACATGTGGAAATTGAACAACACACTTCTGAATAACCAATGGGTCACAGAGGAAATTAAAGAAGAAATTGGACAGTTCCTTCAATTAAATGACAATGACAATACAACATATCGGAATCTATGGGACACAATGAAAGCAGTCTTACAAAGGAAATTCATAGCAGTGAATACGCATATTAGGAAAACAGAACGAGCCCAATTAAACAACCTGATCCTGAACCTCAAGCTTCTAGAAAAAGAAGAGCAGGACAACCCCAAAGCCCATACAAGGGAGGAAATTATAAAGATCAGAGGAGAAATCAATGCAATGGAGACTAAGACAATGATACAAAAAATCAATGAAGCCAAGAGTTGGTTCTTCCAAAGAATAAACAAACTTGACAAACCCTTAGCCAACTTTGTCAGTAAAAGGAAAGAAAAGGCCCAAATCCATGCAATTAGGAATGAAAAGGGTGAAATTAAAACAGACCCAGCAGAAATCCAGAGGATCATCAATACCTACTTCCAGAACCTATACGCCAATAAGATGGACAACAAGGAAGAAATGGACAGATTCCTAGATATATATGCATTACCAATGTTGAACGAAGAAGACCTAAAAATTCTGAACAACCCAATATCAACCAATGAAATAGAAAATGTAATTAAAATCTTATCAACTAAGAAAAGCCTGGGCCCTGATGGCTTCACTGCTGAATTCTACAAGACATTTAGAGAGGAACTGCTGCCACTACTGTTTAAACTCTTCAATGAAATTGAAAGGGAAGCAAAACTCCCAAATTCATTCCTGGAAGCAAGCATCACCTTGATCCCCAAAGCAGAGAAAAACCCACCCGAAAAGGAGAACTATAGACCAACCTCACTAATGAACACAGATGCAAAAATCCTTAATAAGATACTGGCAAATAGAATGCAGAAGATCATCAAGAAGATCATACACTCTGATCAAGTGGGAATCATCCCAGGGATGCAGGGATGGTTCAATATATGCAAATAAACCAATGTAATACACTATATCAATAGAGCCAAGGACAAAAACCATATGATTATCTCCATAGATGCAGAAAAAGCATTTGACAAAATCCACCATGCATTTAGGATAAAAACCCTACAAAAAATTGGAATAGATGGTCTCTACCTCAAACTGATAGAAGCCATCTATGAAAAACCAACAGCCAATATCATACTAAATGGTCAAAAACTGAAATCCTTCACACTAAAATAAGGAACAAGACGAAGATGTCCACTATCATCACTCTTGCTCAGTATAGTTCTGGAAACATTAGCCACGGCAATTAGACAAGAGAAAGAAATAAAAGGAATAAAGATAGGTAAAGAAGAAGTCAAATTGTCATTATTTGCAGATGACATGATACTCTATATAGAAGACCCCAAGAACTCCACCAAAAGTCTTCTAGACTTAATAACCAAATTCAGCAAGTAGCTGGTTACAAAGTCAACACACAAAAATCAATAGCTTTCCTCTACACCAATGACAGACTCACTGAGAGAGAAATAGGGTAAATAATTCCTTTCACAGTAGCATCCAAAAAGCGGAAATTCCTAGGAATCAACCTAATGAAAGAAATTAAACACCTCTTCTATGAAAACTATGGCACTCTGAAAAACAGAGATTGAAGATGATATCAGAAAATGGACAGACAGCCCCTCCTCCTGGGTAGGAAGGGTAATATAGTGAAAATGGCCATACTTCCAAAACTGCTATATAGATTTAATGCAATTCCAATTGAGATCCCAGCAGCATACTTCATGGACCTTGAGAAAACAATCCACAAATTCATTTGGAACAAGAAGAGACCCAGAATAGCAAAAGCAATTCTAGGTAACAGAGACATGGCAGGGGGTATCACAATCCCCAACCTGCAACACTACTACAAAGCTACTGTGATAAAAACAGCATGGTACTGGCAAAGAAACAGACCTGAGGACCAGTGGAACAGATTAGAAGATGCAGAAACAACTCCAGACACACTCAGCCACCTCATCTTTGACAAAGGAGCCAAACACCCTCACTGGAGGAAAGATAGCCTCTTTAATAAATGGTGCTGGAAAAATTGGGCTTCAACTTGCCAAAGATTAAAACTAGACCTACATCTCTCACCATGCACTAAACTAAAATCAAAATGGATTAAAGATCTAAATATTAACATAGAAACTCTGAACCAGTTGGAACAGAGGTTAAGTAGAACCCTTGAAGACATCGGTGTAGGAAAAGATTTTATGAACAAAACCTCAGTTGCCCGTGAACTAGCACAAACAATCAGCAAGTGGGATCTCTTCTTATTAAAAACCTCCTGCACAGCAAGAGAAACCACCAGCAGTGTGAAGAGACAACCCACAATGTGGGAAAAAAATTTTACCAGCTGTTCCTCAGACAAATGTCTACTATCTAGAGTAGGTAAAGAAATAAAAAAATCAGACCCCCAAATATAAAGACTCAATCCAAAAATGGGCATCTGAAATGAACAGACATTTCTCAGACTAAGAAGTAGAAATAGCAAATATATATATGAAGCAATGTTAAACATCACTGGTCATTCCAGAGGAGCCAGTGAAAATTTCATTGAGATTCCACCTCACCCCAGAAAGAATGGCTGCTATCATGAAATCAACCAATGACAAATGCTGGTGGAGGTGTGGGGAAAGAGGAATACTGCTCCATTGCTGGTGGGGGTGTAGACTGGTGCAACCACTGTGGAAAGCAGTATGGAGATACCTCAAAGAACTCAGACTGGAAATCCCATTTGACCAAGCTATTCCCCTGCTGGGTATCTTCCCCAAAGAATTAAAAGAATCATACCTCAGTGATGTAGGTGCACCCATGTTCATAGCAGCACAAATTGTAATAGCTAAAACTTGGAAGCAGCCCAATTGCCCATCAACTGGAGACTGGATAAAGAAAATGTAGGGGTTTTTTAATAAAATGGAGTACTACTCAGCCATAAAAAATGAGAAATTAGAGACTTTTATAGCTAAATGGATGCACATTGAGGTGATACTCCTAAGTGAAATAAAAAGGACACACATGTATAAATACTGAATAGTTTCTCTGGAGTGAGAAACTGAAAGTGTAAATAAGGACTAAAAGGTATAATAGATAATGTGAAATAGGAAGAAAAGGGGCAAAGGGGAAGGAACTGGGAGGGCTAGGAGGAAGGATAGAAGGGAATGGGATTAATAAGAGAAAATGAAAAAAATGGAAACAAAGTTTTTGTAAATAGAGAGGGACGAAGGGGTTGAATGGAGGGTAGGGGGAATCTGGAAAAAATAAGAACCAAGAGAGACTATGTAAAGGTGAAAATTTCCAATGATGAATGTCATTATATTGTATACCTAAAATGTACCAACAAAATTAATTTTAAAAATAAATAAAGGGGATTAAGGGGGAAGTGGTGAAATAGAAAAAGAAGAAGAGATTAGAAGCAAGGCTGAAAGACAAAGGAAGATTGTGCAAACTTTTGGGAACTGGTGATGAAGACAGAAGGGAAACAGAGAAGGAAGAAATAAAAATAATGACAACAACAAGAAAAAACTAGAAACATTGTTCACACTTATATAAAAACAAGAAAAAACAATCAAGAATAAAAGCAAACTAAGTAAAAGCAAAAAAAAGAAGAAATTAAAAAAGAAAGTCCACTTCAGGACATGTCTCTGTTGTCACTGCTAGACAGAGTGGCCAGACAGATTCCAGATCCTTGTGGATTAATCCCAGAATGCCAGCCCTTATGGTGGGGTAGCAGATAATTCCAGCAAGTGTGCATCTTTAGTTCCACTGAAGTTCAGGCTGGTTTCTGGCTTTAAGGCTAGAACCTAACTTGTTCAGCCTGTGGCACTCTGTGTGTGCCTCCTGCTGGCTTGAACTTGGTTCTCTGCCAGCTCAAACTCAGTTGCTTGACCTCCTGCCAACTTGAACTCAGTTCTGCCTCACCTTGACACCGAGAGCCACTAGATGGGGCCAGCCCACTGGTGCTCTGAATTCTGAGCTCAGTTGGCTGCTCAGCCAATTGGTCTCTCCTGGGAGATGTCTGAACCTGAATAACTTACCAGCCCCTTCAGTCCACTGCATCCACCGCATCATTTCACTGATTCATTTCCCTGTGGAGCCCTCTGGGGTTGCCAGTAGTTACCATGCAGCTGCAGGTTAGAGCCAACCTTTCCATGCAGTAAGACAGGGCTCAGGGAAAAAGCACCACTTGCCACCTCCTTTTTGGCTGAGGTCTCTCTCCTCACTCTTCCCCTGGGCTTCAGTTCTCACTTCAGATCCTTGCTGGGTTCTGAGGACTCACTTCCCTCCTTCTTCTCTTCCTTGCCTTGCTATATTCCAATGTCTAAACACCAAATCTTGAAGAGGCTGTTTCTCTGCTGTTCACTGCTCCACCATCTTCCCAGAAGTCTCCTCCCCTTATTTTCACCCCATATGCTAGATCTAACTGCTCGGTCTCTCTGTAGGTGCTTGGCATCCCCCTTGAGAACCCTCTCTAACTCACAGCAAGATTTTTCACACTCTGGAACCATCTGCTCTAGTGTGTGCACAGCAGATACCTAAAACACTTGGATCTGAGTGACATCAGGCTAAATGATTTTAATACTGAACTCCTTCAAGTTCTACTGGATAAGGTTGCTGCCAACTTGACCACGCTGTATTTGGAAACCTGTGGGATCACAGATGGCCAGCTTTGAGCCATCTTGCCTGCACTGAGCCACTGCTCCCAGCTCACTACCTTCTGTTACATAAGGAATTCCATGTCCATAGGCATTATGAAGAACCCACTGTGCTACAGTGCCAGGCTGAGTGACTTAAGCCTGGAGCTGTACTATTTTCCTCAAGAAGTTCATGTTCCCATGTATGATGTCCACTGCCTTTAACCATATGAATAAGATTTGTAGTTATATAAGAAAATCTAAAACAAAGTAGAAAATTGTGTACAGTAAATATACCTTCAATATAGCAATTTTACCCTCAGGTGAACCAGTTTCATGCAGCACTGAGGAGGATCATGATGCCACTTAACCATCCCAGAATTATCTAGTTTTGTATTAATCATTGTGAACTCCGTTGCAACTGGGCAGTCCATTACTTCCACCCCACTTTCTAGAGTTCCTTTGGGAACTGCAGGAGTTGTGATCAAGAGCATGCCTGCTGTGGGAGGCCATTGATGAACCCAAGGTTTAAGAAACAAATGGGAAGCTTCTAGGGAAAACAAATTCATGTAAGATGCTGTGAAACCACACTGTTAGGGAACAGGAACCTGTGGCACAAGGGCCACACTCAAGGCCTGGAACAGTCTAAGTGTAATGGGAAAAATGTTAATTGACTTAGATATTCTAAATCTTTGCCTGGGGCTAGGCCCCAATTTGTATGGATTCTCATTATTCCTTCACCCAATATCCTTCCTAAGCAATATATATTACATAAAACTAGGTCTCTCATTCTCTTTAACATCACAGAAAATTGCACAATTAAACCTTGTACAGCAGAGATGTAACATTTTTTCAGTTTATAGCTCCCTATAAACATCTCGCTTAACATTCAACAGCCTAAATTATTATTTAGTGTATTATTAATACCTGTGTTCAAAACACCATTTTATCATTTAAAGGCAACAGGCAAGAAAAACGGAAGACGAATTATTTCCTCCTGAAATATATTCTTATTTTGGAGCTTTTATTGATAAGTAAAATGAATAAATGATGTGTCAAATAAATAGATGTACATTTTACAAAGTAATAATCACTATCTCATTTTATTAACAGAGTTTGATAGAAAGAGATCTTAAGAAAACTGGCATTAGGGCCAGGGTTTTAGCTCAGTGGTTTCGCTGCCTGCTGCACAAGCGCAAAGACCCGAGTTTGATCCCCAGTACCAAAAAAAAAAAAAAGAAAACTGGCATTTGCCAATTGTACAACCTCTTTGAAATGTCCTTTATTATACCAATGTTCAAGATGTACTCTATATTCTTAGCAGTCCTGAATAGATAATTGCAACTTTGTGTTCTTCCCTCAAGCATGATCCAGTGATGACCTAATTTACACATTTTTGGTTAATGCAATATTTTGATTACTATAGAATTGTATAGTAGAAAAAACATAGATTCAGTGTCAGAGAATTCCTGGTTCTGAATTGACTAAAAGTTAGTATGGACAATTTACCTATTTTCTTAAGCTTTGGTTCTCTCAAATATAAAAAGACTCACACTCCCACCAACAGTAGAGAATGGCTCCTTTTCCCACATGGTCCCACCAGAATTTGTTATTGATTGATTTCTTGATAATAGCCATTCTTTCTGGAGTGAAGTGGAAACTCAGGGTTGTTTTAATTTACATCTCTCAAATGACCAGAGATGTTGAAAATTTCTTCATATACTTATTTCCCATTTGTACTTCTTCATCTGAGAAGTGTGTGTTCATCCCAGATGCCCAATATGTTTTATCTAAAATGTTTTTATTGGTACATTTTAGGTATACAATACATTTACATTTATCTTTGGGTGCTTCTACCTGTACATGATGTATCTTGGTTCTCATTTTTTCCCCATTAACTGTGCGCCCTTCACCCCTAAACCCTTCCCTATTTACATACTTCATTTCCATTTTTTTTCTCATAATTTTTCCTTATCATTCTTTCCTTTCCCCATCTCCTCCCACCACCCCTACCCCTTTGGACCTTATCCTATTTCAAAGTATCAATTATTAGTTATTAAACCTTTTAAACCTTATGTACACTCTCAGTTTCTCACACCAGAGAAACTATTTGGTATTTACACGTGTGTCCTATTTATTTCACTTAAGAATATGGCCTTGATATGCATCCATTTAGCTATAAATGACTCTAATTTCTCATTCTTTACGGCTGAGTAGTACTCCATTTTATAAAAAAAAAACCCACAACTTCTTTATCCAGTTTCCAGATGACAGGCACTTGGGCTGTTTCCAAGCTTTAGCTGTAACAAACAGTGCCGCTATAAACATGGGTGCACATATATCTCTGTGGTATGAATCTTTTAATTCTTTTGGGAAAATACCCAGCAGGGGAATCAATGGGTAAATGGGACCTCCAGCCCTAGTTCTTTGAGATATCTCCACACTGATTTCCATAGTGGTCGCACCAGTCTGCACTGCCACCAACAATGGAGAAGGGTTCCTTTCTCTACACACCGCTGCCAGCATTTGTTATTTGTTGATTTCTTGATAGCAGCCATTCTTTCTGGGGTGAGGTGGAATCTCAGTGTGGTTTTCATCTGCATCTCTTGAATGACCGGTGAGGTTGAACATTTTTTCATATGTTTATTTGCTGCTTTTACTTCTTTGTCTGAGAAATGTCTGTTCATTTAAGATGCCCATTTTTGAATTGGGTCTTTAAATTTGGGGGGTCTGATTTTTTTCAGTTCTTTTATATTCTACATACAGCCCTAGTCTGAGTTACAGCTGCTAAAAATTGTTTCCCACATTGTAGGTTGTCTCTTAGCTCTGTTGGTGGTTTCTCTTGCAGTGCAAAAGCTTTTCAATAAGATGAAATCCCAATTATTGATTCTTTCTGCTAGTTCCCATGCTACTGAGGTTTTGTTCATAAAATCTTTTCCTATGCCAATATCTTCAAGAGTTCTACCTAACTTATCTTCCAGCAAGTTTAGTGTTTCTGTCTTAATATTTAGAGCTTTAATACACTCAGATCTCAGTTTAGTGCATGGTAATAGATATGGGTCTAGTTTTAATCTGACAGGTTGAAATCCAGTTTTTCCAACACCATTTATTAAATAGGCTATCTTTCCTCCAATGATGGTGGTTGGCTCCTTTGTCAAAAATGTCTGAAGTTGTTTTTGCATCTTCTAATCTATTCCAATGATCCTCAGGTCTGTTTCTTTGCCAGTACCATGCTGGTTGTACCACAGTAGCTTTCTAGTATAGCTTCAAGTTGGGGATTGTGATATCCCCAGCCATGTCTCTGTTGCCCAGAATTGCTTTTGCTCTTTTAGGTCTCTTCAGATTCCAAATGAATTTTTGGATTGTTTTGTCTAGCTCTGTGAAGTATATTGTTGGAATTTCAATCAGCATTGCATTAAATCTATATAGCAGTTTTGAAAGTATGGCCATTTTCACTATATTGATTCTTCCTACCCAGGAACTAGGGAAGTCTTTCCGTTTTCTTACATCCTCCTAGATCTCCTTTTTCAGGGTGCTGTAATTTTCAGCGTAGATGTCTTTTGCTTCCTTTGTTAGATTGATTCCTAGATATTTCATTTTTTGTGATGCTATTGTAAAAGGAATTGTTTCCCTAATTTCTCTCTCAATGAGTCTGCTATTGTGTATAAGAGGGCTACTGGTTTTTGAGTGTTGAACTTATATCCAGCTACTCTACTGAATCTGTCAATTAAGTCCAGAAGTCTTTTGGTAGAGTTTTTTGGGTCTTCTATGTAAAGTGTCATATCATGGGCAAATAATGACAGTTTCACTTCTTCCTTTCCTATCTTTATTCTTTTATTTCTTTCTCTTTTCTAATTGCTGTGGCTAATGTTTCCAGAACTATATTGAACAGGAGTGGTGATAGTGGGCATCCTTGCCTTGTTCCTGATTTTAGCTTGAAAGTTTTCAGTTTTAGACCATTTAGTATGATGTTGGCTGTTGGTTTTTCATAGATAGCCTTAATCAGGTGAGATAAAGACCTTCTATTCCAATTTTCTGCAGGGTTTTTATCATGAATGGGTGTTGGATTTTGTCAAAAGCCTTTTCTGCATCTATTGAGATGATCATATGGTTTTTGACCTTGATTCTGTTCATATAGTGTATTACATTTATTGATTCACGGATGTTGAACCATCTTTGCATCTCTGGGGTAAATCTGACTCGGTCAGGTTGTATGATCTTTTTCATAACACTCTGTATTCTGTTTGGCAGTATCTTGTTGAGGATTTTTGCATCTATGTTCATTAGGGAGATTGGTCTGTAGTTCTCTTTTTGGGTAGGGTCTTTCCCTGGCTTTGAAATCAAAGTCACACTTGCTTCCAGGAATGAATTTGGAAGCCTTGCTTCTCTTTCAATTTCCTTGATGAGTTTAAAGAGTAATGACATTAGTTTTTCTTTAAATGTCTTGTAGAATTCAGCAGTGAAGCCATTAGGACCTGGGCTTTTCTTTGTTGGTAAATTTTTTATTACATTTTCAATTTCACTCATTGTAATTGTGGTGTTTAGAATTTTTGAACCTTCTTCATTTAACTTTGGCAATTCATATGTATCTAGGAATCTGTCCATTTCTTCTGTGTTTTCCAATTTATTAGAGTACAGGTTCTCGAAGTAGACATTGATGATCCTCTGGATTTCTGCTTGTTCTGTTGTGACTTCCCCTTTTTCGTTCATAGTTGCATGGATTTGAGCCTTTTCTTTCCTTTTTTTGATAAGGTTGGCTGAAGGCTGATCGATTTTATTTATTCTTTCAAAAGACCAACTCTTTGATTCATTAATTTTTTGTATCAATCTCTTAGTCTCCATTGCATTGATTTCTGCTCTGATCTTTATAATTTCCTCTCTTGTATGGGCTTTGGGTTTGTTTTTCTCTTCTTTTTCTAGGAGTTTGAGGTTCTGCATTAGATTATTTATCTGAGTTTTGTTTTCCTAATATGGGTATTCACTGCTATGAATTTCCCATGTAGAACTGCTTTCATTGTGTCCCAGATTCCTGTATATTGTACTGTCATCATCATTTACTTGTAGAAACTGTCTACTTTCTTCTTTAATTTCTTCTGTGACCCATTGGTTGTTCGGGAGGGTGTTATTCAATTTCCAAGTATTTGTGGGAGTTTTGCAGTTTCTCATGTTATTGATCTCCAATTTTATTGCACTGTGGTCTGATAATATACAAGGGTGAATTTCAATTCTTTTACATTGACTTAGACATGTTCTGTGAGCTAGCATGTAGGTCTATTTTGGCGAATGACCCATGTGCAGCTGAAAAGAGTATGTATTCTGATTTTGTGGTTGGAACACTCTGTAAATATCTATTAAGTCTATTTGTTCAATAGCTTGGTTCAGTTCTAGAATTTCATTGTTAATTTTTTGTCCAGATGATCTATTTGTGATAGTGGGGTATTGAAGTCCCCCACTACAACTGTATTAGTGCTTATTCAGATGCCCATTCTTGATTGAGTCTTTAAATTTGAGGGTCTGATTTTTTGAGTTCTTTGTATATGCTAGATATTAGTCTTTTGTCTGAGGAACAGCTGGCAAAAAATTGTTCCCACTCTGTGGGTTGTCTTTTCATTCTGTTGGTGATTTCTTTTGTTGTACAAAAGCTTTTTAATAAAATGAGATCATGGTTGGTGATTCTTTGTAATATTTCCTGTGAGATCAGGGTTTGGTTCATAAAGCCTTTGCCTATAACCATGTCTTCAAGAGTTCTACCTAGTCTATCAGCCAGCTGATTCAGTGATTCTCTTTTAATATTTAGATCTTTGATCCATTTTGATTTTAACTAAGAGCATGGTGAGAAACATGGGTCTAGTTTTAGTCTTTGGTATGTGGACAGCCAGTATTTCCAGCACCATTTATTAAGGAGGCTTTCTTCCAGTGAAGGTGTTTAGCCCCTTTATCACAGACAAGGTAGCTGAGTGTGTTTGGAGTTGTTTCTGCATCTTCTAAACTATTCCACTGATCTTGGGTCTGTTTCTTTGCCAGTACCATGCTGTTTTTATCACTGTAGCTTTGTAGTATAATTTCAAGTCAGAGACTTTGGTGCCCCTTGCCTTGCCTTTGTTGCCTAGAATTGTTTTTGCTCTTCTAGGTCTCTTCTGTTACCAGCTGAATTTTAGGAATGTTTCCTCTAATTCTGTGAGGTATGCTATTGGTATTTTGATTGAGAATGCATTAAACTTGTATAACAATTTTGTGAGTATGGCCATTTTCACTATGCTGGCTCTTTCTACCCAAGAGCAATGTATCTCTTTCCATTTTCTGATACCCTCTTTGATCTCCTTTTTCAGCGTACTGTCATTCTCAATTTAAAGATCTCCCACTTCCATTGTTAGATTTATTCCTATGCATTTCATTTCATCATATACTATTGTGCAAGGTGTGGTTTCCCTAATTTCTCTCTCAGTGAGTTTGTTTTTTTTGTGTACAGGAATGCTATTGATTTTCAAGTGTTGACTTTGTATCTGGCTATATGACTGAATTTGGTTATTAAATCTAAAAGTCTTTGGTGGAATTTTTTCATCTTCTATATACAGCATCATATCATCTGCAAATAATGATAATTTAACTTCTTCCTTTCCTATCTTTATTCCTTTTAATTTTTTCTCTTGTCTAATTTTTCTGAGCTTCCATGTCCTAATTTTTCAAAGAAAAACGATTGCTTTTGTTAAAGAAGTTATCTGTAAATTTTAGTGCACATATTCATTATCAAATTGCAGGCTCATTCCTTTACTGGATATTGTTTTGCATAAATTAAAAGAGCAAGCCAGCTCTTTATTAGGTAAGATATTTAATATCCTTGGGTAATCAATAATACAGAAAACTTAACATTTCCCTTTCTAAGAACTTGAAGTTAATCTCAAAACTGATGTCATGAGAAACATGGAATTATACTTTCTGCCAACAGGTGACACATGTCAGATGTACATAGAGTGCATATTACCCTTCCCATTTCTTGCTGTACATCTATACATATTATTGTTGTACCATTAGGATTTTCATTGTCAGATCCCATTTTCTGCTTCCTGAATTTGTCTCTCTCCTGATTCAAAACCATCCCTTTAACACATCATTACTAATTAGATGATTAGAACAGGAGATAAGTTATTTGCATAATTTAATCATAAAAATAAGTTAAAGATACAGATTTTGCTGTTCATTTGTACAGTTATCTTCTTCAGCCCAGGGGGCTGAGATATTAATGTGATTAAACAGTATTTCTGCAAACAGGCAGCTGTGTGTCTTCTATTAAAGCAAGGCTGGAGGCAAATGAAAAATTAATTTTAGAAGACAATCAATTTTATTCTACATGACTGTAATAAATAACAGCCCATCTGCAGCCAACTCATTAAACCTTGGGAGGGTACATGTGTCACAAACTCTAAATGACACACAAGACTGAATTTTTCACCAAAATAGAATAGTAATAAATGGTCTATCAGCTACCTTATCAGCCTAGAAAGTCAATTACATGAATTTCATAGAAAATGAAAGGCATACAGTGTCATTCACAACCAACTGGTTAATTTAGTCCTGGTTGCAAGAATTTCTGAAAATGAATTCATTTTGTTGTGAATTTTTTCATTTTCTTCTGTTTGGAATATATGTATATGTGTGTATTCATTTATTAATGTGAGCATCACTTTAAGTATTGGTAAGATATAACATTTACAAAGCTTTTATTATGTGCTAAGCACTTTATGTACATGATCTCAATATTAACAACGCCATGAGTTATGTATGTAATATGCTCCCATTTTCAAATGAAAAAACTGAGGTTTAGATTGTCATACATCTAGAAAATGGTGGAGGCAGGACAAATATGTATATCTAAGATGAAATACTTATTATCTAAACTATTTTTCAAGAGGAGCTGTCAGTCAGAATCAGAATAATATGCTCCTAAAGTGTAGCAATAAATTCCCTTATAATATGAACAGTACCTAAAGTAAATCCATTTAATAATAATAAGCCATAGTTGCTCTTGCAAACCAAAATTGAAAACATTCTGGATAGTTATATCCATGTACTATGTTTGGCACTGCAAATGATAAAATGACACATCAGATTTTTCTGAATTTGAGGGACTTAACAGCTAGTTCGAAAGGACAGAATAAAGACCTTAAAACTCAATAATTTGTATTCTAAAACCAGAAACAATGTGCAGATACAAGTTCAGAAAAGCAATAAATCACTGTCAAAAGAGGGAAGTTCTTACAGGTAAGACTTCAGGTAGATCTTTAAAGATAGTTGTTTCAACAACACCTTGAGCAGAATTATTAGAATGCAATCTCAATTTCATCATTTTGTTATATAAGTTTCCTCAAGTAGTTCATAATACATTAGTGCACTTCCATTCTGTTTCAAGAAATGTGTCAATGATTCATTCTTAAGTAAAATATTCAAGTTCAAATTTCATTAGCTTTGAAATAATATCAGACAGGATGATTAATCACTAGTTGCTTTGCTTTGCTTTGCTTTGCTTTGCTTTGCTTTGCTTTGCTTTTGTGTAAAAGATTAGGGTTATAATGCCCCAAACAATCTTTCTACAAAACTTTGGACAGCCTATCCTGAGTGAGATAAATCAGTTTAATGCATGCCTATGTCTCTTTCCAATGCTATATAGAAAGGGGAGTCATGTATTTTTAATCAACTCAAGAGAGCTAAAATCAAATTCTAACAATGGAATTGTCTTTTCACCCTAAACAAGAGTCTTAATAGCAGATGTTACTACATCTGGTATTCCTTATTATGCTCCAGCTGCAGAAATTAATACTCAAAATCATTGACAGAATCTAATAAGAGTTTGCAAATGCTGACCAAACTCTTCTTCCCAACTACCCTATTAAGATTGCAGGTGAATGGCTGGGCAAGCCCTATCAGAGGAAATTTGTTTTCTAGGTAATTGGCAATGAAATAAGACTAAGATCACCAACTTCTTTGCTTTACTCTGTAATGATTTCACATGAGAATGTGATTTAAAGATTTACCTACTTCATCACCGAACCTCTAAGGGCATAGAAATCCTAAAATTAGTCACAGTAGCTTTGAGAAGTATTATTAAGAATGCTTAAATTGGAACAGCATGTGTTAAATACAGAAGATAGATAAAGGATAGATAGATAGATAGATAGATAGATAGATAGATAGATAGATAGATTTTGTTTCTGCCACTTTGAATGAATTATGAACCATCTACAGGTAAAAAACTATGGGCATTTCTTAGTAGTGTAGCTTGTCAAACAGATTTGTAGTACTTTGCTCATAAAATAGTCAAGTGCTGAAATGAAAGTAGGAACTTATTTACCTCACAAGTCATTGACAAGTTTCTTAAAACAGAATAGAAGTAAACTAATGTACTGGGAAATACTTGTTTCCACAAATTGTCTCAGATGCTGGACATGGAATTACTGGACTTAATGTTTGCCCTGCTGGATTTTGGTCTTGCTTTGGTCCCATTCCTTTCTATCCCATTTGCAATGGGAATGTTTATTTTGCCTTATTGTATGCTGCAAGTGTTAAACTTTCTTTTCATTTGTACAAGGGCTTGCAGCCAGGAGTTTGCATTAAATCTCAGAAAAGACTTTTGACTTGGACTTTTCAGAAATGCTGAAACGGTTAAGACTTTGGCAACACTTGGAGATGGACTAAATATTTTTTCATAAATAAAAATGCATGAGCAGATCCGAGGATCAGTGGAATAGATTAGAAGATGCAGAAACAACTCCATACATGCTCAGCTACCTGATCTTTGACAAATGAGCCAACCATCCTCACTGGAGGAAAGATAGCCTCTTTAATAAATGGTGTTGGAAAAACTGGATTTCAACCTGCCAAAGATTAAAACCAGACTCCTATCTTCTACGGCGTACTAAACTAAAATTGAAGGGATTAAAGATCTAAATGTTAAAGCAGAAACACTAAACTTTCTGGAAGATAAGTTAGGTAGAACTCCTGAAGACAATGACATAGGAAAAGACTATGAACAAATCCTTAGTAGCATGGGAACTAGCACAGAGAATCAACAACTGGGATTTCATCTTATTAAAAAGTTTCTGCACTGCAAGAGAAACTGCAACAGAGCTAAGAGACAACTTAGAATGTGGGAAAAAAAATTTTATCGGCTGTTCCTCAGACAAAGGTCTAGTATCTAGAATATATAAAGAAATTAAAAAATCAGACCCCCCAAATATAAAGATCTAATTCAAAAATGGGCATCTTAAATGAACATACATTTCTCAGACAAAGAAGTAAAAACAGCAAATAAACATATGAAAAAATGTTCAACATCACTGGTCGTTCAAGAGATGCAGATGAAAACAATGCTGAGATTTCATTTCACCCCAGAAAGAATGGCTGCTATCAAGAAATCAACCAATGACAAATGCTGGCAGGGTTGTGGGGAGAAAGGAACCCTTCCTCATTGTTGGTGGGAGTGCAGACTGGTGCAACCACTGTGGAAATCAATATGGAGATAACTCAAAAAACTAGGATTTGAGGTCCCATTTGACCCAGCTATTCCTCTGCTGGGTATCTTCCTAAAAGAATTAAAAGAATCATACCACAGTGATATATGCTCACCCATGTTTACAGAGGCACAATTTGTAATAGCTAAAACTTGGAAACATCCCAATTACCCATCAACTGGAGACTGGATAAAGATGTAGTTTTTTTATAAAATGGAGTACTACTCGGCCATAAACAATGAGAAACTAGAGACACTTATAGCTAAGTGGATGTACATTGAAGCCATACTCTTAAGTGAAATAAATAGGACACACATGTGTAAATACAGAATAGTTTTTCTGGTGTGAAAAGCTAAAAGTGTAAATAAGGATCAAAATGTATAATTGATATTGTGAAATAGGAAAAAAAAGTCTAAAGGAGTAGGGGAAGTGGGAGGAGTAGGGAAAAGGAAAGAAGGGAAAACAAAAAATATGGGAAAAGGAAAAAAATGGAAGCAAAGTCTTTGTAAATAGGGAAGTGTGGAGGAGCTGAAGAGAGGGTAGGAGAATGAGGAAAAAATAAGAACCAAGATACATGATGTGAATGTACAAGATCCCAATGATGAATGTAACTGTATTTACGTATTGTGTACCTAAAGTGTACCAATAAACGTAATGGAAAAGGAAGAAAGGAAGAAAGAAAGAAAGAAAGAAAGAAAGAAAGAAAGAAAGAAAGAAAGAAAGAAAGAAAGAAAGAAAGAAAGAAAGAAAGAAAGAAAGAAAGAAAGAAAGAAAGAAGAGAAAGGAAGGAAGGAAGGAAGGAAGGAAGGAAGGAAGGAAGGAAGGAAGGAAGGAAGGAAGAAAGAAAGAAAAGTGCATGAGTTCGTGGGGACCCAGGAGCAGTATGTTTTGGCTTGTGTCTATATTTTCCCCCCAAGTCTCATGCGGTCATAGGTAGGGTTTTTCAGAGGCAGCTGTATCTAGAGTGTGTGATAATTGGCTTAAGTGTGTGATGCTAGTATCAAGGGTGTGTGATTACTAAATTAGTCCACTGATTTGTTTGGCATATTTCTGGGTGTGAGTAATGGGAAAGCCCACTCTGGGGGGTGAGTGTTAGCCACTCTAAGTCGGGTAGCCTGGATAGAATATAAGGGACAGAGAGTGACCTGCTGTTATTGTTTGCTGCTTTTCGCTTACTACTTCATTGTGTTGCTGCATTCTGCCTGCCACAAACTGTTTCTCTTCTGTGATTCCCATCTGCCATGCCACCCTACCTTGGAGCCAGCTGATTATGGACTGAAAGCTCTACAAACTGAGCTACAACAAGATTTTTCCTTATTTAAATTTGTGTGCTGGGTATTTTGTCTCAGTAATGAGAAAAGTAACCAAGACACCACCTAATGATAACTTTCCTGAAGCCCTAATACCATATCAACATACCTAGCCTTCCCACCTTCTAACATAGAGACACTCATCTTGCTCCTCCTATCTAAAGCTAATGCCTCTACTAGTGCACTGGATTCTATCCACTTTCCTTACAATATTTTGTCATCATTACTGTCTCTAACAATTTATTTTATTTATACTGGATTATTCTGAACTGCAAATGTTATCATTTCTTCTTAGTAAAAATAATAACCTCTTGACACACTCCATCCACATTCACTGCTCTCAGGCTACTTCCACCCCATGTTGTTTGCTATTTTTGTAGAAAACCCCTGGGAAGTGCAGTACATATTCTGTCTCCAATTTCTCTATTCTCTTCTCTCTTAAACACATTCCATTCAGGCTTTTTTATTTCCATTCCTCCACAAAAACTACTTGTTTTAAGGTCATCAATGGTTTCCACTGCCACATCTACTGATTGCCAATCTTAGTATCTTTTCTTATTTGACTTTTAAGCAGTATTTGACATAGTTAATCATTTCCTTCTTGTTGATGCATTTTTACTTAGTTTTCAGAAGGCCATTCTTTCTTGATTTTTCCTTCTACTTCACTGGACATTCCTTCTCAGACTTTTTGTTCATATCTCCTCTTCCCCCTGATTTCTTTATATTGATGTGACTATGGACTCAGTCCAAAACTCTCTTTTCTCTTTATAATCACTGCCGTCCTCAATGCATTATTTTCCATTCAAAAGTTTCTCTCAAACATGTCTTCATAAAGGGATAAAAGATACCCAAAAACTAATATGTACAAAACTAAACCCTTGTACTTCTACAACTTGTTCCACCTAGAGCCTTCCCTTTCTCAAGTGCTGGAAATCATTCTCCCAGTTCTTTGTCCAAGTCCTGCAGTTATGTGTGACCATTTTACCTCACATTCAGTGTCTGATCCATCAGGAAGTGCTATTGGTTCTAACCTCAAAACCTATTCAGAATCTGAACAATTCTTATCATCTTTGCTCTAACACTGTGTTCTAGTATGCTATAATCCCTCTCTCTCTCTCTCTCTCTCTCTCCACTTCAACATCAACAGCATCTCGATTTCTACTCTATTCTCAACCAAGCAGCCAGAGTGACTCTTTAAAACCTATGTCAGATCATTTTTTGCCCTTGTTTGAAATGCTGCAATGATTCCCCATTTCATCCAATTTACAAGCCAATGACTTCAAAATGACCTAAAAGAACCCATGTGGTAACACCTCCCCCAACATTACCGTTATGATGTTTCCAATTAATCTTCTATCACTCACTCCACTGCAGCCATATTCACTTTCTTAATTTTTCTCAAACCTACCAGGCATGCTCCTATACAAATGACAAATAAGTACATGAAAAAAGTTCAACATTTCTGGCCATTAGAGAAGTGCAAATTAAAACAACACTGATATTCCATTTTACTCCAGAAAGAATGGCTATCATCAAGAAACCAAATAATAACAAATGCTGACAAGGCTGCAGGGAGAAAGGGACCCTTCTACATTATTCTTGAAAAAGTAAACTAGTACAGTCATTGGGAAATCATGGAGATTTCTCTAAAAACTAAAGATAGAAATCCATTCAACCCAGCTATCCCCCTTATAGATATCTTCCTGAAAGAGTTACATCATATTACAGTGATACATGCATACCTATGTTTGTTGAAGCACAATTCATAATAGCTAAGTCTTGGAAAGATGAATGGATAAAGAAAGTGTGCTATTTATTAACAATGAAGTACCACTCTGCCATAAAGGATAAACTCGAGTCATTTGTAGGAAAATGAATGCACCTTGAGACCATAATATTGAGTGAAATAAATCAGATACACAAGTTTAAATATTTCATGATTTTTCTTAAACAAGAAATCCAAAATATAAATAAAGAGCAAAATAAAAGATAGATAATAGGAAATAGGGAAATCTTTTGCAAAAGGAAAGGGGACCAAGAGATGGAGGAAGGGAGAGAGAAGGGAAGAGATGGTGGTGAAAAAGAAATAGGGTGTGTTGTGTACATGTAACAATTCATCATGAGGAATATAATTATGTACTGCAAATATGTAGTAATAAAAAATAAAAAAGAAAGAATGGTTTGTATATCTAAAAAAATTTGTTTCTTCAGCCTGAGGACAATTTTTCTTCTGATTCTGTTTGGCTTTCAAGTCTGTGAGCAAATCATACATCTTCAATGAAGTTTACAATGCCCATGCTACTTAAAACAGCAACTGACCTCAATCTCCACGTGCTTATTTTTCTCTACTTGCTTTGTTTTCTGTGGCACTTATCACCTGCTAACATACAATATAATCCCCTTCTTTAGTATGAATACTGTTGTCTTCCCCCATCTACAATATAATGCCCTAGAATTTTACCTCCTTTTCAAGAGCAGATAATCTTTGCCTGTTATTTTTAACAGATGTGTCCAAAGCACCTAAAAGAGGGCCTGACACATAGTAGATATCCAAAAGCTATTTGATGAATGAACAAAGCGTAACAATATCTTCATGTATGTATGCATTATATTTAGAATAAGGTGTAGAGCATCCTGAAGTCACCCAAAGATTGTAGTATAGGATTTTGGTTATAAAAGATTATTCATATATTTAGTAAAGAGGCCACAATTTAATAAATTCTTTCAATATTATTCTTTAATGGACTGCTGCCATCTCTATATAGTACTTTTTTGAATTATTAAGTTTTTCATTCAAAATATTAAATTTTTTGTCATCTTCCAAAACCATTTTGTACATGCTTGCAGAATTGAGGCTTTATCCAGGAGGATTTTGCTCCTATATGTCTGAAGAAAACATCACTAAAAGTCAGTAGTTCCTCTAAGAGTACTCTGAAGACATTATATTGAAGCTCTTGAGTATTGGTTCTCTTTCCTAATTAACTCTACTTGTCACTACAAGATTTCTCATAAATTTCTAACTACCTAACTAAACTGTTTTTGCTAAAGTCCATCATTCTATACAGCATAGAGAATATGTTGTACTAGAGGAAGCACAATAGAAGGTTTAGAATGAAGAATTAACTTAGTCTATACTAGAATGTATGGTCTTTGATAATTCATTTCACTTGCCTACATTTCTATTTTTCTCATCTAAATTTGAGATCAGATGACCTGGCTCTTGGAACTGCTGCAAGAACAAATGTGGATAGCATGGAATCAGCTTTGCAGTTTCTGAACTCCTGCACAAACACAAGATGCAGTACTATTATTCCCTAAAAAAGCATTGCAAGCCTCATTGTAACCATGGAAGATGCTGATTTAGCATTGAGTAAAAAAAGTTCACAATTAAGTAATCCCCAGAAGTACCATGTTGTAAAGCAATCAGCCATCTGTTTCTAAAAATTTAGAAATTTTACAACAAAATTTTAAAAACAAACTCTTCTAAGGTTTGAATTAAATGAGTCAGTGTATTTGAAGGTACTATATAAACTATGAAGCCAGTTTATACACAGAAAGTTTTTATGATTGCACATTGCTAGTAATTTTAGCCTTCAGATGTATTTTTGGAATAAAGGGATGTAGTAAATATTTCAATTTTATTGTACTTATTAGATCTAAAAATGAAGGAAATGCCATTGTGATATTCTTTAATTCAAAGTTTAATGTTCTTTAAATAATCTTGAATCCAGTGACTCAATTACTCCCTAAAATGCAAAGTTAGTTACCACTGAATGTGATAAAAACCACACACAGTACCCAAAGGCAAAATTTAGCCTTTTTAAAAAATTTTTTAAAATTTTTTAAAAATTCATATTCAACATGTGTTTCAAAAATGTGCTATGGCAAGCTATAATCAAGATAACAGGTCAGGAGTAGCAGGGAAACTTCCCAAAGATACGTAAATGGACACTGTTTAATTGTTTTAATTAAAGTAATATTTATAAGAATACTACAGAAATAGTAATTTAATGACATTTATACAAATACTCTATTACAATTTCTGTGCCACCAGTAGACCTTAAATGGAATAACATTTCCACATTTTGCCATTAGTATTTTTATTGTTATTAACAGCTAATGTTTTTATGCTTTCTGTTCCTGTCGATAAGTATGTTTAAATTGACCGTTAAAATAAAATATCAATTTAAAAAGATATTCAGGGCTTAGGGCTATATTTCAGTAATAGAGCAGTTGCCAGCTCGTTCTTTATTTCCATGTGAAATATTTTCTAATCAAGTTTCTCCTCCCTTATTTTGTCTCATTTCTTTGTCCATACTCAAATAGTTCTTCAGTCTTTACAAACAAGAGACTTCCTAATTGGACAGAAAACTAACTTTCTGAGCTGCACTGTTCTGTCTTTGATGTTACGTGGATCCATATGTGTCACTCACTTTTACATTTTTCTCACTAATATAGAAAAAGACCAAAAGAGTGGAAATAGTTTTACTGTGTTTACATTTAAAAATTGAAAGATCTCTTGAAAACAAAACCAAAAATCTCACTAGACAATACATAGCAGATTAGTCATTCAATTCAATGGAACTAAAGTGCAACAAATAATAAAACTGTACACACTGGCAGAATGGAGATTATGGAAATATCATATAATCTCATGAAATCTCATTCCCTTAAAATGAAAAAAATTTGTCAGTCCCCTAATATGACAAGGATGAATCTAAAACAATTGCAAATGTAAGAAAATAACTATCTAATATATTTATACCAATTAATCTCTGAAAGAGTCACTGCACTCTAGAGGTCACAATGTCCATCATCAAAATGATTGCTCTTGCCAAGACATGATCAGCATCAAGACCATGATATTCCTTTTTTTAATTATAAGTTGAAAATTGAATAATTTCCTTCACAGAATAGAAACCTTCATAAAAATCGTATTTATAGCTATGCTTATCAGTGTGTTTTGACCCAAAAGCCGTGATTCTTCTAGTGTCCAAAAATATTTATTTATCTTAAGAAGATGGTTATTTAGGGGTCCTAAGAACAGGAAAGCATGTTCAAGTCAACAACTGACCTCATGTAGTTTGCCAGGTTTTCATTTGCTAATGGCCTATAATGAGGGCCTATAATTTATATCCATTAATAACATAAATCTTTCCACAGACAGTATAAGAGTAAATTCAAGCAAAATACACTCACCAACATGATCCAGACCACACTGCTGCTTTCTGTGACATATATACTATATGTCTGTTTGTACTTTGCTCATTTCAGATATTTTTTGCATGAAGAATTTGAGATTTAGTGCAACCTTCACATATTTTTAGAGCAGTGGTAGCGAACCTACGACACTCATGCTGCAGTGGGCTGATTGTACCATTGAAAGCTCTAAAAGATTCACCATCACTCTTCTAGAGTATCCCCCTTCCTCCTACCAGTGAATGCTCATAAAATGGAAATGAAATTTAATATCATAATATGCAAACTATATTTAGACAGGGAGATATTCTGAGAATACTTTATAATCCAGTGAAAAACTTAAATAATGTCATTTTAATTTTTCATGTTTTTGACTTATATCCACCATTTATTTTTCCTTCCAATAATGTAGGTGAGCTAAAAGTTAACCATAGAACAAAACTCTATTCCTAGGTAATCTAAATATGAGACAATAAGAATGTAGATAATTACTTTTCATAGAATTGCACACAGCAGATATTTATTAAATATTTGCTGAAATAACAAATTAATTGAACTGGAGAATATCATACATTATAAGTAACGTTATTGTTCAAACAGAATGCTCTAATTGGCTTATAAAATGGTATCTAATGCTTGTGTACTATGCAAAAAATGTACCATGCAGTAAATTTTTTCTATGAATGTACTTCCCTTTGTCTTCCTCAAATACAAACCTAGAAGATATGCATGAATCTATCTACAAATTGAACTTAGAACTTTAGCAGATTATAGGATAAGCTATCTTCAAAGCAACAATCTTAACATTAACATTGAATATTTAATTATATATGTTTGCAAATAAACTTTTTTTCCAGTTATTTACACTTAAATATTTAAGGGTCAATGTATTCTGAATGAATACAGACAACACTTTCTCATCTCAGTTTTAATTTGTGTCATAGAATATTGTACAGGATGATGTATAAAGCAAATAAAGCCCTAAACTTGAGAATTTGATTAGTTTAAAAGTCTTAACACAAATGAAAGTAAGCTTTTTAACTTAAAAAAAAACATTTTTAACTCTACAGTTGCAAGTTTAATAACTGTTTCTATATGGACATTTTTAATTGAAAGCTAAAAAAAAGCCTACTGTTTACTGATATAACACATAAACTATATAACATATAAAAAAGCAATTTAAAGATTGTTTAGCAATAGATATGGCAAAAATGTGTAATCTCAAAGATTCTATAATTTAGCAAATAAAATAGAAAGGATAAATGTGTTTTATAAGCCCTAAACTAAAGATTTACTTATTTAAAATTAAATAAATAAAAATAAAAATTTAAAATATCTACATGTTAATGACAATATAGCAGAAAATATACTCATTGAAGTCCAACATACAGATACTATGTAAATTGCACCTATGACCCAAATATCAATAGCCATTAAGATGTTTTGCATTCTTATATGGTAATTATGTTCTTTACACGTTTTTACTTTAGTACAATAGAGAATTATACATTAGATTCATAATATAAATAATTCATAATTATAATAAAAATAAATTTATCCAAATATTGTTTGTGATAATAGTAAATATGCTTTTTAGAAAAATATATGAGAGAAGTCTTCTTCCAAAAAAACTAAAAGCTCAGAATATAACATATTGCTGTAAGCTGTAATGGTTATAACTATTAATCCAATACACCTTTTATACAAACTCATGAACACATGAGTGGAAAAATAGCACAGATGTTCATCTTTAATGCAATTTCTATTCAATTTCCTAAGTGTGGTCCCTGTGTGCAAACTAGCTTAACATTATGTTTAGCTTGCAAATTCTTTTAATAAATAATGAATGCAATAAAACTAGGAGATCAATGGCAAGCTGAGAAATAAAAAAAGCCTTTTGTGTTCAGGCTGTTATCCACTTCAAACTTTAATCTGGAGACAGATCAATATTACTTTTTTCTTTTTAACCCATCACATAAATAGCAGATAGACTAAATGTAGCCTAAATGCTGTTACCAGCTAACAGCTGTCAACAACCCGATAAGATCATTGGACACAATTGTAATTGAATGCTTTATACCTTAACATACACACTACATTATACACTACTAGGCAGTCAACTTGTTTACAAATAAAAAGATTGTGTAGCAATAAAAATATTGTGGCTCATGATTTTTTAAATTTTCCTGTACTGCATAATTTTTCAGTAGGGCAATTACAAAGTTTTCACCACAATTTGCTCTAATAAACTAAATAATAATAATGAGGTAAAATCGTACATAAATATGTGTACTTTCAACTGCAGGGTCCTAAATGAAAGGAAATTTTACTCTTCAATGTTATAATTTGTAGGAACTAATTTACACCTTTAATCAGGTGGGTAGGAGGATACTTCATGTAAGTTTAAGCTTCAACTGGATCTTCAGATTATTCAGGGAAAAATAAAGACATTTTTCTTAATATGTATTTGTGTTTCCATTCACAGATTCTAGAAAGAAGGGAGGAAAATCTTCTTACTTATTCCTTTTGGATAACCAACCATTTACTGTTTGAAAATAATCTCAAATCAACTGCTACAAAAGTTAGTGCTGATATCAAGTATTATAAATCTAAATCAGTGAGAATCATTTTATAGTATTAGTCTTGTTTTATTAATTCTTGCCTATTCATAATATTTGAACATTTGCCATGGGTTTTATTAAAAGGAAGTATCAAGAATTCATTATTTCTATGATAATATATTTCAATTCAAATATTTTAATTTCATATATGATATTTTGTTACATTTACATCTAAATTTATGAAAGATTTATAGCATAATTTACAAATAGTATTACATTGGAGTTAATTTTCAGGATTATGTGACTCTAATAACTGCAAGCTTTATGTAACTCAGCTTTTTTAACAGCAATTGATACAATGATTTCTGATAGAAGGAATGAGTGTGTGCGTATACATAGGTGTAGGATCGTGTTCATTCAGCAAATGTGAATTAAGTGCCTATATATCCACAATATTAGGTTTAATGAAGTTTTGCAGTGAATATTACTGGAGTTAAAAATGACTATTCAGATGGGCTGGGGATTTAGCTCAGTGGTTCCGCCGCCTGCCTTGCAAGCACAAGGACCTGAGTTCAATCCCCATTACCAAAAAAAAAAAGAAATGACTATTCAGAAATTTTTATTACAAATCCCAGGTTTTGTTTAATAGAACAATTTTGTTTAATGACATCAAGATAGCTACTGATAAAGTTTGCCTTTTATTTACATTTTTTTCAATTTTGTATGAGCAATTTACTCCTTATATCTACAATCCCAGTATACTATTATAATATAAAACAGCATTAAAGAAAAATGTGTTGAGATCTCACCATGAAGTCATTTGTTTTTTAAATAAAATTTCAAAAAAGAAAGTTAACCATTGGTCATAACTTTATTGAAATTCACAAAAACTAAATTCTACTATAGATCATAGGGTGTACTTAAATTACAATACAAATATTATCCTAACACTGGACATAAAAATTTTTCCTACAGAATTTAAGAACTAAACAGTATGATGTAATAGTGTTTCCTATTGTCCTACTCTACTAAAGGTCATAATAGAGTCATGATTAGAGAATATCGCCAAGGCCTATGCAAAGAGAATCTATTTCTAAAAGCTGATTATTCAAAAATACATATTTTTTCAGAAACTTGAACAAAAGAAAATTGAATCTCCTTTGCAAATTTGCATCTTCAAATATAAAATATTAACTAAAACTATTTCCCATCAACCAAGAGCAGTTTCCCTCCCAAAACCATAAAGAAATGATGAGTGAAATGAAATAAAGCATGGTAATTATTATATTCAATGCAGGTAGGTAAATTTCACTAGAGTTATATTAATGTTTCTTTTGATTTATATATGCTCTTCTTTAGTCTATGAAATTAAACTATAAAGTTAATATTTATGTTAGTCAATGTTTTATGATTTGTAATTGCTCAGAATATAAATAACTGATATATACTAAGTGAAAAAAACTTTTCAAGATTTTCAGCATCACAAAATGAGGAAATGATGAATACACAATGGATAGGCTATCTTCTTCCGACTAAAAAGTATTAAATACCAAAGGAGTTCTAAATCCCTTGGTAAGAGTGTATTACAGCTGTATTAAGCCAACAAAAAAGTTATTAGTGAGGATTTCAAACTAACACCCTTCTGTAGTCAATTGGGATGCAGTATAATTCTACTTACACTGACACTTTCAATGTGTTCCAATCATATATTACTAATTTTCATTTTTCCCCCTGTGATTAAATATTAATGTGGAGGCAATTTAAACTGCTACACCATTTTGGGATAGTTAACAATTTAACATGAATATTAAGAGTCTTTCTTATGAAAAAAACTTATGATTGTCTTGATATTTTTCTCTGATCCCTCAGTAAAATAAATTTAGAGGTTCTAGCAGAAACTGGAAAAGGAATGCTGCCACTTTAAAAGCTTCAATCTCTTTGACATTGCTGGCAGTGTATGGGAACATTAATGCATCTGTCATGATAACAAGCTAAGAATAACATCTAGACATCAAACCGAGCAGAGAATCCATCTGAAGTGATTCATTCAGATCTGTCTCATTGATTTATTAAACACAGGGCAACATCTGCAGCCTCACAGAGCCCCTTGGTGAAATTAATGCAAGATCAATTCAAATGGAAACAAGTGTAAAAGAGATAAATCAAAACACAATTTGCATGCAGTTCCACAATCAGGCTTATTGGGTCCAAATGCTCAATTTCACATCCAAAGCAAATGTGTTTAAATGTTGTTTTATCTTTGTAGAACTGTGTGATCTGAAGTGACAGTAAAGCGTGCGGGTTGAGATGTTGAAAGGGGAAAAGGAAAAAAAAATGTCACCAAAGACCTTTTGAATATGCGACAAGAATATCATTAGTACCTAATTGTTTTAGTTTGGGAGAAAGGTTTGATGTCTTTTCTCCAAAAGCATATTTTCAATTGTGGCTCAATTGGAGAGGTTTTAGTAAATATTTGAAATATATAGAATGAAAAAAACTAAATTACATGTATTTTTACATGCACAAGATAAAGTGCCACCAGAGATCTAGGTTGCCAACTACCAATTGTGATTAAAGATTCTCATAATTATATTTGGCTGGATTTTTAAGACATTTAGAAATTTCACTAAGACAAAATAAGGTTACTTAATAGAGCACCAAATAATTCAGACTTGATAACTTCTACAAGTATTAGGGGAATTCTATGTAAAACTACATAAAACCTTTGCTTCTGAACACCATCATGTCCTATTTCTTGACATTCATGAACTATAAAGATATTATATATGAAAATCTAAAGATGTACTCCAGTCTCTCTTGAATCATTCTTTTAATTTAGTATCCATTCCCTAATAAATGAGTTTTGAAGCAAATATGTTAAAGTATTTAGATAAATACAAAAATTATTGATTATGCAAAAGTATGCATTTTAAATGAATGTACACGTTGAAGTCCTGTGCATTGCAACATGACTGGATTGTTTTACTTAATAATCTTGACACCATTCCCCTAATAAAAAATAGAGTACCATTGACTATGTAAACACTTTGAATAAAAAAATGGCTAGCACATCATTATCCTATGAAATAAAATGTCCGCATTTACTATCCAGATTCATTTCTAGAAATGTTATCATTTTTGAAAATGTAAGTAATACAAAATATTAGGTCAGGAAAGTGATATGAGTTCATTAGTAAAATTGATGTGACTTAACTGTACTGGAAATCCAAAACATTAATTTTTAAATTAAATTGTGTTATTCTATATAGATCGTGAATCATAAAGTATTCAAGTGAAAATAAATACAAAGCCAAATTCATCCAGTTTTACAGTAATCATGTCTAGTATTAGAAAGCGTTTAAAATTTTTGTAAAATACATGTCAATTATAATTCACATAATATAAACCACATTTATATCCTGTTGACGTGACAAAATAATAAACTACAATTGAACCATTTTGAGTTTATATTTTTAGAATTGAATTTTATTCATTTGAGTTTATGTTGAATCATCATGTCCCCAAAGATATTACCAGAATATTTTCTTAATCATACATTCTTGTTTCTCCAAGCATCCAGTTAACTATATCTAAGTGACTAAATAACATTAATCAGTTTCCTCTAATGAAATAGATGCTGATCATGAAATCTGAAAATGTTACCTTTATATAGATGGTAGATAAACGGTGATAACAATAAATGTGTTTATTAACTTTCATATTTAGTGAAGCCAATTTTTAAGTTACTTTTACTGCTACCAACAGAATTTGGCAAGAAAAATCCATTGCAAAATAGTGAGCATTTTAGACATTGGCTTTCTCAATCTGACTCTCTGTCTGACATTAAAAACTCCAAGTATTCTTGTACAGAAAAATGAAATAAAAAATCCCAGTGCTTTGTTTGCAACAGCAAAAAAGCTAAATGAAGATAGTAATTTTACTATTTGGTTTTAAGCCTTTTACAAATAATTTTCTTAATCATTTTTAAATTTCCTCATAATTTAATTTTTGAACTTAAAGAGAATGAAGGGAAAATATTGTATAGCCCTTCAAAATTTCAGTGATATAAATCTTCGCTTACCTAATGGAACAATAAATAGTCAAGAGATTTAGTCTTAGTATTCTCTAGTAGTTGAAGCAGATATTTCCCATATTCATTTTTGGAATGAAAACTTGGAATATTTCAGTAATTGGCTGAAACAAAATACTTCATACAAGACACTGGTAGAAATCTGGTTATGACATTCAGTAATATCAAAGAAACAATCATATACATGAATTTAACTCATTCATTTTTCTATAGTGTAAAATAATTAATGAAAATGTGCACTGAATCAAATCAAGATGCAACTGGTGGCAATATGTTAAGGTGTCTAAAAGTAATGAATTTGAACATGATCAAGTTTGCGTGTTTTGGTATAGTACAGAAAGCATAAAATACCCTTAAATTGTGACCTTTACTCTCCTGCACATATATGACAGAGAAGGGAATGAATGTTTATTATGCAGGAAAAGAAAATTATCAATGACATTATTATGAGTAGGCCTTCCATTTAACTGCATATTATGAAAAATTATTCGTAAGAAGATCAATGTTTTCTTTCAAATAAAAATAGTATGTGAGCATTTCCACTCTAAACATATACTTCTCGCTTGTACTTCCCTGATCTCACCTTTTAGCTAGAAAAACTAAAAGCTCATGAGCCCTCAAGGGCAAACCTCTTTAGCCAGGTCTCATTTGGTATGTCACATCTTCTCCTCGGGCGTCCCTGTGAGATCTTCTCTTCTATCTTTCCCTCATTCTGTGGCATCATTCTGCTCTTTTCCTACATTTCTTCTCTCTTGCTGATCACGAGTCATCTACTTTATGTTGTCTGTCTTGTTCCTCTTTCCTATTTACATCCTTCATTTTTGCTTTCACTGAATTAAAAAGTCATAGAAAGAATGCTGATTTAAACACTAATTTCAAATTCTATTTAAAAATACAGATTTTGGAATTATTTAAAGTACATATTTCTAAAAACAATGTTACCTAAAATCATAAAACACCTTTAATAAGCATTATTGTATTTTATAATTTTAACAACATGACTATTAGTGCATTTGCATTGGTAAAATTAGGTGATGTTATTTTGCCATTATATTTTTTCCAAAAATTGTCTTCTTTTTCCACCTAAAAATTTCAATGTAGGTATGTTTTAATAATTTTCTCATTTTCTTTTATGGATTTCACTCATACAATATTATTTCATAAATTTTTATAATATATATTGAGATACTTATGATACAATTATAAAAATGCATGTAATAAATAAGAGACCTATAAAGAAAAAAAGGTAATAGAAGGGACATGTATCATATCAAATGTATTTTTCCCTCCATAGTTAATATTTCTATATCACCTCTACACACACACAAAAAAAAGCAGTTCAAACAAAAATGTTGACTATGCAAATGCTATGATAAAGAGTAAATAAAACTTAATTAGATTAAAATAATAAGAAAACATATTATAAAACAAGGTCCAAAATTACAATACTATCACCTGTCTCTGGGTAACCCAAGTAATTTATCATTCTTCCCTTAAGCTCCAGCAAAAATTAATTAAGGAAAAGTTTCTATTTACAGAAGGAAGCATAAAAATCACAATAAAACTCTAATCTCTTTATTTTAAAAATAAAATATATTTTTCTCAAAAATGTGTAAAATAATTATGAAATTAAGGAAGGGCTTCCTATCAGTAATAACTTTATGAATGGGTGTGTGTAAGAGAGGAGAAGAGAGCAAAAGAGAAAATAGGAAAGGCAAGAAGGAACAGAGGGAGACAGGGGAAAGGCAGGGGATAAGATGATAGATTTTCAAGTGTGCAATTAAATGTAGCTGTTTTTTAGTGGCAGTGAATTAGATAGTCCCCTGCAGAAGTCACTTGCAACCTTTTGAGTCTGTGTATTACTAAAATGTTTTGTGGTCAAAATAAAATTTTCCTTCAGTTTTTACAATCTATAACTGTTTATTTTGTTGCAGGAGCCCATTATTCTTTGTGTTTTAAAGCCATCTATGTTCTTTAAGAAAAGCTGACCTAATAAAATGGGTTTGTAAGCCTTAAATATGAATCAGGCAAGAGTTCTGATATGAATTGGTTCCTATGCAATTGCCAGAAAACAGAACACGCTCAAAGAAAAAGAAAAGTAAATGAAAAGTTTCCTTTGTAAGCTCTGTAGCATTATCTTATTGTAGCATTAAGCAACTGTATGTCTACAAGCTGTCAGTACACTTCAACTAAACATAGCAATTTGGATTTTACAACCAATGTGACAACTGAGTTAATTTTAGTTCATAAACCCAGAGATCTCATCATTTAAAGTTACATTGTGAGATGGTGTAACTTGGTAGAAGTTAGTTGTAAAATGAAAAGCAGTTTTACAAAATCTTTTGCTCCTTTTAATTTGGTTATGGTGATTTCTTGGTTAGTATGCCAATCTCATATGCCAAATGTGTACTTTCCTGAGATTTAACCAGACTGCAGATAGGATGAACACTAAGAAGACTAATTCACAGGCATTGAAAAACTAAAATAATCCTGAATATAGTTTCTTTCCTTTTTTACTCAAAACATTAGATACAATTTGCTTTTGATGTGCAATCTGGCGTTTATTCGCCAATGTACTCCCAAACTATGATATGAAGATGGCACAATTACAAAGAGAGAAGCTGATCATCATCATTTGGGATCCAATTGTTTGCATGGTGAGCAGTAGGCAGAACTAAGAACATCCTCTCTAGAAAACCTACCAACTTCTACATCAACCTTCAACCTAGTCCCACCCCAATGTTTCAAGCTCCACATTACCCTATGTACATAACCCAAAAGGGATAGTCCCAGGAAACTGACATTTGTCTTTGTCCTTTAAAAAATAAAAAATAAATAAAAACATGACCTGTCTACTTTACTGTATGTTTGGGGGAGCTTTTGCATAACTAGTATGAGCACACGTTCTTATTGAACTTGCACACACACAAACACACACTACCTACAACAACAGAAACAGCAACACGCATCCCCACACACTATCACAACAATCACACCGGATGGGGATTGAATCACCCTCTGGGATGGATTTTACACTTCTGACCCCCTGCATTCCCCAAATGCTGTGCTCTGGGATGCCAGCTTCGGAGCCCAGTTTACAGCTCAGCCAGCCAGCCAGCCACCACCACCACCACCTGCGCCCCTAGAAAGCCCTTGGTGTCCCTGTTCAAGAGAAAACCTATCTGACCTGTACAGCCACAAAAGAACAGGAAAGAAAACCAAATAAAGAAATTAACAAATAACCATAAGCATCCAAAAGCCATGCAAGATATGGGCAAAAAGCTAGAAAGTTTTAGTAGAGGACTACAAACTGAAGTGTTTGCAGGACTTTTTTAGACCCAAGCCCTACCACTGAACGCAGACTTTCAGAAGAGAGCAACAGTCAACGAGTTCTTCTAGTCCTCTTTCCCCCACGGATTTACAGCCTGAAGAGGCAAGCTAGTTAAGGCTAACTCTCTACAGACAAAGTTGGATGAGGGTGATGAGACATGCAGAAAAGGGCAAAGGGGTAAGAGCAAGTAACGAGTCAAGAAAAGAATGTCTCACCTAGCATTGGTGCAGTCGGTGAACAAAGTTTCAAAGTCTTTCCTGGTTATAAGTTTGCAGCGGTTCACTCCGGGCTGGATGGCTCCCAGCCCGCGGAGAATCCGGACCTGCTCGACAGTACACACTACCGGGGATATGTCCAGTCTCTTCAGCTTGGTGTACACCGTGTGCAACCCTCCCACCAGGTGCTTGAGAAAAAGATCAAAGACTTGCGGTAGGCAGATCAGTTCCTGGCCGTCCATCAGGAATGAAGCCACCTTCACCCCGTGCATGTCGACCATCCGGCACTCGTTGGTGTTGGTATTGCCACTGCCTCCACTGCCGCTACCGAACCCGCCACCGTTGTGGCTATTGGCCATGAAGCTGTTGATTATATTAGGGGTGAGGCGATGGGGCTCTCGCGGTGTTGAGTACTGTGGTTCCGCTCGAAATAAACCCCCCAAGACACTGGTGCCACTGGAAGTTGCAGAGATCACAGGAGGTGCAGAGACAGCCATGGTCACTCCGTCTTTTATCTTGGGTCCTCGGGCCTTTGCTTTCTCGCCCCAACTCGTTTAAGTCCCCGCACTCGCACTCCTTCACCCTCGCTCCGTCTGTGGCGTGTTCTAGCTTTCTCTGAACTATTCACAAGTCCCCAGCAGCCCGGCGCACGCTGACGCTCACCCACCACCCAGCACACAGTGAGCTGCCCGAACTCGCGGGAGGCCTGAGACCCCACCTTCAACACACCCCCTCTGGAGACTGGCAGCGGACCCCAGCCAATAGGCCCCAACCCCTCAGCGACTGAGAGATACGAATGGCTGCCGCCGATGGGGAGGTGGAGACTCTCTCGCTGGCCTCTGACCACCTGAGGCAGTTCAGGGCTCTCTGGAGCTAAAGAGGCAGTGTGATGCTTAGCTTTTTGCCTCGCTATCTGAGGAAAGAATGTCCATTTGTTAAACAAAGCTCTCAAAGTAGACTATGCTACAAATCCATCTTCTCCACGACCCACTAATGTAGAGTTAGGAATACAAAAACCTCATCTTCCTCCAGCCACTTCGCACCCAAGTTCCTTCGAGGAAAGTGAGGTGGCAGCTACAATTCCACGTACATGTTGCTCCCAAACTCGAGCTTCCAGAAGAAAAATTCCAGTGAGCTCACAAGTAAACCAATTCACTTACTCGCCAGGCCACCTAGTGCATTTGGGGTAAATTCTTCAAGATCCAGTGCTGGCAGAGTGGAAGTGGCCTCGAGCTGTGAGGTCAGAGTTGCTGATCACGTTAACCCACTCCTACGCTGACTTTCAGGAAGCCCGGTGAGCCTGTGAATATTTTGGGAACCAAGACTGGGTTTGTGGGTGCAAATGGATGCTTTACTTTATAGCACTTCCACCACTGTCCTGGAATAGACTAGGCTTTGTGTGTCCCCACCCCTCAGTCTCAGGATTACCCTGCCTTACCCTACCCTCCGTCAAAATTTATTGGAAAATTTCTGTAATAACTCAAAACAGCCATTACAGAATATGAGGGAAAGACGAAGGCTTGCACTCTTAAATATGGCATTTCCCTCTCTCACCCGTGAGCTTTGAACGTCAAAAGATTAGGGATCCATGTCCTAAAGGGTATCTTAAGATTCCTTTCCCCCCACTTATCAAGTGCCGCAAACTTATTAAAAGAGTTTATAATGAGCAAAATATCGAAACAGGGTACATTCTAAGGAAAAGACATGGTCTTCCACACAGCATAAGGTGGTTAGATGACCGATTCAAAGTTGTATGAAGGAGCTTTAAATCAAACCTCCTTTCCTGTGCTTCTCTCCTCTAGAGGCTGGTAGTTATTCAGAAAGTGAAATCTAGTCTTCATTTCTTTACAAAACGTTACCAACTACATAGCTAAGGCAAATCCTCTGATATTCTTTCAGAATATAAATATTTTTACAAACTGAGTGAATTTGATTTTGCCCTAATTCCACTTAGCAGTATCAAAGAGGAGGAGTGCCTAAGCTCTTTCTGCTCCTTTAATTAGTCATAAATGTGCTAAGTTGGATGTCTCTGCCTTTTTCTAGAAAATATTTTCTCCTTTGCCACTTCATCAACCATGTATTCACTTCTCTTTGGAAGGTGAATATGATAAGATATATAGATGTATGGAAATGTCACAGTGAAACCCATTAATGGGTTACAATTACTATGTGTCAATAATTTTACAAAAACTTCCCTTTGAATCCTATTTCAATTTTAAATTCTATGAGATTAACATGCTAAGAAGTTATGATGAAAGCTGATTTTCAAATACAGCAATAAATCACTCTAACATAATAGATGGGGATGTATGCAGCCACAAAATATTTTTTAAAGGCATCAAATTGTTTTTGCTATGCTACAACAGTTGTGGGAAGAAAATAAGAAGGAGCAAAGAAGGACAATTGTGTAGAGATAGTAGAAACAGAAAAGCTTCAACACAAAGCACTGGTTCTCAAAAAATAGCACAGACAGAAATGTTTGTATAACTCAAAAAAAAAAGGAAACCCCAATTTCTTCAACAGGTGTTTTGACAGAAATGGCTATTAAACTATGTGTTGAAATAGCATGTATCATAATGTATTGTGGTTAAAATTTCTGGGTGAACAGGTGTGATGTAAAGTTAAGTCATTTCAAATAACGCTACTTGTATTAAAAATCCAAAGCATAAACTGCTCCCTGTGTACAGCTGCACCCACCTTATCTATACCTATTTTTCACAGATTTGGTGTTTTCAGTAATAAGATATGCAAATATTTTGATGTTTCAAATTCAAGAAATTCTGAAATATAATAAGGAAAGAGTACATTCATTTGGGCTGTAATTATTTTTACATTAAGAACAAACATAGTTTGAACATTTTAGAAGCATGAACTAAATATCTTGTTATTTAATGTTCTGTCAGAATTACAGTAATATTTCAATTATTAACAGAAATTAAAGTTCAAATCCCAGTGGAAATCTTAGGGACTGAAATTGGCCATTGATCATTGAAGGGTTAATGTCTTTTACAAGCTTTTAGTGCACAAAAGACCCTTAGTTCCATTACTAGAATTATTCCCTTTGCAGTCCTGTAGAAAATAAATTTGATAATTTGCTTAACTGATACTTATAAATTTTAAAATGTAGTCATCTAGATATATGAGACTCTAAATGTTATCTCCTTAGGTTCTCTTTATCTTTTGATTACTCTTTCTATTACTGCTATTCCTGTTATTATCATTTATGCCTTGAGATTAAGACAATCAAATTCCACATGGAGAGTTTGTTTTTATCCCTTTCTGACTTTAATGTCTTCCAGAAGCCAAACATATTTCTAAATAAGGCTAGATTTCTACAAGGCCAGAAGAAGCCTTCTATATCAATACCCTGTAGGTTTCGAAATGCATGAAGCAGTACAAAATCATAAAGGCTGCAGTAAACAAGGTACACTTGGGAGATGAGAGGCACTAAAGTAAAACTAAGAAAATATCCAAGCTTTGATAATTAATACCAGACAAGAGATAACCACCACAACAAATATGAATAAAATTAGTACAAATATGTTATCTATACAACATCTCATCAGAACAAGAAGTTCTAGATGCCACTTCCAGTGGAATGATTTGAGACTTAAATGTAGCTTCTTATACACTGAAATGCTGTCAGCTTGCTAGCCTTAATTAGCAATTTACATTTTTTCTAATGTAATTTGGAAAACACTTTTTAGGAGGCAAGAGGGAGATTGGGGAAACTCCTATAGAATCACTTTAAAATCATATAGTGGAAGGCAGTAGCTGATGAAAGTGAAAGGGAGGGTGGCTTGCATTCTCAATTTGGAGGGGAAGGTATTCATCTGTGCATTTAGGCAAAATTTCAACTTTGACATAGTGAAATGAAAACACCATTTTAACCATATATATATATATATATATATATATATATATGTATATTCAAGCCTATGTAGGACTACAAAAATCCAGAGTTATTTGAAGGGGCTGGTTTTCAAAATGAGTATCCAAGCAAACTCCAAGATGATAAAAGGAATTATTTGAAGCCCTCTGTCAACTGAGGTAGTAACCTCTAATATGGCCTCTAATCAGAACCTACCAGGAGCTCTCTAAGATCCGTTTTTAGACAAACAATAAAAGGGAATTATTGGGCAAGGCAATAAATGTGAAAGAAAGCATTCATAAAACTGAGGAGTTAATTGGCTAAAGCCTGTAAGTTTACCTCACTCAATATTTTCTACGAAACTGGCTATAAAAAGATCTTCTTTGACATATATTTTTCTTTTAGTTACAATATTAAATTGAAGATGAATTCCAAGGGAACAATGCAGAAGAAGGACCATCAAAGCAGAGAATTAGTCAGAACCCAGGGAGTAATGTTTAAAATCAGATGCTTACAGGAAACCAAACATTTTCTAATAGAAATACAAAAAAATTTAATTCTCAAATTACTCATAAAATATAAGCACTTACCAACTTTTAATCTATGATACCACATGCAGTATTGTCCTAGGGAAGGAAATATGTTTCTTCTAAATCCTATCTATGTCTTTCAATATATTATCTCCTTTCAAAATGTAGGGGTTTTGTTTTTATATGTTTTATTATTTTTTTTCTTTGTAACACTGGGAATTGAACTCAGGCCCTCGAGTGTACTAGACAAGTGGCTCTACTACTGAGCTATATCCCCAGACCTTTGGCTTTCTTTTTTCTTTTTAAAAATTAGTACATGTTTGTAATACATAATGTTTATATTCCTTGTGGGGAATTGGTATGTGTACATAATATATCTTAATGATTTTTATCCCCTTTCCCTTCTCTCTCTTTCCCTTCCATGTATCACTTGACCCCCTTCATTTTACTTTTTTGTACATGACTGCAATTTATAATGTTTACATTCCTTGTGTGCGGTTGGTACATGTACATAAATAAATTATTTCCTTTTTCATCTCTTTCCCTCCCCTCTTTCCCCCTCATCCATCTCTTGATCCCCTTCCCATTTGATAAAGGTCTATCTCTCTACTTCCTATCATCTATCTTTTATTTTACTCTTATTTATACATTGTATTTCTCATATAAAAGAAATCATGCAATATTTAAGCTTGTGTGTCTGATTTATTTCACTTAACATTATCATCTCAAGGTACATTCATTTTCCTACAAAAGATTCAAGTTTATCGCTCTTTATGGCAGAGTAGTACTCCATTGTGTATAAATACTACAATTTCTTCATCTCTTGATGGATGTATAAGCTGCTTCCAAGATTTAGCTATTATGAATTGTGCTGCTGTGAATATGGGTATGCATGTATCACTGTAGTATGATGTCTAACTCTTTCAGGAAGATATCTAGGAGGGGAATAGCTTGGTCAAATGGAATTCCTAGTTTCAGTTCTCTGAGAAATCTCCATACCAGTTTCCAAAGTGGTTGCATTAGTTTACATTCCCACCAACAGTGTAAAAGTGTTCCATTTTCCCTGCAGTCTCACTAGCATTTGTTATTTCTTATTGATGTCCATTCCTACTGGAGTAAGATGTAATCTGAGTATTGTTTTAATTTGTACTCTCTAATGGCCAGTGATGTTGAACATTTCTTCATGTATTTATTGGCCATTTGTACTTCTTCAGTGAAGTGTCTATTCATTTCAATTGCCAATTTTTTGATTGAGTTTTTTATTTGGGGGGGTAATTTTTTTGAGTTCTTTATATATCCTAGATATTAATCTAAGGTGTAGCTGGCAAAAATTTTTCCCATTCATTCTATATGTTGTCTTTTCACTCTGTTGGTTGTTCTTTTTTGTGCAGAAGCTTTTTAATTTGATATGACCTCATTTATTATTAGTATTATGTATTTCTTGTGCAAACAGGGTTTTGTTCAGAAAGTCCTTACCTATACCTATTACTCCAAGATTTTTACTTATTTTGTCTTCTAGCAGGTTAAGTGTTTCTGTTTTAACATTTAATTTGTTGACCCCTTTTGATTTCAATTTAGTACATATTGAAAGATATGGGTCTAGACTCAATCTTCTCCAAGTGGACAGCCAGTTTTCCCAGCACCATTTATTAAAGAGGCTCTTTCCTCCCATGCATGCTTTGTGCTTCTTTGTCAAAGATCACATAGTTGAATGTGCTTGGGGTTGTTTCTGCATTTTTAACTATTCAAATTCAATCCACAAGCCATTATAATTTCAGTTGGACTTTTACTGATACTGGATATATTTTTGTTCATCCTTTGACTCCTTATTGAATTTCCTTCAGCAGCTCCTCCAATTCTCTTCTACTCTTTGAAAGTCAGCCTCTCCTTCACTCTAATCAACTACTGTTTTCCCTTTTGCGTTCCCTACTGCTTTTCCCTTCTGTGACAAAGTGATTTTATAGAAGTTCCAAAATCTCTCTTCTCTCCTAAAAATGTTTTTCATCTTCTCTCTTTTCTTCTCCTACTTTCCTCATCTTTCAGAAAACAAAATTCCTCCTCCATTGCCTTCATTGATGTTCTTGATTACTTTCACCTCCTTCAGGTCATAAATCTGGTAATTTTATTCCTACCTTTCTCTTTTACATCTGCAGCCTGTCCTTCTCTACTTGATCTTTCCTCTTTTATTATAAAATATTCCAAGGGTATGAATAAGGTGAAAAATAAAAACACTCTCCAACCTTTACCAGTTGTCCTCACAGTGTGGCCCGTGGACCATCAGAATCAGCATCATCTAGGTACTTGATAAAAGGGAAAGAGATCTTTTTGGCTTGGAGTCACTATTCTTTCACAAACTTTTTGAAAATCTACAATTATTTGTAATTGTTTCCCTTCTTCCTTTAGCACCATAACTTTTGCAATTTGATTTCTGCTTAATATTTCACTGAAATTTCTCCACAGTTGATCACTGACCCCCTAAATGCCAAATCCAAAGTTATTTCCTAAATCCTCATTGTTTAATACTCTGCAGCTTTTTACACTATCAATATCATTCAATATCATTCTTGAGCTTCCATCTCTTGACTTTCTAACTTCCCAACAATCTATTTCTCCTCTTCCCTGCACTTTTCTCCTTTTTATGTTCTTACGTGTCACTGAAATTTTAAAGGTCTTAATGTCTACACCCTTATTTATGGCAATTTTATCAACTTTACAACTTTAATGAGCTCTAATTTACAGATTTCTCTGAGTCTTAACTCTGTCTTTCTTGAAACTCTCCTGTAGAATTGGATATCTCGTTTGGATACCCTATGGTCACCTCAAACTCAATATGACCAAAACTGAATTATATTTTACCCTCCTTCAACTATGATCTTTGCTTTTCATTTCTGATATTTTTTATGCTTTCTTTGTGCAGCTAATCACGTGATAGATATTTGAGAGACACATTTGATTTCTCCCTACACATTACACCTTCATGCAGCTAGTCACTAAGTTTTGTGAATTCCCATTCAGCAATATCTCTCTCTTCCATCCCTTCCAATTCTCAATGCTACCACGTTAGTTTGTCCATTATATTTTATACTGTTACAATTACCTCTTAATATCCCTATTTACAGGTATTTCCAGTTCCAAACTAGCTAGTATAGCAGGTTACTTCTCTCTAAAGTTTCATTCTACTCTTTAGAAATGTTCATTACTACCCCCTGGATACCGGATAAATTTCAAATTCCTTAGACTGATTTAACTCCTTTGATTTGGCTTTTTTTCTTTTCCTCCAATAATCCCTAACATTTTCCTGTTTACTAGTAAATGGACCTTACTTTCCACTACTGTTGAACCTCTTGTACCAAATGATGCTAATTTTCATGTCATTCTTTCTTCATACCCTATGTTGCTGCACACCTCCTTATCTCCTCTCTCACCCACATCCTAAGCAGGTTTTAAAACTAAAGTCTAATTCACCATGAAAAACTCCCTCATTACTTTACTCCAAGCCAGAAATTAGTTTTCCCTCTTCTGAACTCTCATAGAACTTTGTGCCTCTCAAGGGAGTGAAAACATGCTTTATTGTATTACAGTTGTTTGTATCCTATAGTCCTAGGTCCTCTCCTAGTATAAGGTTAAATCAGGTTAAGAATTGTGTGTATATGGTCTTACATCTCTTATATGTTCTTTGGCCTATTAGTCTAGTTTTCAATCTGTATATAAGCTAATTCACTTTATAATGTGTTATAGGATAAATAAATGAATTGGATGCTGGAAAAACAAAAGTGGATGGGGGAGGAAAGGAATTGAAATGTGTTATGTACATGTATCAATTCCCTACAGTGAATGTATTCATTACATGCTGCAAACACGTACTAATAAAAGTAAAAAAAAAAAAAAAAACAATTGTGTGTACTATAATCAATACATTTCAAGTGCTGTCCACTATGCTTGGCTCACTGTGTCTATACATGCTTGTTAAATGTATAAAATATGTAGATGTGATATACAAGCATCTTACATCTCACTTCAGTGCTCTTCACCTTATTAGGGTTTTTTTGTCTTGTTGTTTTTGTCATTACAAATTTAAGGTTTATGGAAACACTGTGCCAAGAAAGTCTCTCACCATCATTTTTCCAATAGCATGTACTTATCTCTTGCCTTTTATCAATAAAGTATGTTTTAATTAAGGTATGTACATTTTTAGACATAATGCTATTATTGCACATTTAAGAGACTGCATTATAATGCAAATATGACTTTTCACATGCATTGGGAAGCAAGAAAAACTCTCTGTGTGACTCTCTGTATTGTAATATTTGCTTTATTATGATGATCTGGAACCAAACCTACAATGTCTATGAGATATGCCTGTATAAGCTTTAAAATATACAATAGTTCATTATTACTGCTTCTAAAGCAGAGTCTAAGAGGTTGGTCTGAATTAAACATTTATTTTGTTGTTAAAATATTTTGTTATTGATAATTTCTGGATCATTTTGATGACATTTGGCTCTTCACATTACTTAAATATTATTTCATTTTTTATTTCTCTAAGCATTGTCTTCATAAATGTTTCTTTTATGTGTGGTACTTTCATACAACACTCCTCTTATCTACCTTCACGTTCCATATTTTAGATACCCACAGTCAATTGAATGCCAAGAAATTAAATAGAAAATTATAGAAATAAAGAATTCATAAGTTTTAAATTTCTCACTACCCTGAGTATTAATCTTGTGCCATCCTGTTCCATGCCACCCGACCCCACTTAGAATTTCAATCATTCCTTTGTTCGAACTATCCAGTCTGTGTACTACCTACCTGCCAATTAGTCACTTAGTAGTCATCTTGATTATCACTTCATGAAGTTTATGACCAAGTAATCTTTATTTTAGTTAATAATAGCCCTAAAGTACAAGAGAAATGATGCTGACAGTTTGGATAACCCAAATATAAACCATAAAGTACTTCTGTTAAGTGAAAATGTAAAAGTTCTTGACTTACCAAAGAAAAAAATCCTATGCTTAGTTAGCTAAGATGTATAGTAAAGGTATTTTAAGAGAGAAAAAGACCAGAGAAACACCATATTCACATAACTTTTATTACAATATATTTTATATTTGTTCTATTTTGGTACTAGTAATTAGTGTTAATCTCTTACTGTGCCCAATTTATAAAGTAAACTTTATCATAGAAGGAGACATATAGAAAAAAAACCCACAGCATCTTGTGATATTTGGTACTATCCACAGTTTCAGACATTCACTGAGAGTTTAAAACATGCCTACAGGTAAACAGGAACTACTATTTTCTAATATGTCTCTTTAAATGAACCCTAATAAACTTATTTGTTACACATCTATAATGAATGTTATAAAATTATAATGAATACTTTCTCCAAACAAAAATATTTTATTTATTCATTTAATTTAATAAAAATATTTAAATCTGATTGAAAGCTTGTTAAATTTTTTTAAATAACTTTATTATCAAACACACACAAATACAAAAATTAAAAGCATTCAAAGAAGAACAATGCAAGGGGAAAAAAACTACAATAATATTCAAATACAGTAGAAATCAACCAAAACAAAACTGAACAGCACTTAAACATTTTTCCATATGACTTAAAAAAGCATCTCAAGCACCAACAAGACACTAGAGGATGTGTTTTGTTTCAGAAAGATCCCCAAAACCAAACCAACATTGAACAAATAGTGGTCTGGAAAAAGAAACTTCAGTTAGCTAGCAGACTCCACATAAGCCAAGCTTCTCCCTAATTTAAATTTTGATACTGTCATATAACATGCGAAGGAAACACAATCCGAGAAATATGTTATTAGGCCATTTCATCCGTGTGTATCCTTAATTACTCTTTCGGTTTCTCACACTAGAGAAACTATTCGGTATTTACACATATGTGTCCTATTTATTTCACTCAAGAGGATGACCTCAATATGCATACATTTAGCTATAAATGTCTCTAGTTTCTCGTTCTTTATGGCTGAGTAGTACTCCATTGTATTTTTTAAAAAACCCCACTTCTTCTTTATCCAGTTTCCAGTTAATGGGCACGTGGGCTGTTTCCAAGCTTTAGCTGTTACAAACTGTGCCTCTATAAACATGGGTGCACATATATCACTGTGGTATGATTCTTTTAATTCTTTTGGGAAGATACACAGCAGGGGGATAGCTGGGTCTAATGGGACCTCTAAGCCTAATTCTTTGAGGTGTCTCCATACTGATTTCCACAGTGGTTGCACCAGTCTGCACTCCCACCAACAATGGAGAAGGGTTCCTTTCTCCCTATACCCCCGCCAGCATTTGTTATTGGTTGATTTCTTAATAGCAGTCATTCTTTCTGGAGTGAGGTGGAGTCTCAGCGTTGTTTTCATCTGCCTCTCTCGAATGACCAGTGATGTTGAACATTTTTTCATATATTTATTTATTGCTTTTACTTCTTTGTCTGAGAAATGTCTGTTCATTTCAGATGCCCATTTTTGAACTGGGTCTTTGAATTTGGGGGGTCTGATTTTTTTCAGTTCTTTATATATTCTAGATAGTAGTCCTTTGTCTGAGGTACAGTTGCTGAAAAATTTTTCCCACATTGTAGGTTGCTGTTAGCTCTGTTGGTGGTTTCTCTTGCAGTGCAGAAGCTTTTTAATAAGATAAGATCCCAGTTGTTGATTCTGTGTGCAAGTTCCTGTGCCCCTGAGATTTTGTTCATAAGATCTTTTCCTATACCAATGTCTTCAAGAGTTCTACCTAACTTATCTTCCAGCAAATTTAGTGTTTCTGTCTTAATATTTAAATCTTTAATCCACTTTGATCTTAATTTAGTGCATGGTGATAAATTTTTTGTTCCACTTTTTTTTTCAGTATAGTAAGATACCCCCCCTCCCCCGCCCAAAGCCTCATGTGCTCATAGGCTTTTGCAGAGATGGCTTGATCTAGAGTGCCTGATGCTGGAACTGGTTTATGATGCAATATTAGGCTCAAGGGCACTAGGATTAAAGGTGTGAGTGCTACCCACCCTAAGTAGTCTGAATAAGATAAAAGGGGCAGAAAAATGCTGTTAAGGTCCTTTGTTGCTTTTGCTACCTGAGGGCACCATGAACTGTTTCTCCTCTGTCACGCTGCTCTACCATGTGTCACCCTGCCTTGGAGCCAGCCAATTATGGATTGAAAACTCTAAAATCTGTGAGTGAAATAAACCCTTTCCCCTTTAACTTTGAGTGTTGGGTATTTTGTCTCAGCAAGGACAGAAAAGTAACTAAGCCACATACTGATGACTACCAAGCTAAAGTCGTTTATGATGGTAAATTTTTTCAGGCTTAAGCACCTGGCTTTTCTTTGCTTGTATTCTAGCTACTTGTAATGAAATATACATACGAATCCAACATGAGACAGACAGCCAGATGATATAGATAGTTTTTCAAGTTTATGATTATGTGGTTGTTTTATAATTGCATTATAACAGCTAGATGTACCTAAGCAATATACAGTCAAGAAAATGTCACTCTAGTAATTAGACATTAGGCATTAATAACCCATAAATGCATCTATAAACAACTGCATTCTACTTAAAAATAACAAATTTATGTAAGGGTTTATTTCTGTCATTTAATAACTTTTGATTAAAGACAATCAATTTGTAAATAGGAATTTAAATATATTTCACAGATGATAACAAAAATCTAATATCCCTAGTAAGCTCTCATCATAATCATTATGCAAAAATGTTGTGTTTTCATGTTTTCCCTGTAAAACTTTATAACTGTTATTTGTTAACATTATGCAGAAATTTGACCTTTAAGACAACCATGATTGGAAAAGAAGTAAGTTGTCTGGCCATACTTTATAATTCAAAGTGCTTGATATAGAGATAAGATTATGGTAGTTAAACCCACTATTCCCACTTCAGTACTGCTGTTACTAACCTTCTTGGTGTTCAACAACTGAGGCTTAGAGATCAAAGCTAAAAAAATTTTTTTTAAAGATAATTTGCCTAATAGGACAGCCAATATCCTGGCCCTGGCTCTCCAAGATCAACAAGGACTCAAGACATGTGGGGACCTCTCTAAAAAGATCCTATAATTTTTGTAGTCACTCAATCACCTGAGCAGGGTGACTGTTGGATCCCAGGGGACAGGCATCAACCAGTGTACATTGTGCACTAAAAAAGGGAAATATCTCCCATAACTCCATGGGAAACCATATGTTGAAACAAGACCATGGCCCATCCTGGCAGATGATATTGATAAAAGTTAAGAGGCTCTGAACTTGCCCCCCCGAAAAAAAAAATCCCTGAGGAGCCTTAACTGTAGAGAGAGAGAGAGAGAGAGAGAGAGAGAAGAGAGATTAATTTTAATTAACAGGGGTCTAACTTTAACTTGGCCTTAAATACCCAGCAGTAAGGTATAACCAAAAAGATACATAGAAAATAATAGTAATGCAGGCTAGATATAAAAATGAACCTCCAGTCACTACACTGACCCCTACTGGTAGTCTCCAGCTCTGCCTGTAATTTAGCACTGTTATGGTTCAGAGGCTAAAAAAGCCACAATGGCAGGAATATGAACACAACAAGTCTTTATACTCCTTAGCTAAAATAGTCTTTCAAAATCATGGAGTCTGTTATCTTGTTACAGCCAAAACTAGAGGAACTTGAGCACTCATAAATAAAATTTGTTGTCTTTAGATGAATAATTCACGTTGGGTAGAAGATCTTAAAACCATAAAAAATATCAGACTTACAGAAAGCCTCCTCGAATAGACAGGTCTAAGACCCAGTTGGTTACAACCCCTACTCCAATCTCAAAAATAGTGTCAGTACTAGGCTCCTTCCCTCAAAAATAAAATTTGTTTCTTCTTCCCTATAAACTGTCAAACTCCAAATTGTCATACAAATAAAGCCAGCAATGTGCCGGACTTCTTTTACCAAGGCTTACTAGATTGACCCTCTGAAGAAAGTTCATAGCTGCTGAACCACAACTTGACTTCCATCGAGGGCTGCTTATATTAGTGCTTTGAAGAAAATCCCTCACTTCCATGTCCTCTACACTGACCCCCTCTCAGCCAGCAACAGCAAGATTCAGTCTTCACCCTTTCTCTTCTAACAGCAGTTAGGGACACTTTTTCAGATGGGGATAATGTAGTAGTTTAGTTTAGTTATTAAATGGAAGGCAGTTAGAACAGCCTAAGGATAGGGGCAGATAGAAGAAAATAGCCCACTTGGGTTAAGAGCCAATTCAATCAAGTAAGACAACTTTAGACACAAGGTAAACACAAGAAGAAGAATAAAAGCTAAAATAAGAAGGGAGGTAAATCGGTTGCCCATGAACTAGCACAAACAATCAACAAGTGGGATTTCTTCTTATTAAAAGGCTTCTGCACAGCAAGAGAAACCACCAGCAGTGTGAAGAGACAACCCACAATGTGGGAAAAAATCTTCACCTGCTCTTCCTTAGACAAAGGTCTACTATCTCGAATCTATAAAGAACTTAAAAAGATCAGACCTCCCAAATTTAAAAACCCAATCCAAAAATGGGCATCTGAAATGAACATACATTTCTCAGACAAAGAAGTAGAAATAGCAAATAAATACATGAAAAAATGTTCAACATCACTGGTCATTCGAGAGATGCAAATGAAAACAATGCTGAGATTCCACTTTACTCCGGAAAGAATGGCTGCTATCAGGAAATCAACCAATAACCAATGCTGGTGGGGCTGTGGGGAAAGAGGAACCCTGCTCCACTGCTGGTGGGAGTGTAAACTGGTGCAAGCACTATGGAAATCCGTATGGAGATACCTCAAAGAACTAGGACTGGAAGTCCCATTTGACCCCGCTATTCCACTGCTGGGGATCTTCCCCAAAGAATTGAAAGAATCATACTACAGTGATATATGTGTGCCCATGTTCATAACAGCACAGCTTGTAATAGCTAAAACTTGGAAACAGCCCAAATGCCCATCAACTGGAGACTGGATAAAGAAAATGTGGTGTTTTTATAAAATGGAGTACTACTCAGCCATAAAAAATGAGAAATTAGAGACATTTATAGCTAAGTGGATGCACATTGAGAAGATACTCTTAAGTGAAATAAATAGGACACACATGAATAAATACCAAATAGTTTCTCTGGTGTGAGAAACTGAAAGTGTAAATAAGGGCTAAATGTATAATAGGTAATGTGAAATAGGAAGAAAAGGGACAAAGGGGAAGGAAGTGGGAGGGCTAGGGGAAAGGATAGAATGGAATGGGATTAATATGAGAAAATGGAAAAATAGGAACAAAATCTTTGTAAATAGGGAGGAATGGAGGGGTTGAAGGGCTGGGCAAGGGTGAAAAATAAGAACCAAGAGAGAATATGTAAAGGTGCAAATTTCCAATGATGAATGTCATTATATTGTATACTTAAAATGTACCAATGATTAGAATGAATAATCGATAATGTAAAATAGGAAGAAAAGGTCCAAAGGGGTAGGGGTAGTGGGAGGGTCAGGGGAAAGGAAAGAAGGGAAAGGAAAAATGATGAGAAATGGAAAAAATGGAAATAAAGTCTTTGTAAATAGGGAAGGGTGGAGGGCATGAAGGGAGGGCTAGGAATGGGGAAAAAATAAGAACCAAGATGCATTATGTAAAGGTACAATTCCCAATGAGAAATGTAATTGTGTTGTATACCTACAATGTACCAATAAAAGAATTTAATAATAAAAAAAAAGAAGGGAGGTAAAGGCATTTCCTCCCAGGAAGACAAGCTAAATTAGTTGCCAGCTCCTACCTAACCTCTGGGCTGAACTTGGAAACACTTTAAAATGAAAAATAACTAGTTATCTTTGGACTCAATTTCCTGTGAATTAGCTAAATACTTAATTTCCTTTCAACCCTAAACCCACAAAAATACCTGTTTAAAACAAGTCCTCATGTACATAAGGCAAAAATGAAGGCACATTGGATTTCTATTCAAAATTCCCTCTTGGGTGTCCACCAAGAGCTTTTTTCTTATTATTTCCTGGAAACACTTTCCTAAATTTCTCCTTTTGTCCATAAATTTATTCTTCAACACTATGAGACAAAGAACTTGAATTTATACAAAATTAACTGTTTCAGCTCCATTGGGGGAAGAAGACAATGTTTCACAGATTCTAGGAATGGACTGCATCACCTGGCTAATTATCTTTGGTTCATTGTCTCATTCTTTTAGCACAAATTCAAGTCTTGGAAGCAAACTGAGAATGAGTATTTTATGTTGTGACTGAACCACAACTTATCAAATCTACTGTTGATGGATATAATGTCCAAGTTGGAGCTATCATGAATGTTACTTTGAACATTATGGTCTTCATTTCACACAGAACAATTTTGAAGAACCCAGACCTGTAATGTTCAGATATAAAGGAATGAATCTGTGGAGACAACTCATTTTTTGAAGGACTGGTCTCATCTTGCTAAGTTGTCCAAGCTGTCCTCCAATTTGCAATCCTCTTGCCTCAGCTTTGTAAGTAGTTAGGATTACAGGCACACACCCATGAGCCTGGCCATAGTTTTTTAACTAAAGGACAATCCAGCACAGACATTAACATAAGACAGTGAGTTAACATAAAATGTAATTGAGCAGATTGTATTTTATGTAATAAATTAATCTATAGGAAAAAATATAATGTTTATAAGATTTTTTTAATTACATTTAATTTTAAATAAGAATCTTTCCATTTGTTAAATCCCTACATTGCCTTTTAATGCTGGGATTTGAATCCAGGGCCTTTGCACTGAGCTACACCCCCCAATATTTAAATTTTGATACTAGGTCTCTCTAATTCCCTAAGATGCCCAGCCTAGCTCAAACCTGTGATCCTTCTGTATCAGCCTCTCAGAGTGCTGGGATTACAGGGGTGTACCACCATGCCTGACTTTTTCTTTATAATCTAAATTACCAAGTAAATATTTTCTGATGCTTCCATTGTCTTAACAGAAATAAAATTGGAAATTCAGAACACTTAAATAAATAAAATCACAGTAATAATAATTGTATCTTCCTCACAGGATTCTGTGTGATTGCAAGAGTTAATGTGTGCTAATGGACCATTAATAAATTGCTTAAAATAGTAATGTAACAGTGTGTGATTCCAGTTAATTCTTATCATTTACATTTGAATATTTTTATCAAAATTTCATTTTCAGTGTATATAAAATATAACTTCCAAAAGGAAAATAACTACAAAAGTTGTAGGAGAAGGGAGGCTGAAAAGTAATAAAGGGGAAATGGAGAGGAGACAAAGTCTGAATATATAGTTTGGCAATACAGGAATACAAGAAACAGAGTGTTTAGTGCAGACCTTAGAATCATATTCAAGTATCTGGGAGGGGGAGAGAGCTGAGATGCAGGCAAGAGGATTTGACAGCATGATTTAATACTCAGCTAAATGGGGTCATTTTTAAAAGATTAGCAAAAAGATTTTTTTTTCATTTCCAACACCCAGAGTCTATGCTTCTCTGGGATCTCTGGCTTGAGAAAACAACTCTTTGACCTAACACCTGAAAGAACTTGAGCATTTAAAGTGTGGACTGGACATAGAGGAGCACTCTCATCACCTACTAATGTGCAAACTACCTGTATTAAAGTGAAACAATATGATAAGCATGTCCTTGAAACTTAAAGAAGGGGAGAAAGAAGAAAATCCTGAGCAGTTTCTTATGAACAAAGTATGACAAGTGAACACTAGTTGCACAGCCCTCAGTATTGCCCATTTATTTTGCAGGGAAAAAATCTGTTAAATTTCAGACTTAATGTGCCGGTGTCATCATCTCAGTTTAGTATACTTAAAATCTGTTTATAAGAACTTTGTAGATCCCTTCATGAGTTCAATCCTTCTAAATTTGGAGGCCTAAAGTTTCTTCTCCTATTAAAGAAGCTTGAGGAACTTTGGCTAATTTGAGTGCATGTTAAAGACTTCCAAGGGTACCAAAAACACATGATTGAAATATTGCATATGCATTCAGGATAAAATATGTATAGTACTTGAATTTTAACTTATAATAAAGACTTTAAAGAATGACTCTCCAGGAATATATTTTATTAAAATGGGATTTACCTAGATACTTCACCTGGGCACCCAGTAATTGCCTGGGCCTCGTTTTGTCCATTTATCTTTCAACTACTTAGTTTTTTGTTTTCGCTTTTGTGTATGTGTTCATGTGTGTGGTGCTGGAACTAGAGCCCAGGGCCTCACACATGCCAGGCAGCATAACACTCAATTACATGCCCAGTCCAACATCTTACAAGGGTGATCAAAATATATGGTGAATGGTTAAATTTTAAGAAAATTTATTATAATAAGAAACACATTGTCATTAACTTCCCTCAAAATACACCCGTTAATTTGAAACACACTTATTCTATCATTCTTACCACCTTTGGAAGAATTTTTAGTAGTCCTCTTCTGTGAGTGTTAAAAAGTGTGATCAAGTAGCTGGATACAGGGTCAAGACACAAAAATCAATAGCTTTCCTCTACACGAACAACAGAGTCACTGAGACAGAAATAGGACAAAAAATTCCTTTCCAAATAGCATCCAAAAAAACTGAAATACCTAGGAATCAACTAACCAAAGAAATCAAAGACCTCTTCTCTGGAAATTATAGCACTTTGAAAAAAGATATTGAAGGGGATATTAGAAAATGGAAAGACATCCCTTGCTCCTGGGTAGGAAGGATCAACATAGTGAAAATGGCTATACTTCCAAAATTGCTATATAAATTCAATGCAATCCCAATTGAAATCCCAGCAGCATACTTCATAGACCTTGAGAAAGTAATCCAAAAATTCATTTGGAACAAGAAGAGACCCAGAATAGCAAAAGCAATTCTAGGTAACAGAGACATGGCAGGGGGTATTACAACCCCCAACTTGAAACTCTACTACAAAGCTACTGTGATGAAAACAGCATGGTACTGGCAAAGAAACAGACCTGAAGACCAGTGGAACAGATTAGAAGATGCAGAAACAACTCCAGACATACTCAGCCACCTCATCTTTGACAAAGGAGCCAAACACCCTTGCTGGAGGAAAGATAGTCTCTTTAATAAATGGTGCTGGAAAAATTGGATTTCAACTTGCCAAAGACTAAAACTAGACCTACATCTCTCACCATGCACTAATCTAAAATCGAAATGGATTAAAGATCTAAATATAAAAACAGAAACACTGAACCAGCTTGAACAGAGGTTAGGTAGAACTCTTCAAGACATTGGAGTAGGAAAAGACTTAATGTACAAAACCTCAGTTGCCTGTGAAATAGCACAATCAACAAGTGGGATCTCTTTTTACTAAAAAGCTTCTGCACAGCAAGAGAAACCACCAGCAGTGTGAAGAGACAACCCACAGTGTGGGAAAAAATTTTCACCAGTGGTCCCTCAGGCAAAGGTCGACTGTCTCAAATCTATAAAGAACTTAAAAAAATCAGACCTCCAAAATTTAAAGACCCAATACAAAAATGGGCATCTGAAATGAACAGACATTTCTCACACAAAGAAGTAGACATGGCAAATAAACATATGAAAAAATGTTCAACCTCACGGGTCATTTGAGAGATGCAAATGAAAACAATGCTGAGATTCCACCTCGCTCCAGAAAGAATGGCTGTTATCATGAAATCAACCAACAACAAATGCTGGTGGGGCTGTGGGGAAAGAGGAACCTTGCTCCACTGATGGTGGAAGTGTAGATTGGTGCAACCACTGTGGAAATCAGTATGGAGATACCTCAAAGAACTAGGACTGGAAGTCTCATTTGACCCAGCTATTCCTCTGCTGGATATCTTCCCCAAAGAATTAAAAGAATCATACCACAGTGATATATGTGCACCCATGTTCATAGAAGCACAGTTTGTAATAGCTAAAACTTGGAAACAGCTCAAATGTCCATCAACTGGAGACTGAATCAAGAAAATGTAGTTTTTTTATAAAATGGAGTACTACTCAGCCATAAAAAATGAGAAATTAGAGACATTTATTGTTAAATGGATGCACATTGAGGCAATACTGTTAAGTGAAATAAACAGGACACACATGTGTAAATACTGAATAGTTTCTCTAGTGTGAGAAACTGAAAGTGTAAATAAGGACTAAAAGGTATAATAGATAATGTGAAATAGGAAGAAAAGGGGCAAAGGGGAGGGGGAAGTGGGAGTAGTAGGGGAAAGGAAAGAGGGGAATTGAATTAATATGAGAAAATGAAAAAATGGAAACAAAGTCTTTGTAAATAGGGAGGAATGGAGGGGTTGAAGGGAGGGCTGGGCAAGGGTAAAAAATAAGAACCAAGAGAGACTATGTAAAGGTGCATATCTCCAATGATGAATGTCATTATGTTGTACACCTAAAATGTACCAATAAAAGTACATACAAAAAAAGTGTGATCAATAATATGGTGAATGCTGCCGTCAAGTACCATCCAACAGAAAAGCAGACTTGTAAAAACATTATGGTGTGTCCTCATTCACCATATTCACCAGATCTGGAACATGAGACTTCTGGTTATTCCAAAAAGTCAAAATAAGCATCAAAGGTAAACATTTTTAACTGATTCAGGACATTGAGGTAAACATAACAGTGGAACTAAAGACCTACATGATAAGAAGAAACCTCAGCTGGCTCTGTACTTCCTCCATACGGCCTGGATTCCAAATAATGCTGACCTCATAAACATACAGAATGATCAATTGTGTCTGTGAAGTTCTGCCTACACATTAGTTTTCAACAGCCCCAATCTACTATTCATTCTCACAGACAAACTCATTCCTAGAGAACCCTTGAGGTGCAGGCAAAGTAGTTAAGAGGCATATTTTTCAGAGAACTTTTATCTAAAATTATACTTCTTTTCTAACCAGTCACAATATTCCAGTCATCTCCATCATATGTACAAATCTATTCATTAAATAAAGAAACTATGCATATGCTTGGTCTATAAATGAACTCAATATTCAGTTAATATTCAAGTTAAATGTAGTACATGAAATTTTTTTAATGTTTTAACTTCCAAGGGCAGTAATGTAGAACTGTTAATATCGAAAATTTCCCATAGGCACAGAAAGCTAGGAAAGTCTGACATATGTAAATTATATTTATCACTAGAATATATTATAAATGCACAATAATTCAAGTTTCTGTGGACAGCAACTTATAATAGCTTATAAGAGAATGGGAAAACTAACAGAAAATATGACTTCAGAAAGAAGGCCATTTAAATAATGGAAACATGATTTTTTTCACCTCTACATTTAGGTGAAAGTTATATCCATGAAAACAAGAGGAGAAAAAGACAGACATGTATGGGTAAAATTCTCCTCCTCTCTTTTATTGACTAGACTGCTGGTTTTTTTCTTAGCTTACATTTAGAGCACATTTATTGTCTTTCATAAAATTGATTATAAAAATAATTTTATCTTCAAATTGGAAAAAAACCTAGAAGTTGTGATGTGGTAGATAAAGCAGCTCAATTTCAGCTTTAGCTTTATTAATATTATTGAAATAAAACTCAGTACAGTAGACACTTTCAAGATAAGAGAAATAGTGTCCTACATTGTAAGAAGAAGAAAGCCCCTAGCCATATCTAATGATCTACATTGAACAGAATGACTTGGTTTAAAAAAATCATCTACATATATAATATGTAATTCATTGAGCCAGATATCAAGGCAAAGCTCTACTTGGGTCTCATGGGAATGTAGGAAGAATCATTATCTAGTGTAATAATGCTAATGGAATTTGTACCCTTCTTAACTCCTCCGCACCCTGCCATTAAAGGCAGGATCTTCCTGTGTAGTCCAGTCTGGCCTCAAACTCGTCATCCTCTTGCCTCAACCTCCCTACTGGTATTACAGGCATGAATCACCACCACACCTGGTTTCTGTATATCCTGCTTTCTCCAGTCTTCACAGAAGCTGGGCCCCAGTGAATCATATTTTCTTCTCACTGCTCTCCTGAAAATCACCTGTACTGCAGTCAAACTGTTGGATTTGATATTCTGTAGGCCTGTACTTTCAAACTGTTATGTATGCTGCTCCTCTGCTTAGAATCCCCATTTGAAAATTCTCTCTCAACTTATGAAAAGCTACCTTCCAAAATATTTAGTTTGCCTCAAAGTTTTTCTGACTGCTACTATGAGAGGTGATATTATCTTCTCCAGAAATGTAGAGGATACATTTTCATCATAAACATTTCTTTTATTTTTCTCAGGTTCAAAATTTACTCCAGAAATACTTCTTGCTTTTCTACTATGTACAAGACATTTTATTAGACATTGTGCAGGTTGTGTGATTAAATGTTGAAAGCTCTGTGGTTTTAGGAGTTAAAACTAGTGGCCAGCTCAAAGATGTACAATTGACCAGCACATTTAAATTTCTATGATCTTGTTCAAAACCTCATATCCCAAACATGTTCTATTTAATTTGGATCAACAGCTATTATTCAAGATAAATTTTTGTTCTTAAATAAAACATGAATTTAGATGTCTGCATATCAACAGAAAAATAATCCCCTCTTTTGTATAATTAACTGTATTGTATTAATGTTTGCATAGCATAAAATCAATAAATAACTAGTTACCATTGATTATAATTGAATGTTTTCATAATTTTATTGTCAGCTGTGATAATCAGTACATTTATACCGCACTAAATTAATTAGTGTGTCATTTGTATTACATACATCAGCAGTGAAGAAATGCAGTGACATCTGTTTTTAATGCTTCGAAGATGGATATCCCTTATTAAGTAAAAAGAGTTAGAGATATTTTTTCAATGATTGGTAGTTTTGGTGGTACCTTCAAGTATGTCCAATAATGAATTTATATATCATATATAACTACATTTTAATCTATTGCTAATTATAAGAGACAATATTCAGGTATAAATCCTTTCTATGGAAATAAATTGAGTAGCTCTTTTTTTTATTATGTTGCTCTGTCACACTAAATGCTTATCAATTAGTAATCATAGACAATTCCTTTGCCTCATTAGGAGTTGCAGAGAGTAAGATGTAAATATAGTGTAATCAGGCCACAAAAGAATAACAAAAAATTTTATGTCAAAGTCCAATTTGCATTAACCAAAGTACATTTTTAATAAATTGTCTCACAAAGCCATAGTCATTTATTTCCTTATATAAACAGCAAACAATATTAAAGACATTGTTATAGAGAATTATTTGATATGGTCAATGATTTTGGTTATGACTGCAGAGCTCTTAACAAAACTAGGCTAGGCAGATTTAGAAAATTTAAATCCAGGCCACAATATTTAGCACATACTTATATTAAAAAGTAGTCCATTTTTATCTGAAATTCAAATTCTAATAGGCTTCTGGTATATTTGCTAAATCTGTCACTCTTTCATATTTGCCTGAAAATAAAACCTAATGAAAAAATAATCAGGCTTGAAAACTGGAGTTCAACAATATCAGCTCCATTGCACAGGCACGCAGGGTCCCACTGGAGGCCTGCCATTCCATCCCTAAGTGTAGGCAGATTCTGGGGAGCAGCTGTGTGGCCCTGATCCTAGCCAGGGCTCCACCCCGACCCCAGAGGCTCAGGCACACCTACCCAAGCCAAAGGCCCTCCCAGAAAAGGGCTGCATGAGCACAGGAGCTTCAGCCAGAGGTTCACCATACCATTGGCCACAGCCAGGGACCCAACTGGAAAACAGCTGTACAGGCACAAGAGCAATACCCAGGGGTTCACCCTGATACCATTGATAAGTGCGAGGAGACCCTAGCCAAATCCTGTGCAGAAAACAGAAATTGGGGTGCACAGTCCCCAAACAAAGGCCCTCCCAGACAATAGATACATAGGGGCTCCAGTGAGAGGCAAGCCTAGATACAACCCCAAGTGTGCTCAGGCACCAGCCAGAAGCCCGCCTAGGTACTGGTAAGCAGCAGAGTAAAGGCTGCTCAGGGGCTTGCTGAGAATTCAAGACCACTGGATGAGCAAAAATTTACCTAAACAAAGACACAGCAGGATGCATCTATTGAATGAGAAGACACATAAATAAATCCCAAAACCAGACTTCCAGACCACCTAAGGGAACAACAAAGGGCAACAAGATGGAACAACCTGATACTCAACCACCTGGACTCCCTGAACTGTCAATGAAAAAGGAACCTGGAAAAAATGAAATCAGAAATAGTTTCAAAGATAACAGCAAAGATATGATTAATAAATCTAGAGTGGACACAGATGAAAAAAATAGAGGGGCTGAGGAATATGATGGAATCCCAACATAGGAAACAAATGGAATCTATAAAATAGATGCAAATAGATTTCCAGGAGATTAAAACTCCACTGAAAGTTTATGCAGCAGAATGACCCAAAGTGAAAATAGAATTTCAGATATAGATGATAGCATTGCAATTAGTGACCATGAAAAGAAAAATTTCTTAAAAATAGCAAAGGACCATGAGAAATCAATCCAGCAGCTGCTAGACGATGAAAAGAATAACATCAAAGGGATTAGAATCAAGGAAGAAACAGGAGAAAATTCAGATGACAAAAAATCTGTTCACCAAAGTAATGGCATAAAACTTCCCAATTAGGGGAAAAGAACTTGACATACAGATAACTGAGGCATATAGGACTCCAACTAGCCATAATCAAAAAAGATCTATGCATAGCCATATAATAATTAAGATTCAAGAAACCCCTCAGAAGATCAAAATTCTACAAGCAGTTACAGGAAAGAAAGAAATCACATCCAAAGGAAAGCCCATCAGAATTACAGCAGACTTCTCAACACAAACCCTTAAGGCAAGAAAAGCTTGGACTGACATATTGCAAGCCCTAAAGGAAAACAGCCTTCAACCTAGATTGATGTACCCTGGAAAACTATCTTTCATAATTGATGGTGAAATAAGACACTTTCATGACAAAGAGCTTAGGAACTTCATGAATACCAAACCGGCACTCCAAAAAATTTTAGACAATATCCTAGGAAAACACAAATAGGCTCACGACAAAGAGAAAACCCAGCAGAATGAATCCATTGGGGATGGCAAGAAATTAAATGCAAAGGGGGAGAATCCAACAAAAAGAAAAAGTCATGACAATGATAAGTCAATACATACCAATTGTAACCATCAATATTAATAGTCTCAATTCAACAATCAAAAGAATTGGACTGGCAGAATAGGTCAAGAAGCAAGATCCAACAATATACTGCATACAAGAAACACACTTAATTCAAAAAGAAACTCCTAGCTTGAAAGATAAAGGGTAGAAAACAATACTCCATGTGACAGGAACCCAAAAAAAAGTAGGAGTAGCTATCCTCTTTGCAGATAAAGTGGATTTCAAACCAACACTGATTAAGAGAGACAAAGAAAGACACTACATCATTGTAAAGGGAACAATCCAAGAGGGAGAGCTAACAATCATTAATATATATGTACCAAACACTAGTGCCCCCAACTAAATAAAACAAATACTAATGGACATGAAAAACTATATAAGCACTAATACAATAGCAGTGGAGGATATTAATACCCCACTCTCACAAGTAGATAGATCAACTAGAAAAAAAAAACAATGAAAAACTAGAACATAAACTCTTGAACAAATGAACTTAACAGATGTTTACAGAGTGTTCCACAAAACAAAATCAGAATACACATTCGTTTCCGCTACACATGGGTCATTCTCTGAAATACACCACATACACACTCATAGCACACGTTTAAGTAACTCCAAATGAATTGAAAATATCCCTGTATATTGTCAGACCATAGTGCGATGAAATTGGTGATCAATACCAAAAGAAACCACAAGAATTACATAAGCACAAGGAAAATGAACAACACCCTTCTGAATAATCAGTGAGTCACAGAGGAAATTAAAGAAGAAATCAGACAGTTCCTACAACTAAATGACAATGTGAACAAAACAGATTGGAATCTATGGGACGCAATGTAAGCAGTCTTACAAGGAAAATTCATAGCAGTGAATACTCACATTAGGAAAACAGAGAGAGCTCAATTACACAACCTGATGCTGAACCTCAAGCTTCTAGAAAAAGAAGAGGACAAACTCAAAGCCCATAGAAGGGAGGAACTTATAAAGATCAGGGCAGAAATCAATGCAATGGAGACTAAGGGAGTGATACAAAAAATCAAGGAAGGCAAGAGTTGGTTCTTCAAAAAAATAAACAAAATTGACAAACCCTTAGCCAACCTTATCAAAAATAAAAGGAAAGAAAAGGCCCCAATCCATGCAATTAGAGAAGGGTGAAATTACAATGGACCCAGCAGAAATCGAGAGGATCATCAATATCTACTTAAAGAACCTATATGCCAATAAGACAGAATACACAGAATAAATGGACAGATTCCTGTATATGTATGAATTACCAACATTGAAGGAAAATGACCTGAAAATTCTAAACAACACAATATCAATCACTGAAATTGAAAGTGTAATGAAAAACTTACCAACTAAGAAAAGCCTCGGTCCTGATGGCTTCACTGCTGAATTCTACAAGACATTTGGAGAGGAACTACTGCAACCACTGTTTAAACTCTTGAATGAAACTGAAAGGGAAGCAATACTGCCAAAATCATTCCTGGAAGCAAGCATCACCTAGATCCCCAAACCAGAGAAAGACCCAATTGAAAAAAGACAACTGTAGGCCAATCTGACTAATGAACATAAATGGAAAAATCCTTAAAAACTTACTGGCAAATATAATGCAGAAGATCATTAAGAATATTGTACACCCTGACCAAGTGGGATTTATCCCAGGGATGCAGGGATGGTTCAACATATGCAAATCAACAAATGTAATACACTATATTAATAGAACCAAGAACAAAAACCATATGATCATTTCAATACATGCAGAAAAAAAGCATTTGACAAAATCCGACATGCATTTATGATAAAAAAAAAAACCCTACAAAAAATTGCAATACACAGTCTCTACCTCAAATTGATAGAAGCCATCAAAGAAAAGCGTACAGCCAATATTATACTCAATGGTCAAAAACTGAAATCCTTCGACACTAAAATAAGGAACAAGACAAGGATGTCCACTATCACCAATCCTGTTCAATATAGTTCTGGAAACATTAACAACAGCAATTAGACAAGAGAAAGAAATAAAAGGAATAAAGATAGAAAACGAAGAAGACAAATTTTCATTATTTGCAGATAACATGATACTCTATATAGAAGTCCCTAAGAACTCCACCAAACGTCTTCTAAACTTAATAATCAAATTCAGTAAAGTAGCTGGATCCAAGGTCAACACAAGAAAACCAATACTTTTCCTGTACACAAAAAACAGACTCATTGAGAGAGAAATAGGGCAAACAATGCCATTCACAATAGCATCTAAAAAACCAAAATACCTAGGAATCAACCTAACAAAAGGAATCAAAGACCTATACTCTGAAAACTATAGCATTCTGAAAAGAGAGATTGAAGTTCAAGTTCATATCAGAAAATGGAAAGAGATTCCTTGCACCTGGGTAGGAAGAACCAATGTACTGGAAATGGGCATACTTCCAAAACTGCTATATAGATACAATGCAATCGCAATGGAAATTCCAGTAGCATACTTCACAGACATCGAGAAAGCAAGCGAAAAATTCATTTGGAACAAGAAGAGGCCTAGGATAGCAAAAGCAATTCCAGGCAACAGAGACATGACAGGGGGTATCACAATCCCCAACTTGAAGCTATACTACAAAGCTACTGTCTTAAAAATAGCATGGTACTGGCAAAGAAACAGACCTGAGGAACAGTGGAACAGATTAGAAGACGCAGAAACAACTCCAGACACACTCAGCCACCTCATCTTTGACAAAAGAGCCAAATTCCCTCACTGGAGAAAAGATAACCTCTTTAATATATGGGGCTGGAAAAATTGAGTTTCAACTTGCCAAAGATTAAAACTAGACCTATATCTCTCACCATGCACTAAACTAAAATCAAAAGGAATTAAAGATCTAAATATTAAAACAGAAACACTAAACTGGCTGGATCAGAGGTTAGGAAGAACTCTTGAAGACATTGGTGTAGGAAAAGATTTCATGAAGAAAACCTAAGTTGCCCATGAACTAGCACAAACAATCAACAAGTGGGATCTCTTCTTATTAAAAAGCTTCTGCACAGCAAGAGAAACTACCAGCAGTATGAAGAGACAACACACAATGTGGGAAAAAAATCTTCACCTGCTTTTCCTCAGATAAAGGTCTACTATCTCGAATCTATGAAGAACTTAAAAAAATCAGACCTCCCAAATTTAAAGACCCAATCCAAAAATGGGCATCTGAAATGAACAGACATTTCTCAAAAGAAGAAGTAGAAGTAGCAAACAAACATATGAAAAAATGTTCAACATCACTGGCCATTTGACAGATGCAAATGAAAACAATGCTGAGATTCCACCTCACCCAAAAAGAATGGCTGCTATCATGAAATCAACTAAAAACAAATGCTGGTGGGGATGTGGGGAAAGATGAACCCTACTCCACTGCTGGTGGGAGTGTAGACTGCTGCAAACACTGTGAAAATCAGTGTGGAGATACCTCAAAGAACTAGGACTGGAAGTCCCATTTGACCCAGCTATTTCCCTGCTGGATATCTTCCCCAAAGAATTAAAGGAGCACACTACAGTGATATATGTGCACCCACGTTTATAGCAGCACAATTCATGATAGCTAAAACTTGGAAACAAACCAATTGCCCATCAACTGGAGACTGGATAAAGAAAATGTGGTCCTTTTATAAAATGGAGTACTACTCAGCCATAAAGAACAAGAGACTAGAGACATTTATAGCTAAATGGATGCACATTGAGGTGATATTCTTAAGTGAAATAAATAGGACACACATGTGTAAAGACTGAGTAGTTTCTCTATTGTTAGAAACTGAAAGTGTAAATAAGGACTAAAACTATAATAGATAATGTGAAATAGGAAGAAAAGGAGCAAAGGGGAAGGGGAAATGGGAGGGGTAGGGGAAATGAAAGAAGGGAATAGAATTAATATGAGAAAAAGAAAAAATATAAACAAAGTCTTTTTAAATAGCGAGGGGTGGAGGGGTTGAAATGAGGGCAGGGGAAAGGGGAAAAATAAGAACCAAGAGAGAGAGATGCCAAATCAGCCCGCTGCAGACAGGCAGGTCTGTGCAAGCCCTGCGGGGGTCCCCAGTTGCGCGGAGCACACTCCGGGTCAGCCCAATGCAGACGGGTAGGTCTGTGCACGCCCTGCCGAGGTCCTGAGTCACGCAGAAGACGCCAAATCACCCCGCTGCAGACAGGCAGCCACCCGATTCCACATTACCAAGGAGCAGAGGACACCAGACCACCAGACCAAGGTACTGAGTCCCACTGTTCCCGGCCCAGAGGTAGGGGCTTCTGAGCCATCGTCCCACTGATCCTGGTCCAGAGGAAGGGGCTTCCCAGTCACCATCCCTCCCGCTGCTTCCAGCCCAGAGGAAAGGGCTTTTGGGCCACCTTCTGTCCCGCTGCTCCTGGCCCAGAGGAAGGGGTATCCCCGCCACCATCCCTCCGGCTGCTCCCAGCCCACAGGAAAGGGCTTTTGGGTCACCATGCCTACCGCTGCTCCCGGCCCCTGTCCAACCTCACCCAGCTCAGAGGAGGTAATACGTGCAGGTGCTAACAGACCCCCGCCCCAGTTGAAATGAGAAAACACATAAATAAGTCTCAAAACCAGACTTCCAGATCACCTACAGCAACCCCAAAGGGAAATGAGATGGAACACTCTGATACTCAACCACCTGGACTGACTGAACTGGCAACAAAAGGGGATTTGGAAAAAATGAAATCAGAAATAATTTCTCAGATAATAGGAGAAATTGTGCCCCTAGTACAAGACATGATTAATAAATCTAGAGAGGAGCTCAGGAACATGATGGAATCCCAACATAAGAAACAAATGGAATCCATAAAACAGACTCAAATAGATTTCCAGGACATGAAAAACTCCATTGAAAGTCTACACAGCAGAATAAGCCAATGTGAAGACAGAATTTCAGAAATAGAAGATAAGATTGCAATTGGTGACCAGGAAAAGAAAAATTGCTTTAAAATTGTAAGGGAACATGAGAAATCAATCCAGCAGCTGCTAGATGATGCAAAGAATAACATAAGAATGATTGGACTCAATGAAGAAAGAGGAGAGAGTGGAGATGACATGAAAAATCTCTTCACAGAAATAATGGCAGAAAGCTTTGCAAGCAGGGGAAAAGAGCTTGACATACACATAAGTGAGGCATATAGGACTCCAAATAGCCTTGATCAAAAAAAAATCTACACATAGGCATATAATTGTTAAGATTCCAGAAACTCAACAGAAGAACAAAGTTCTACAAGCAGTCAGAGAAAAGAAACAAATCACATACAAAGGAAAGCCCATCAGAATCACAGCAGACTTCTCAACACAAACCATCAAGGCAAGAAGAGCTTGGAGTGACATATTCCAAGCCCTAAAAGAAAACAGCCTCCAACCCAGATTGATGTACCCTGCAAAACTATCTTTCAAAGTGGATGGAGAAATAAGATACTTTCATGACAAAGAGCACCTTAGGAATTTCGTGAATACCAAACCAGCACTCCAAAGAATTTTACACAATAGCCTAGGAACAGACATTGAGGATCACAACCCCAGGAAACAAAGCAGAATGAACCCATCTGGCATGACAAGAAATTAAATGTAAAGGGGGAGAACCCAACAAAAAGAAAAAGTCATGGCAATGACAAGTCAATACATTTCAGTTATAACCATCAGTGTTAATGGTCTCAATTCACCAATCAAAAGAAATAGACTGGCAGAATGGGTCAAGAAGCTAAATTCAACAATATGCTGCATAGAAGAGACACACTTAATTCAAAAGGAAACTCATAGACTGAAAGCTAAAGGGTGGAAAACAATACTCCATGTGACAGGAACCCGAAAAAAAGCAGGAGTAGCTATCCTCTTCGCAGATCAAGTAGATTTCAAACCAAAACTAATTAAGAGAGATGAAGAAGGACACTACATCCTTGTAAAGGGAAGAATCCAAGAGGAAGAGATGATAATCATAAATATCTACGCACCAAACACTAGTGCCCCCAACTATATAAAACAAATACTAACAGACATGAAAAGTCATATATGCACTAATACAATTGTAGCGGGGGACCTCAATACCCCACTGTCATAAATAGATAGATCAACTAGACTAAAAATAAGTACTGAAATACTAGAACTCAATCGAACTCTTGAACAAATGAATTTAACAGATGTTTACAGAGTCTTCCACCCCACAAAATCAGAATACACATTCTTCTCAGCTGCACATGGATCATTCTCCAAAATAGACCACATACTCACACATAGAACATGTGTAAGTAAGTGCAAAGGAATTGAAGTTATCCCCTGTATATTATCAGACCATAGTGATATGAATTAGGAGATCCATAGCAAAAGAAACTCGAAAAATTTCATGAACACATGGAAATTGATCAACACACTTCTGAATAACCAATGGGTCACAGAGGAAATTAAAGAAGAAATTGGACAGTTCCTTCAATTAAATGACAATGACAATACAACATATCGGAATCTATGGGACACAATGAAAGCAGTCTTACAAGGGAAATTCATAGCAGTGAATACGCATATTAAGAAAACAGAATGAGCCCAATTAAAAAACCTGATGCTAAACCTCAAGCTTCTGGAAAAAGAAGAGCAGGACAACCCCAAACCTCATACAATGGAGGAAATTATAAAGATCAGAGGAGAAATCACTGCAATGGAGACTAAGAGAATGATACAAAAAAATCAATGAAGCCAAGAGTTGGTTCTTCGAAAGAATCAACAAAATTGACAAACCTTCAGCCAACCTTATCAGAAAAAGGAAAGAAAAGGCCCAAATCTATGCAATTAGGAATGAAAAGGCTGAAATTACAGCAGACCCAGCAGAAATCCAGAGGATCATCAATACCTACTTCCAGAACCTATATGCCAATAAGATGGACAGCACAGAAGAAAAGAACAAATTCCTACATACATATGAATTACCAAAGTTGAATGAAGAAGACCTAAAAATTCTGAACAACACAATATCAACCAATGAAATTGAAAATGTAATTAAATCTTATCAACTAAGAAAAGCTCGGGCCCTCATGGCTTCACTGCTGAATTTTGCAAGACATTTAGGGAGGAACTACTGCCACTACTGTTTAAACTCTTCAATGAAATTGAAAGGGAAGCAATACTCCCAAATTCCTTCCTGGAAGCAAGCATCACCTTGATCCTCAAAGCAGAGAAAGACCCAACTGAAAAAGAGAACTATAGGCCAATCTCACTAATGAACATAGATGCAAAAATCCTTAATAAGATACTGGCAAACAGAATGCAGAAAATCATCAAGAAGATCATACACCCTGATCAAGTGGGATCCATCTCAGGGATGCAGGAATGGTTCAATATATGAAAATCAATTAATGTAATACACTATATCAATAGAGCCAAGGACAAAAACCATGTGATTATCTCCATAGATACAGAAAAACATTTGACAAAATTCAACATGAATTTATGATAAAAACCCTACAAAAAATTGGAATAGACGGTCTCTACCTCAAACTGATAGAAGCCATCTATGAAAAACCAACAGCCAATATCATACTAAATGGTCAAAAACTGAAACCCTTCACACTAAAATCATGAACAAGACAAGGATGTCCACTATCACCACTCTTGTTCAATATAGTTCTGGAAACATTAGCCATGGTAATTAGACAAGAGAAAGAAATAAAAGGAATCAACATAGGAAATGAAGAAGTCAAAATGTCATTATTTGCAGATGACATGATACTCTATATAGAAGACCCCAAGAACTCCACCAAAAGTCTTCTAGACTTAATAACCAAATTCAGTCAAGTAGCTGGTTACAAAGTCAACACACAAAAATCAATAGCTTTCCTCTACACCAATGACAGACTCACTGAGAGAGAAATAGGGCAAGTAATTCCTTTCACAATAGCATCAAAAAAGCTGAAATACCTAGGAATCATCCTAATGAAAGAAATCAAAGACCTCTTCTCTGAAAACTATATTACTCTGAAAGGAGAGATTGAAGATGATATCAGAAAATGGACAGACAGCGCCTGCTCCTGAGTAGGAAGGATTAATATAGTGAAAATGGCCATACTTCCAAAACTGCTATATAGATTTAATGCAATTCCAATTGAGATCCCAGCAGCATACCTCATAGACCTTGAGAAAACAATCCACAAATTCATTTGGAACAAGAAGAGACCCAGAATAGCAAAAGCAATTCTAGGTAACAGAGACATGGCAGGGGGTATCACAATCCCCAACCTGCAACTATACTACAAAGCTACTGTGGTAAAACAGCATGGTACTGGCAAAGAAACAGGCTTGAGGACCAGTGGAACAGATTAGAAGATGCAGAAACAATGCCAGACACACTCAGCCATCTCATCTTTGACAAAGGAGCCAAACACCCTCACTGGAGGAAAGATAGCCTCTTTAATAAGTGGTGCTGGAAAAATTGGGCTTCAGCTTGCCAAAGATTAAAACTAGACCTGTATCTCTCACCATGCACGAAACTAAAATCAAAATGGATTAAAGGTCTAAATATTAAAATAGAAACTCTGAACCAATTGGAACAGAGGTTAGGTAGAACCCTTGAAGACATCGGTGTAGGAAAAGATTTTATGAACAAAACCTCAGTTGCCCGTGAACTAGCACAAACAATCAACAAGTGGGATCTCTTCTTATTAAAAGGCTTCTGCACAGCAAGAGAAACCACCAGCAGTGTGCAGAGACAATCCACATTGTGGGAAAAAATCTTCACCTGCTCTTCCTCAGACAAAGGTCTACTATCTCGAATCTATAAAGAACTTAAAAAGATCAGACCTCCCAAATTTAAAGACCCAATCCAAAGATGGGCATCTGAAATGAACAGACATTTCTCAGACAAAGAAGTAGAAATAGCAAATAAATACATGAAAAAATGTTCAATGCAACTGGTCATTCAAGAGATGCAAATGAAAACAACACTGAGATTCCACTTCACTCCAGAAAAAATGGCTGCTATCATGAAATCAACCAATAACAAATGCTGGCAGGGCTGTGGGGAAAGAGGTACCCTGCTCCACTGATGGTGGGAGTGTAGACTGGTGCAACCACTGTGGAAATCAGTATGGAGATACCTCAAAGAACTAGGACTAGAAGTCCCATTTGACCCCACTATTCCACTGCTGGGGATCTTCCCCAAAGAATTAAAAGAATCATACCACAGTGATATATGTGCACCCATGTTCATAGCAGCACAGTTTGTAATAGCTAAAACTTGGAAACAGACCAAATGCCCATCAACTGGAGACTGGATAAAGAAAATGTGGTTTTTTTATAAAATGGAGTACTACTCAGCGATAAAAAATGAGAAATTAGAGACATTTATAGCTAAGTGGATGCACATTGAGGCAATAGTCTTAAGTGAAATAAATAGGACACACACATATAAATACCAAATAGTTTCTCTGGTGTGAGAAACTGAAAGTGTAAATAAGGACTAAATGTATAATAGATCATGTGAAATAGGAAGAAAAGGGGCAAAGGGGAAGGAAGTGGGAGGGCTAGGGGAAAGGATAGAAGGGAATGGGATTAATATGAGAAAATGGAAAAATAGGAACAAAATGTTTGTAAATAGGGAGGGCTGGAGGGGTTGAAGGGAGGGCTGGGCAAAGGTGAAAAACAAGAACCAAGAGAGACTATGTAAAGGTGCAAATTTCCAATGATGAATGTCATTATATTGTATACCTAAAATATACCAATTATTAGAATGAATAATCGATAAAGTAAAATAGGAAGAAAAGATCCAAAGGGGTAGGGTTAGTGGGAGGCACAGGGGAAAGGAAAGAAGGGAAAGGAAAAAATCATGAGTAATGGAAAAAATGGAAATAAAGTCTTTGTAAAGAGGGAATGGTGGAGGGCGTGAAGGGAGGGCTAGGAGTGGGGAAAAAATAAGAACCAAGATGTATTATATAAAGGTACAATTCCCAATGAGAAATGTAATAGTGTTGTATACCTGCAATGTACCAATAAAAGAATTTAATACAAAAAAAAAAAAGAACCAAGAGAGATTATGTAAAGGTGAAAATTTCCAATGATGAATGACATTATATTGTATACCTTAAATGTAAAAATATACTTAATATAAAATCAGCTCCAATCAGCCTATCTTTCCCTTACCTGCCATCACAGTTATTCAGCAATCAAGAGAATAGTGCAGCATAATTTTCTGCATGACACTAACCATGACAATACAAAATAGGTCTCTAGTTTTCAAGGGTGATTATTTTCTAGTCTTATTTTGGGGAAAGAGGGGTAGCATATGGGGAATCATGGAAGGCTTATCAGGAGAGGTGATGCTTGAGCCATCATGAAGTATCAGCTGAGGTTAGCTAGGTGAAAGTGAGTGGAGAATTGGGATAAGGACGGGTTCTGTATCTGAAGCATGGGTATAATAGTAAATGTGGCTGGTTTACAGCAGTGTGAGAGTCATAAGAAATGAAGATGAGTCCTTCAGTTTGTCTTCCAAATTACCTTTTTCACAATGCTCACAGATAAAAAGAGACACTGCTTGAATCTCCAATCTTTCTTCAAGCTCACAGTGAAGTCTGACAGGTATACACAGAGCAGTAGTTGTGTAAAACAGTTGCTTGGCTAAGTGCATGGTGAAAAATATAGGTCTAGTTTTAATCTTTGGCAAGTAGAAATTCAGTTTTTGCAGCACTATTTATTGAACAGGTTATCTTTCCTCCAGTGAGGGTGTTTGGATCCTTTGTTGAAGATGAGGTGGCTGTGATATTCCATCTGTAAGTGAGTGCAGATCTCAGCAAAAAGGCCACCTGGGACAGAGTGGTGTGAGGTTGTGAGTAGGTCCTAGCCAGGGCCCAGCCCCAACCCTGGAAGCTCAGACACACAGGCCCAGCCCCAACCCTGGAAGCTCAGACACACAGGCCCAGCCAAAGACTTGCCTTTAAAAGTGCTGCACAGGCACACAAGCAACAGCCAGAGGCCTGCCCCAATACCATTGGTAAGCATGTGCAGAACCCATCCAGAAGCCTGCTCAGACACCAGCAACTGGGGTGCACAGCACCCAACCAAAAGCCCTCCCAGACAACAACTACCTAAGGAGGTAGGCCCCAGCAAGAGGCTCACCCAGATACCCTCCCAAGTATATATAACTCCAGCCAGAAAACAGCCTGGACAACAGGGCAGCATAGGGATCCAGAAGGCCACCATTCTGAACCCAGGAATTGGTGCAGGGGTGAGCACAGAGAAAAGGCCTCTCAGTGGCTTGCTGAGAATCGGAGACCACTGTGTGAGCAAAGAGTCACTTGAACAAAGGGGCCGTAGGCTGCATCTGATGAAATGAGAAGACACATAAACAAGTCTCAAAAGCAGACTTCCAGATCACCTAAGGTAACCCCAGTAGGCAGGGAGATAGAACAATCTGATACTCAACCACCTGGACTACCTGAACTGGCAACAAAAGAGGATCTGGAAAAAAAGGAATCAGAAATAATTTCACAAATAACAACAGAGATTGTGTCCATAGTGCAAGACATAATTAATAAATCTAGAGCAGACACAGATAAAAAAGTATATAGGAGGTGAGGAACATGATGGAATCCCAATATAAAAACCAAAAAGAATGCATAAAACAGATGCAAACAGATTTCCAGGAGATTAGCAATTAAACAACAATGTCAGTACAATATATTGGAATCTATGGGACACAATGAAAGCAGTTTTATGAGGGAAATTCATAGCAGTGAATATTCATATTTGGGAAACAAAGCAAGAGAAAATAAACCTGATACTGAACCTCAAGCTTCTAGAAAAAGAAGAACAGTATAAACTCAAAGCTCATATAAGGGATGAAATTATAAAGATCAGAGCTGAAATCAATGCAATGGAGACAAAGAGAATGATACAAAAAAAATCAATGAAGCAAAGAGTTGGTTCTTTGAAACAATAAACAAAATACACAACCCTTAGCCAACCTTACCCAAAAAAAGAAAAGAAAAGAAAGAAATTTATGAAATTAGGAATGAAAAGGATGAAATTACAACAGACCTAGCAGAAATAGAGAGGATCATCAATAACTACTTTGAGAACCTATATGTCAATAAGATAGAAAACACAGAAGAAATGGACAGATTCCTAGCTACCTATGAATTTCCAAAGTTGAACAAAGAAGACCTAAAAATTCTAAACAACAAAATATAAATCAACAAAATTGAAAACATAATTAAAATTTTACCAAGTAAGAAAAGCCTGTCCCCTGATGGCTTCAATGCTGAATTCTACCAGACATTTAGAGAGGAACTATGTCTACTACTACTTAAATTCTTCGATGAAATCAAAAGGGAAGCAATACTTTAAATTCATTGCTGGAAGTAAGTATCACTTTGATCCCAAAAGCAGACAAAGACCCAACTGAAAAAGAGAACTACCACCCAATCTCACTGATGAACATAGATGCAAAAATCCTTAATAAGATACTAGCAAATAGAATGCAGAAGATCATCAAGAAGATCATACAACCTGAGCAAGGGGGATTTTATCCCAGGGATGCAGGGATGGTTCAACAAATGCAAATCAATGAAGGTAATACATTACATTAATAGAGCCAAGAAAAAAAACCCATATGATCACCTCAATATGCAGAAAAAGCATTCAACAAAATCTAACATGCATTCATTTACAAAAACCCTACCAAAAATTGGAATAGATGATCTCTACCTCAATCTGCTAAAAGTCATCTATGAAAAACCAACAGCTAATATCATACTAAATGGTCAAAAACTGAAATCTTTCACACTAAAATCAGGAACAAGATAAGGATGTCCACTATCACCCTTCTATATAGTTCTGGAAACAGCAGTCAGACAAGGGAAAGAAATAAAAGGAATAAAGATAGGCTACAAAGAATTCAAATTGTCATTATTTGCAGGTGACAAGATACCCTATATTGAAAACCATAAGAACTCCACCAAGTCTTCTAGACTTAATAACCAAATTCAATAGAGTAGTTTGATACAAGGTCAACACAGAAAAATCAATACCTTTCATGTACACTAACAACAGACTCACTGAAAGAGGAACTGGAGAAACAACTCCTTTCACAATAGCATCCAAAAAAGTGAAATACCTAGGAATCAATGTAATGAAAGACCTCTACTGTGAAAATGATAGCACTATGAAAAAAAGAGATGGAAGAGGATATTAGAAAATGAAAAGATACCAATGCTCCTTGGTAGGAATATTCAACATAATGAAAATGGCCATACTTCCAAAACTGCTATATAGACTCAATGCAATTTCAACTGAAATTCCAGCAGCATACTTCCCAGACTTTGAGAAAAAAATCCAAAAATCCATTTCAAACAAGAAGAGACCTAGAATAGCAAAAGCAATTTTAGGCAACAGATTCATAGCAAGGGGTATCACAACCCCTCACTTGGAACTATACTACAAAGCTACTGTGATAAAAACAGTATGGTACAGGCAAAGAAACAGACCAGATGACCAGTGGAACAGATTAAAAGATGCAGAAACAACTCCAGACACACTCAGCCACTTCATCTTTGACAAAAGACCCAAATTCCCTCACTGGAGGAAAGATAGCCTCTTTAATAAATGGTGCTGGAAAAATTGGGTTTCAACTTGCCAAAGATTCAAACCAGACTTATGTCTCACACTATGGACTAAACTAAAATCAAAATGGATTAAAGATCTAAATCTTAAAACAGAAACACTAAACTGTCTGGAACAGAGATTAGGAAGAAATCTTGAAGACGTCGGTGTAGGAAAAGATTTTATGAACAAAACCTCACTTGCCCAAGAAGTAGCACAAACATTCAACAAGTGGGATCTCTTCTTATTAAAAAGCTTCTGCACAGCAAGAGAAACCACCAGCAGTATGAAGAGACAACACACAATGTGGGAAAAAATTTTCACCTGCTGTCCGTCACACATAGGGCTATTATCTAGAAATTATAAAGAAATTTAAAAAATCAGACCTCCCAAATTTAAAGACCCAACCCAAAAATGGGCATCTGAAATGAACAGACATTTCTCAGAGAAAGAAGTAGAAATAGAAAATAAACATATGAAAAAATGTTCAACATCACTGGTCATTCAGGAGATGCAAGTGAAAACAATGCTGAGATTTCACCTCACCTCAGAAAGAATGGCTGCTACCATGAAATCAAACAATAACAAATACTGCCAGGCTTGCTCCACGAGCTTGCCACCAGGACAGGGTGAGGAGGACACCTCCCCCCCCCCCAGCCTGGGCAGGCCCACCAGCCAAAAGTTCAGCCAAACGGAACTGGGCAGGGCTGAGAGGGGCTGAGCGGTTGCAGGCTGACCAGAACCTGCTTGCTCCAGCTTGCTCCACCAGCTTGCCACCAGGACAGGGTAAGGAGGACCCCCTGGGCAGGCCTACAAGCCTACAGCTTGGCTGTGTGAGCACCTTCAACAATGCCCTCCCTCCCTGGCTCTGGACCTTTGGCTGTGCAGCTACTTGGTTACACACTACAGAAGGACAAGGGGACATAAAAGCCATTGTCATGAGCACCAGAAGTGAACAACAGAGAGAGTGCCTGTCTCAGGCTCCCTGATGAAAAACAAGTCCACTGGAAAAGTGAAGGGAACTTCTGCAATAAAGGCACACCAGACCACCGTGATTGGTAAGTTGGAGGGATCATCAGATCCCATCGGAAAATGGACTTTCTTCAGGACAAAAGCAGCTGAAACCTGCAGTAGAAACTTGCAAAGTGCAACCCTGAAGGAGGACAGGGAACTGAACCTGGGACTTCCAACCAGAAATCTGCCTGAATCTCATGGGTCTGGGACTAGTTTACTGAGACTCATTGACATTTAATTGCACACTGCTGCCCACGATGTCTATTGTGACAGCAGAGACATACCCTGAAGGAGGCCCTTCATTTTTTAAATGTGATAGATTAATAACTACCACAAATTGTCATTCTCTAAGAGGTGTTTGATGCTATGGTGTTGCTGATTGTATGACTTGAGATAAGGTGTTGTGATTGATCTAAACAGTTTTCCTTCCTGGTATAATGAAAATGTGATAGCCTCAGAGTTGTTAGAGACTCAAAACCTAAAGACCAGCTATATCTTGAAGACAACTCTGAGAAGCAATCATTCCATAAGGGTTTTAAATACATCAAGAAAGATACTTGCAATAAACAATGTCAAAATATCACCCCAGGAACTAAACCAAGGACAATAACAAAAAAAAAAAAATGAAAAGACATTTAAGCAAGTCACAAACCCAGACTTCCACCACACAAAAAGCACTTTGTGGGGGAAATGAGGTGCAAAAGTCTGAAAATCAACCACCTGGACACCCTGAACTGATAGCACAGGAAGTAACAAAAGAGATGAATGAGGCTCTAGAAAAATTCAAAGCAGAAATAATCTCCCAGATAACTGCAGAAATGGTGAGCAGAGTGAAAGACATGATTAGAGGATCTAGAACAGAAACTGATTAAAAAAATATGGATGAGATCAGAAACATGCTGGAAGACAAGAATGCCCAGCATAAGAAAGAAATGGAATCCATGAAACAGATTCAAACAGATATTCAGGAGATTAAAAACTCCATTGAAAGCATGCAGAGCACATTAAAAGAATCTGAAGATAGAATATCAAATATAGAAGACAGGATTGTGGTGATGGACCATGAAAACAGAGATTTCTTAAAAATAGTAAGGGACCATGAGAAATCAATTCAACAGCTGCTAGATGATGCAGAGAAGAATAATGTAAGACTCATAGGAGTCCACGAAAAAACAGGAGAAAGTACAATTGACATAAAAAAGCTGTTCACAGAAGTAATAGTAGAAAACTTCCCAGACAGAGGTGGAGAATTGGACACATGGATAAATGAGGCATATACAACTCCACCCATCCATGATCAAAAAAATCTACACCTAGACATATAATAGCCAAGATCCCAGAAACCCAACAGAAGAACAAAATCCTACAGGCAGTTAGAGAAAAGAAACAAATCACCTACAAAGGAAAGCCCATCAGAATCATGGCAGGCTTCTCAACACAAACCCTCAAATCAAGGAGAGACTGGAGTGAAGTATTTCAAGGCCTAAAAGAAAATAACTTCCAATCTAGACTGTTGTATCCTCCAAAATTATCTTTCAAAATTGATGGGGAAATTAGATACTTCCATGACAAAGAACACCGGAGAAATTTCATGAACACCAAACCACCACTCCAAACAATTCTAAGCAATATCCTAGAAAAAGGCAATGGAGGTCAAAATCCATGAGGCTCAACAAAGGGAAGCCATCAGACAAAGTAAGAAACTAAAGGGAAAGGGGGAAAAAGAAATAAGAACCAAAAACAGCAAAACATCATGACAAGGATAAGTCAATATCTCTCAATTATAACTATCAATGTTAATCGCCTCAATTCACCAATCAAAAGAAGTAGACTGACAGAATGGATTAAGAAGCAAAATCCAGCAATATGCTGTATACATGAAACACACCTAACTCAAAAAGAAATTCATAGACTGAAACTAAAAGGATGGAAAATGGCTCTCCACATGACAGGAAGTCCCCTAAAAAGCAGGGGTAGGAATCTTATTTTCAGACAAAGCAGATTTCAAACCAAAACTAATTAAGAGAGACAAAATGGTCACTACATCCTTGTGAAGGGAACAATCCAAGAGGAAGAGATGACAATCCTAAATATATATGCACCAAATATGAATTACCCCAACTATACAAAACAAGTATTAATGGACATGAAAAACCAAATAGGTACTAATACACTTGTAGTGGGGGACATATATACTCCACTCTCACAAATGGACAGATCATCTAGACAAAAAATAAACAACAAAATTCTACAACTGACCCAAGCTATTGAACAAATGGACTTCATATAAATTTACAGAGAGTTCCACCCCACTAATTCAGAATACACATTCTTTTCAGCTGCATGTGGGTCATTCTCCAAAATAGACCACATGCTAGCTCACAGGACATGTCTAAGTCAATGTGAAAGAATTGAAATTATCCCCTGTATATTATCAGACAACAGTGCAATAAAATTGGAGATCAATAACATGAGAAACTGCAAAACTCCCACAAATACCTGGAAATTGAATAACACCCTCCTGAACAACCAATGGATCACAGAGGAAATTAAAGGAGAAATTAGACATTTTCTACAAGTAAATGATGATGCCAGCACAACATTTAGGAATCTATGGGACACAATGAAAGTAGTTTTATGTGGGAAATTCATAGCAGTGAATGTCCATATTCGGAAAACAGAGAGAACTCAGATAAATAACCTAATGCAGAACCTCAAACTCCTAGAAAAAGAAGAGAATAACAAACCCAAAGCCCACACAAAAGAGGAAATTATAAAGACCAGAGCAGAAATCAATGCAATGGAGAATAAGAGGATGATACAAAACATTAATGAATCAAAGATTTGGTTTTTTGAAAGAATAAATAAAATCAATAAACTTTTAGCCAACCTTATTAAAAAAAAGGAAAAAAGACACTCAAATCTACACAATTAAAAATGAAAAAGGGGAAGTTACAACAGAATCAGCATAAATCCAGAGGATCATCAATACCTACTTTGAGAACCTGTACTCTAATAAAATGGAAAACACAGAAGAAATGGACAGATTCCTAGATACATATGAATTGCCAAAGCTAAATGAAGAAGATATAGAAATTCTAAACACCCCAATTACAATGAGTGAAATTGAAAATGTAATAAAATATTTATCAACAAAGAAAAGCCGAGGTCCTGAAGGCTTCACTGCTGAATCCTAAAAGACATTTAAAGAAAAATTAATGTCATTGCTCTTCAAACTCATCAAGGAAATTGAAAGGGAAGCAAGGCTTTATAACTCATCCCTGAAAGCAAGTGTGACTTTGATTCCAAACCCAGGGAAAGACCCCACACAAAAAGAGAACTGCAGGCCAATCTCCCTAATGAACATAGATGCAAAATATCCTCCTCAACAAGATACTGGAAAACAGAATACAGAGGGTCATCAAGAAGATCATACACCCTGACCAAGTTGGATTTATCCCAGGGATGCAAGGATGGTTCAACATTCATAAATCAATAAATGTCAAACACTATATTAACAGAGTCAAGGACAAAAACCATATGATCATCTCAATAGATGCAGAAAAGGCATTTGACAAAATCCAACACCCATTCATGATAAAAACCCTACAGAAAATTGGAATAGAAGGTCCATTATCTCAACTTGATTAAGGCTATCTGTGAAAAGCCAGCAGCCAACATCATACTAAATGGTCAAAAACTAAAACTTTCATGCTAAAATCACAAATAAGACAAGGATGCCCACTATCACCATTCCTGTTCAATATAGTTCTGGAAACATTAGCCACAGCAATTAGAAAACAAAAAGAAATAAAAGGAATAAAGGTAGGAAAGGAAGAAGTTAAACTCTCATTATTTGCTGATGATATGATACTCTACATAGAAGACCCAAAAAACTCTACCAAAAGACTTGTAGCCTTAATTGACAGACTCAGTAGAGTAGCTGAATACAAAGTTTACACTCAAAAAACAATAGCCTTCTTGTACACAAATAGGAGACTCACTGAGAGAGAAATTAGGGAAACAAATCCTTTTACAATAGAATTCCAAAAAATGAAATATCTAGGAATCAATCTAACAAAGGAAGTAAAAGACCTCTACACGGAAAGCTACAGCACCCTGGAAAAGGAGATCAAGGAGGATATAAGAAAATGGAAAGACATCCCTAGTTCCTGGGTAGGAAGAATCAATATAGTGAAAATGGCCATACTTCCAAAACTGCTATATAGATTTAATGCAATGCTGATTGAAATTCCAACAATATACTTCACAGAACTAGAGAAAACAATCCAAAAATTCATTTGGAACCAGAAAAGACCTAGAATAGCAAAAGCAATTCTGGGCAACAGAGACATTGCTGAGGGTATCACAATCCCCAACTTGAAGCTATACTAGAAAGCTACTGTGATAATATCAGCATGGCACTGGCAAAGAAACAGGCCCCAGGATCAGTGGAATAGATTAGACGATGCAGAAACAACTTCAGACATACTCAGCTACCTCACCTTTGACAAAAGAGCCAACCACCCTCATTGGAGGAAAGATAGCCTATTTAATAAATAGTGTTGGAAAAACTGGATTTCAACCTGCCAAAGATTAGAACTAGACCCTTAACTTGACCCTGCACCTCACTAAATTTGAAGTGGATTAACGATCTAAATATTAAAACAGAAACAGAAACTTGTTGGAAGATAGGTAGAATTCTTGAAGACATTGGCATAGGAAAAGACTTTATGATCAAAACCTCAGTAGCATGGGAACTAGCAGAAAGAATCAACAACTGGGATTTCATCTTACTGAAAAGCTTCTGCACTGCAAGAGAAACCACTAACAGAGCTAAGAGACAACCTACAATGTGGGAAATAATTTTTAGCAGCTGTAACTCAGACAAAGGGCTATTATCTAGAATATATAAAGAACTGAACAAATCAGGCCCCCCAAATTCAAAGACCCAATTCAAAAATGGGCATCTGAAATAAACATTTCTCAGAGAAAGAAATAAAAGCAGCAAATAAACATATGAAAAAATGTTCAACATCACTGGTCATTCAAGAGATGCAGATGAAAACAACCCTGAGATTCACCTCACCCCGGGAAAGAATGGCTGCTTTCAAGAAATCAGCCAATGACAAATGTTGGCAGGGGTGTGGAGGGAAAGGAACCCTTTTTCATTGTTGGTGGGAGTGCAGACTGGTGCAACCACTATGGAAATCAGTGTGGAGATACCTCAAAGGACTAGGGCTGGAGGTCCCATTTGACCGAGCTATTTCCCTGCTGGGTATTTCCCCAAAAGAATTAAAAGTATCATACCACAGAGATGTATGTGTACCCATGTTTACTGCGGCACAGTTTGTAATAGCCAAAGCTTGGAAACAGCCCAAGTGCCCATCAACTGGAAACTGGATAAAGAAGATGTGGTTTTTTAATAAAATGGAGTACTACTCAGCCTAAAGAATGAGAATCTAGCGTCATTTATAGCTAAATGGATGCATATTGAGGCCATACTCTTAAGTGAAATAAATAAGACACATATGTGTAAATACCGAATAGTTTCTCTAGTGTGAGAAACTGAGAGTGTAAATAAGGATTAAGAGGATTAATAACTAATAAATGATAGTTTAAAATAGGAAAAAGTCCAAAGGGATAGGGGTGGTGGGAGGGGAAGGGGAAAGGAAAGAATGGAATGGAAAAATTATGAGAAAAGAACAAAAAATGGAAACAAAGAATGTGAATAGCTAAGGGTGGAGGGGTGAAAGTCGCACAGGTAATTGGGAAAAAATAAGAACCAAGATACAACATGTACAGGTAGAACCACCTAACAATAAATGTAAACATATTGTATACCTAAAATGTACCAGTAAAAGAATTTAAGCAAAAAAAAAAAATGCTGGCAGGGCTGTGGGGAAAGAGGAACCCTACTCCACTGCTGGTGGGAATGTAGACTGGTGCAACCACTGTGGAAATCAGTACAAAAATACCTCAAAGAACTAGAATTGGAAGTTCCATTTGACCCAGCTCTTGCCCAAAGAATTAAAAGATTCATACCACAGTGATATATGTGTCCCCATGTTCATAGCAGCACAATTCATCATAGATAAAACTTAGAAGCAACCCAATTGCCTATCAACTGGAGAATGAATAAAGAAAATGTGTTTTGTTTTATAAAACATTGTACTACTCAATCATAAAAAATGAGAAATTAGAGGCACTTACAGCTAAATGCATATTGAGGTCATACACTTAAGTGAAATAAATGGGGCACACGTATAAGTACTGAATATTTTCTCTGATGTGAGAAACTGAAAGTGTAAATAAGGATCAAAATGTATAATAGGTAATTTGAAACAGGAAGAAAAGGTGCAAAGGGGATGGGGAAGTGGGAGGGGTAGGGGAAAGGCAAGAGGGGAATGGAATCAATATGAGAAAATGAAAAAAATGCAAACAAAATCTTTGTAAATAGGGAGAGACTGAGGGTTTGAAGGGAGGACAGGGGAATGGGTAAAAATAAGAATCATGATATGTTATGTAAAAGTACAAATCTCCAATGATGAATACCATTATATTGTACACTTAAAATGTACTAATAATTTTTTTAAAGATGAGATGGCTGAGCATGTCTGGAGTTATTTCTGCATCTTCTAGTCTTTTCTACTGATTCTCAGGTCTGTTTCTGTGCCAGTACCATGCTGTTTTTATCACAGTAGCTTTATAGTATAGTTTCAAGTTGGGTATTGTGATACCACCTATCTTGACTTTGTTGCCTAGAATTGCTTTTGCTATTCTAGGTCTCTTCTGGTTCCAAATTAATTTTTTGAGTGTTTTCTCTAGTTCTGTGAAATATGCTTTTGGAATTTCAATTGAGATTGCATTGAATCTATATAGCATTTTGGAATTGTGACCATATTCACTATATTGCTTCTTCATACCCAGGAACAAGGAATATCTTTCAGTTTTCTGATATCCTCTTCCATCTCTTTTTTCAAAGTGCTGTAGTGTTCAAAGTAGTTGTATTTTACTTCCTTCATTAGGTTGATTCCTAGGTATTTCAGTTTTTTGGATGCTATTGTGAAAGGAGTTATTTCTCTAGTTCCTCTCTTAGTCTATTGTTCATGTACAGGAAGGCTATTGATTTGTGAGTGTTGACCTTGTATCTAGCTACTCTACTGAATTTAGTTATTAAGTCTAGAAGACTTTTGGTCGAGTTCTTGGGGTCTTCTATATAGAGTATTATGTCATCTGCAAATAAAGATAGTTTAATTTCTCCATTTCCTATCTTTATTCCTTTTATATCTTTCTCTTGTCTCATTGCTGTGGCTAATGTAAGTTGAAATGGATCAAATTTCTAAATATTAAAAGAGAAGCACTAAACCTGCTAGAACATAGGCTAGATAGAACTCTTGAAAACATTGGCATAGGAAAAGATTTTATAAACAAAACTTCAGTCGCATGAGAAATAGAACAAAGAATCAACATCTGGGATCTCATCTTGTTAAAAAGCTTCTGTACAACAAGAGAAACCACCAACACAGTGAAGAGACAACCCACAATGTGGAAAAAAATTTTCCCATCTCTTCCTCAGACAAAGGTCAACTATCTAGAATATATAATGAACTTTTAAATATCAGACCTCCCAAATTTAAAGACCCAATCATAAATGGTCATCTGAAATGAACAAACATTTCTCAGATGAAGAAGTATAAGTAGCAAATAAACATTGAAAAATGTTCAACATGACTAGTCATCCAAGAGATGCAAAGGGAAACAATAATGAAATTTCACCTTGCTCCAGAAGGAATGGCTGCTATCAAGAAATCAAGCATGGGCTGGGGATTTCATTCAGTGGTTCAGGCACCTGCCTCACAAGTGCAAGGTCCTGAGTTCAATCCCCAGTACCAAAAAAAAAAAAAGAAAAGAAATCAACCAATAACAAATGCTGGTGGGGCTGTGGGCAGAAACCCTTCTCCATTGTTGGTGGGATTGTAGATTGGTGTAACCAGTGTGGAAATCAGTGTGGGGATTCCTGAAAGAATTATGATTAGAAATCTGATTTGACTCTGCTATTCCCCTGCTGGTATCTTTCCAAAAAAATTAAAAGCATCATACCACAGCAATATATGGACATCCATGTTCATAGTGGCACATTTTGTAATAGATAATTCTTGCAAACAGCTCAAATTCCCATCAACCAGTGACTGGATAAAGAAGATGTGGTTTCTTTTATAAATGGAGTACTACTCAGCCAGGGAGAATGATAAACTAGAGACATTTGTGGATAAATGGATGCACAATGAGACCACATTCTTAAGTGAAATAAATAGGACACACGTGTAAATACCAAGTAATTTCTCTGGTGTGAGAAACTGAAAGTGGAAATGAAAACAAAAATATATGAGATAATGTGAAGTAGGAAGAAAATTTCCTAAAGAGTAAGGGGAAGTAAGGGAGTAGGGAAAAGAAAAGAAATAAACATGAGAAAAGAAGGAAAACACAGAAACAAAGTTCTTTGTAAATAGGGAAGTGTGGAGTGGTGGAAGGGAGAGCAGGGGAATGGGTAAAAAACAAGAACCAAGATATACCATGTACAGGTACAAATTCCCAACAATAAATGTGATTGTACTGTATACTTAAAACTTACCAATAAAATTAATGAATTCAAAAATACAGTTTCTTAAAAGAATACAAATACCTATTGTGTCCAAATTATCTCTCTTCTATCAGAATCTTCAACTAGTTTCACATTGCTATGTGACAGTTAATTGGCCTTTGATTTTTTTTTGTCTAAGAAATCTGATTACTTCTCTTTTCTTTAAACATATCACATTCTTCATTCTATGCACTGGTTTCTACCTGCTAAGATGTCAGATCTTGGAGTAATTACATGGCTAGAATAGGAAATTTGAGGGTTTCCAAGGCAAAATTTTTTCCTATATCTGATGTTTGATGAAAGGACCAAATACTCTTTAATGGAATCCGATATCTGAGTCCTGTTTAGATGCTGACTTCTGAAAAGTTTTATTGCAAGCATGAGCTTTTTCATGCCACTCACTAAAATCTCACTATGTGGCCTTTACTGTGGCAAATCACACCTATCTCTATTTTCTTGGGAAGACTATTCATACACAGTATAAATGTCCACTGATAATAGTCATCATCATTCAGAGTCTCAAAATCTCCATTCTACCTAGCTCTTCCCTTTCTAGGTATCTTTCCAAAAGAGTTAAGGACATCATATTACAGAGATACATTCATACCAATGTTTATAGCAGCATGATTCATAATAGCTAGATCTTGGAATCATCCTATTTGTCCATCAAAAGATGGATGGATAAAGACATTGTGATATTTACACACAATGGAGTACTGCTCTGCCTTCTTTAGAAGGATAAATTTGAGTCACTAATGGGAAAATGGACACATGAGATTATAAAGTTAAGTAAAATAAATCATACAGACAAAATTAAATATCTCATGGTTTCTCTTATATGAGAAACCCAAAATATAAATAAAGAACAAAATAAAAGTTAGACAATAGGAAGTAAGGAGCTAGATCTTTCTCAAAGGGGAAGAAGATCAAGAGATTGAAGGAGGGATAGAGAGAAGAGGGGAAAAGAAAAAGGAAAGATGCATTTAAGAGGGAATGGAGGGGGATGTAAAAAAAACTAAGATGTGTATGTATGTGTCCCCATGATGAATGTAATCATTATGTAGTGCAAATATATTCTATAAAATAAAGTTAAATAATTTCATTTCAAACTCAATAAGAACACATTTTCCAATAACTTATTCAACCCCTTTCCTTAAAATATAGCACCAAGTGCATTTTGAGCCAAAAATCTCTTAATAGAAATAACATATCCAGTGGAAGATGAGACCTGCTTTTGTATTGAAATATGTCATCATGGAATTCCAGGAAGATGGTAGAGAAATGAGAAGCATCAAGTTAGCCTCTCCAAGATTGAGAGTCCAGATGCTAGTGTATAGCAACTTGTAGAAGAGAAGGGGGGTGGTGAATCTCCAAGACCTAAAAAAGTGCTGAAGGGTGAATTGGAGTCCATGGAGAGAGTGAAGTGATGATCCTCAAGGCTGAAGAGGGAGGTGTCAAATGATACTTTCTCCCTGACTCCTGGCTTGTTGACAAAGTGTGTATTCTCTATCATATCCAGCGTTCAGCATGAGAGAAGAAGCTTGAGCCTACAGAGATACAGTAATTGCTGGGTACTGTGGAGGCCTCCAGGGAGAAATGCACCAGTGAAGTGGAGCAAAGGATGCTGTGGGCTGCAGCATCTGGTGAATGACTTCATTCCAAACTTCCCCAGAAGGGGGTGATTGAATGTCATTTTGGGTTGGGGCCTGCAGAACCCAGGAATCAGAGTAGCCATAGGCTGGCTCCATCTTAGAGCTACCATTGTTTGGGCGAAGCACAGCCCTGGGAGACACCTAGGGTCAGCGAGCTGAGATGAACTTGGCAAGAAACACACAGTATTGTGGGCTGAACAACTTGGGTCACAGGCCCAAAGCCATAGACAAGTATTAGCCTGAACTGCTGTGGAGTTGAACAGGCAACTCACCCTATTCCTACTGCAGGTTTGCTGGGATCAAACAATACAGATCTGGACTCTGTCTGCCTCCTTTGTCTACCAATGACAGCAGAGACATTCCCTGAAGTGGACACCACCACAAAACTATAGACTCCAGAAGATAACCACAGGCTTGAAATCATAGAGATCTCTCTCTTTTTCCTTTATCTGTTCATTGGGGGTTTTTTGTTTGGTGATTTTGTTGTTGTTTATGTTTTTTTACTGTATATTATTTTTTCATGGTGTCAATATTCCTTTCAGTTTTTGTTGTTGTTGTTGTTTCATCCTTCTTTGTTTCTCTCCTGTCTTCTTCATTGGTCTCCAAAGGCTTAGGTAATCTTCCTCTGTTCTTCTCTCTTGCTTTTAATCTCTTTAACTTCTTATATTTCTGTATTTTTTTTCTATCCCTTTTATTCATTTTATGTTCTTAAATTATTTTATTGGTACGTTTTAGGTATACAATGCATTTACATTTATCTTTGGGTGCTTGTACCTGTACATGATATATCTTGGTTCTCATTTTTTCCCCATTAACTGTGCGCCCTTCACCCCTGAACACTTCCCTATTTACATATTTCATTTCCATTTTTTTTCTTTTCTCATAATTTTTCCATTCCATTCTTTCCTTTCCCCTTCCCCTCCCACCACCCCTACCCCTTTGGACTTTTTCCTATTTTAAACTATCATTTATTAGTTATTAATCCTCTTAGTCCTTATTTATACTCTCAGTTTCTCACACTAGAGAAACTATTCAGTATTTACATGTGTGTCTTATTTATTTCACTTAAGAGTATGGCCTCAATATGTATCCATTTAGCTATAAATAACTCTAGTTTTTCATTCTTTATGGCTGAGTAGTACTCCATTTTATTAAAAAACCACATCTTCTTTATCCAGTTTCCAGTTGATGGGCACTTGGGCTGTTTCCAAGCTTTGGCTATTACAAACTGTGCCGCAGTAAACATGGGTACACATACATCTCTGTGGTATGATACTTTTAATTCTTTGGGGAAAATACCCAGCAGGGAAATAGCTCGGTCAAATGGGACCTCCAGCCCTAGTCCTTTGAGGTATCTCCACACTGATTTCCATAGTGGTTGCACCAGTCTGCACTCCCACCAACAATGGAAAAGGGTTCCTTTCCCTCCACACCCATGCCAGCATTTGTTATTCCTGATTTCTTGATAGCAGCCATTCTTTCCCAGGGTGAGGTGAATCTCAGGGTTGTTTTCATCTGCATCTCTTGAATGACCAGTAATGTTGAACATTTTTTCATATGTTTATTTGCTGCTTTTATTTCTTTCTCTGAGAAATGTTTGTTTATTTCAGATGCCCATTTTTGAATTGGGTCTTTGAATTTGGGGGGCCTGATTTGTTCAGTTCTTTATATATTCTAGATAATAGCCCTTTGTCTGAGTTACAGCTGCTAAAAATTATTTCCCACATTGTAGGTTGTCTCTTAGCTCTGTTGGTGGTTTCTCTTGCAGTGCAGAAGCTTTTCAGTAAGATGAAATCCCAGTTGTTGATTCTTTCTGCTAGTTCCCATGCTACTGAGGTTTTGATCATAAAGTCTTTTCCTATGCCAATATCTTCAAGAGTTCTACCTAGTTTATCTTCCAGCAAGCTTAGTGCTTCTGTCTTAATATTTAGATCTTTAATCATCTTAAATCTCATTTTAGTGCATGGTGATAGATATGGGTCTAGTTTTAATCTCTGACAGGTTGAAATCCAGTTTTTCCAACACCATTTATTAAATAGGCTATCTTTCCTCCAATGAGGGTGGTTGGCTCCTTTGTCAAAGATCAGGTGGTTAAATATGTCTGAAGTTGTTTTTGCATCTTCTAATCTATTCCACTGATTCTAGGATCTGTTTCTTTGCCAGTACCATGCTGTTTTTATCACAGTAGCTTTTTAGTATAGCTTCAAGGTGGGGATTGTGATGCCCCCAGCCATGTCTCTGTTGCCCAGATTTGCTTTTGCTATTCTAGGTCTCTTCTGGTTCCAAGTGAGTTTTTGGATTGTTTTCTCTAGCTCTGTGAAGTATATTGTTGGAATTTCAATCGGAATTGCATTACATCTACATAGCAGTTTTGGAAATATGGCCATTTTCACTATATTGATTCTTCCTACCCAGGAACTAGGGATGTCTTTCCATTTTCTTATATCCTCCTTGATCTCCTTTTTCAGGGTGCTGTAATTTTCAGTGTAGAGGTCTTTTACTTACTTTGTTAGAATGATTTCTAGGTGTTTCATTTTTTTAGATGCTATTGTAAAAGCAATTGTTTCCCTAATTTCTCTCTCAATGAGTCTGCTATTTGTGTACAAGAAGGCTATGGTTTTTGAGTGTTGACCTTATATCCAGCTACTCTACTGAATCTGTCAATTAAGTCTAGAAGTCTTTTGGTAGAGTTTTTTGGGTCTTCTATGTAAAGCATCATATCATCAGCAAATAGTGAGAGTTTCACTTCTTCCTTTCCTACCTTTATTCCTTTTATTTCTTTTTCTTTTCTAATTGCTGTGGCTAATGTTTCCAGAACTATATTGAACAGGAATGGTGATAGTGGGCATCCTTGTCTTATTCGTGATTTTAGAGTGAAAGTTTTAGTTTTTAACCATTTAGTATGATGTTGGCTGCTGGCTTTTCACAGATAGCCTTAATCAAGTTGAGATAATGACCTTCTATTCCAATTTTCTGTAGGGTTTTTATCATGAATGGGTGTTGGATTTTGTCAAATGCTTTTTCTGCATCTATTGAGATGATCATATGGTTTTTGTCCTTGATTCTATTAATATAGTGTATTACATTTATTGATTTATGAATGTTGAACCATCTTTGCATCCCTGGGATAAATCCAACTTGGTCAGGGTGTATGATCTTCTTGATGACACTCTGTATTCTGTTTGCCAGCATCTTGAGGATTTTTGCATCTATGTTCATTATGGAGATTGGCCTGTAGTTCTCTTTTTGGGTTGGGTCTTTCCCTGGTTTTGGAATCAAAGTCACACTTGCTTCCAGGAATGAGTTAGCAAGCCTTGTTTCCCTTTCAATTTCCTTGATGAGTTTAAACAAGTAGGTATAGATGATCCTCTGGGTTTATGCTGGTTCTGTTTTCACTTCCCATTTTTCATTCTTAATTGCATGGATTTGAGTCTTTTCTTTCCGTTTTTGATAAGGTTGGCTAAAAGTTTATTGATTTTATTTATTCTTTCAAAAAACCACCTCTTTGGTTCATTAATTTTTTGTATCATTCTCTTAGTCTCCATTGCATTGATTTCTGCTCTGATCTTTATAATTTCCTCTCTTGTGTGGGCTTTGGGTTTGTTATTCTCTTCCTTTTCTAGGAATTTGAGGTTCTGCATTAGGTTATTTATCTGAGTTCTCTCTTTTTTCCTAATATGGGCATTCATTGCTATGAATTTCCCACATAGGACTGCTTTCATTGTGTCCCATAGATTCCTAAATGTTGTGCTGACTTCATCATTTACTTGTAGAAAATGTCTAATTTCTTCTTTAATTTCCTCTGTGATCCATTGGTTGTTCAGGAGGGTGTTATTCAGTTTCCAGGTGTTTGTGGGAATTTTGCAGTTTCTCATGTTATTGATCTCCAATTTTATTGCACTGTTGTCTGATAATATACAAGGGGTAATTTCAATTCTTTTACATTGACTTAGATATGTCCTGTGAGCTAGCATGTGATTTATTTTGGAGAATGATCCATGTGCAGATGAAAAGAATGTGTATTCTGATTTTGTGGGGTGGAAAACTCTGTAAATATCTGTTAAGTCCATTGTTTGATAGCTTGGTTCAGTTGTAGAATTTTATTGTTAAATTTTGTCTAGATGATCTATCTATTTGTGATAGTGGGATATTGAGGTCCCCCACTACAAGTGTATTAGTGCTTATTTGGTATTTCATGTCCATTAATACTTGTTTTGTATAGTTGGGGGTATTCGTATTTCATGCATATATATTTAGGATTGTCATCTCTTCCTCTTGGATTGTTCCCTTAACAAGGATGTAATGACCACTGTTGTCTCTGTTAATTAGTTTTGGTTTGAAATTTGCTTTGTCTGAAAATAAGATTGCTACTCCTGCTTTTTTCTTGGTTCCTGTCACGTGGAGAGCTATTTTCCATCCTTTTGCTTTCAGTGTATGAATTTCTGTTTGAGGTAGGTGTGTTTCCTGTATATAGCATATTGCTGGGTTTTGCTTCTTAATCCATTCTGTCAGTCTGTTTCTTTTGATTGGTGAATTGAGGCGATTAACACTGATAGTTGTAATTGAGAGATAATGACTCATCCTTGTCATGATGTTTTACTGTTGTTGGCTCTTGTTTCTTTTTCCCCCTTTCCTTTTAGTTTCTTACCTTGTCTGGTGGCTTCCCTCTGTTGAGCCTCATGGAGTTGTGACCTTTGTTGCCTTTTTCTAGGATATTGCTTAGAATTGTTTGGAGTGCTGGTTTGGTGTTCATGAAATTTCTCAGGTGTTCTTTGTCATGGAAGTCTCTAATTTCCCCATCGATTTTGAAAGATGATTTTGCAGGATACAACAGTCTAGGTTTGAAGTTATTTTCTTTTAGGGCTTAAAATACTTCACTCTATGCTCTTATTGATTTGAGGGTTTGTGTTGAGAAGTCTGACATGATTCTCATGGGCTTTCCTTTATAGGTGATTTGTTTCTTTTCTCTAACTGCCTGTAAGATTTTGTTCTTCGGTTGGGTTTCTGGGATCTTGACTATTATATGTCTAGGTGTAGATTTTTTTGATCCTGGCTGGGTGGAGTTCTATATTCCTCACTTATCTGTATGTCCAATTCTCCTCCTCTGTCTGGGAAGTTTTCTATTATTACTTCAGTGAATAGTTTTTATATGTCAATTGTACTTTCTCCCATTTTTTTGTGGACTCCTATCAGTCTTATGTTATTCTTCTTTGCATCATCTAGCAGCTGTTGGATTGATTTCTCATGGTCCCTTACTATTTTTAAGACATCTCTGTTTTCATGGTCCTTCAGCGCAATCCTGTCTTCTATATCTGATATTCTATCTTCACATTCTCTTAATCTGCTCTGCATGCTTTCAATGGAGTTTTTAATCTCCTGAATATCTGTTTGAATCTGTTTCATGGATTCCATTTCTTTCTTATGTTGGGCGATCATGGTTTCCATTTCTTTCTTATGCTGGGCATTCATGGCTTCCAGCATGTTTCTGAACTCATCTAATTTTTTTTATCAGTTTCTGTTTTAGAGCATCTAATCATGTCTTTCACTCTGCTCACCATTTCTGCAGTTATCTGGGAGATTATTTCTGCTTTGAATTTTTCTAGAGCCTCATTCATCTCTTTTGTTACTTCCTGTGCTATCAGTTCAGGGTGTCCAGTTGGTTGATTATTAGACTTTTGCACCTCATTTCCCCCACAAAGTGCTTTTTGTGTGGTGGAAGTCTGGGTTTGTGACTTGCTTAAATGCTTTCTCATTTTTGTTTTTGGTACTGTCCCTGGTTTAGTTCCTGGGTTGGTATTATGAAGTTGTTCATTGTAAGTATCTTTGTTGATCTATTTAAAACCCTTATGGAATGATTGCTTCTCAGAGGTGTCTACCAGATATAGCAGGTCTTTAGGTTTTGAGTCTCTAATGACTCTGAGGCTATCTCATTTTCATTATACCAGAAAGGAAAACTGTTTAGATCAATCACGACACCTTAGCCCAAGTCATACAATCAGCAACACCATAGCATCAAATACTTCTTAAAGAATGACAATTTGTGGTAGTTATTAATCTATCACCTTTAAAAAATAAAGGGCCTCCTTCAAGGTGTGTCTCTGCTGTCACAATAGACAACGTGGGCAGCAGTGTGCAGTTATAAGTCAATGAGTCTCAGTAAGCTAGTCCCAGACCTGTTAGATTCAGGCAGATTTCTGGTTGCAAGTCCCAAATTGAGCTCCCTGTCTTCCTGCAGGGTTGCACTCTGCAAGTTTCTACTGCAGGTTTCAGCTGCTTTTCCCCTGAAGAATGTCCAGTTTCCTATGGGAGCTGATGATCCCTCCAACTTACCAATCACTGTGGTCTGGTGTGCCTTTATTGCAGAGATTCCCTTCACTTTTCCAGTGGGCTTGTTTTCATCAGGGAGCCTGAGACAGTCACTCTCTCTCTTGTTCACTTCTGGAGCTCAGGACAATGGCTTTTGTCCCCCTGTGTCTCTGCAGTGTGTAACCAAGTAGCTGCACAGCCAAAAGGCCAGAGGCCAGGTGTGTGTGTGGGGGGGTGTATTGTTGGAGGTGCCCGTTCAGCCCAGCTTTCAGCTGGTGGGCTTGCCTGGTGGGATCCTCCTCACCCTGTCCTGGTGGCCTGTGGAAAGCTGGTGATCCAAGCCGGAGCAAGCAGGTCCCGGTCAGCCTGCAAAAGCTCGGCCCCACTCAGCCCTGCTGGCTCCGTTTGGCCCATCCATCAGCTGGTGGGCCTCCCTGGGGGGGGTCCTCCTCATGCTGTCCTGGTGGCTGATGGAAAGCTCTCTCCTGTCCCTTTCAAATTTCCTCATCAGTGTGAAAAAGCACTCAATTGAGGAAATATTTGATGTATATAAATTTCTGGTTTTTTGTATTTTGTTTTATAACAAATGTTGTTCCTATGGTTAAAGGTTGCAAATTAATAGCAGAATTTGTGATTTTGTAGGCTGTGCTGGATCCTATTGTCATTACTGATTGTATTACTTTAACCAAGGTGACAATATAATTCTAATCAATTTTTCTTTCTTATATGGCAAGACCAAGATTCTCTGAGGCTCATAAACAATACTATACCCCAGTATTAAAGAAACATGGGCTTAGCCAAATAGGCAGTAACTTCTCAACCCTAACAAATTGAAGAGGTACAATCTTGTGATGGACTCAAAAGCCAAAATCCAGATAAACCTAGAAGATATCCCTCAAAAGTAGTCACTTACGAAGGAGTTCTTGATACTAGTAATAAAGCAATCTAGCATAAGCAATTTAGAAGAAGAAATGCAGAAAATAAATGTTTAAAAGTCAAAAAATGAGAAGATATGGAAGTAGAATGAAACCCTAGACCTCCAACTTGTCCAAGGTAAACCCCAGGGGCAGAAAGGTGATAAAAATCAAAACCCACCCACCTGAACTGTATGAAATGGCAACAGCAGAAGTAACAAGGAAGATGAATGAAGCTATAGAAAAAAAAATAGAAATAACATCTCAGATAACTAAAGAGATTCTGAAGGATGGGGTTAGTGAATATAGAGTACGTACATACAAACAATAGAGGAACTTTTTTTTTGTTAAATTCTTTTATTGGTACATTGTAGGTATACAATTACATTTCTCATTGGGAATTGTACCTTTACATAATGCATCTTGGTTCTTATTTTTTCCCCATTACTAGCCCTCCCTTCACGCCCTCCACCCTTCCCTATTTACAAAGACTTTATTTCCAATTTTTCCATTTCTCATCATTTTTCCTTTCCCTTCTTTCCTTTCCCCTGCCCCTCCCACTACCCCTACCCATTTGGACCTTTTCTTCCTATTTTACATTATCGATTATTCATTCTAATCATTGGTATATTTTAGGTATACAATATAATGACATCCATCATTGGAAATTTGCACCTTTACATAGTCTCCCTTGGTTCTTATTTTTCACCCTTTCCCAGCCCTCCCTTCAAACCCTCCAGTCATCCCTATTTATAAAGATTTTGTTCCTATTTTTCCATTTTCTCATATTAATCCCATTCCATTCTATCCTTTCCCCTAGCCCTCCCACTTCCTTCCACTTTGCTCCTTTTCTTCCTATTTCACATTACCTATTATACATTTCGTCCTTATTTACACTTTCAGTTTCTGACACCAGAGAAACTATTCGGTATTTATTCATGTGTGTCCTATTTATTTCACTTAAGAGTATTGCCTCAATGTGCACCCACTTAGCTATAAATGTCTCTAATTTCTCATTTTTTATGGCTGAGTAGTACTCCATTTTATTAAAAAACCACATTTTCTTGATCCAGTCTCCAGTTGATGGGCATTTGGGCTGTTTCCAAGTTTTAGCTATTACAAACTGTGCTGCTATGAAAATGGGCACACACATATCACTGTGGTTTGATTCTTTTAATTCTTTGGGGAAGATCCCCAGCAGTGGAATAGCAGGGTCAAATGGGACTTCCAGTCCTATTTTTTTGAGGCATCTCCATATTGATTTCCACAGTAGTTGCACCAGTCTACACTCCCACCAGCAGTGGAGAAGGGTTCCTCTTTCCCCACAGCCCCGACAGCCTTTGTTATTGGTTGATTTCATAATAGCAGCCATTCTTTCTGTAGTGAAGTGGAATCTCAGTGTTGTTTTCTTTTGGATCTCTCGAATGACCAGTGATGTTGAACATTTTTTCATGTATTTATTTGCTATTTCGACTTGTTTGTCTGAGAAATGTCTGTTCATTTCAGTGGCTGATTTTTGGATTGGGTCTTTAAATTTGGGAGGTCTGATCTTTTTAAGTTCTTTATAGATTCGAGATAGTAGACCTTTGTCTGTGGAAGAGCAGGTGAAGATATTTTCCCACATTGTGGGTTGTCTCTTCACACTGCTGGTGGTTTCTCTCACTGTGCAGAAGGTTTTTAATATGTGCTCTTTTTTTTCTTGAAGCTTGAGATTCAGCAACAGGTTGTTTAATTGGGCTTGCTCTATTTTCTAATACGTGTATTCACTGCTAAGAATTTCCCTTGTAAGACTGCTTTCACTGTGTCTCATAGATTCCAATATGTTGTATTGTCAATGTCATTTAATTGAAGGAACTGCCTGATTTCTTCTTTAATTTCCTATGTGATCTATTGGCTATTCAGAAGTGTGTTATTCAATTTCCATGTGTTTATGAAATTTTTTGAGTTTCTTTTGCTGTGGATCTAAAATTTCATCACACTATGGTCTGATAATATACAGGGGATAACTTCAATTCCTTTGCACTTACTTAAACATGTTCTATGTGTGAGTATGTGGTCTATTTTGGAAAATGACCCGTGTGCAGCTGAGAAGAAGGTGTATTCTGATTTTGTGGGGTGGAAGACTCTGTAAACATCTGTTAAGTTCATTTGTTCAAGAGTTCGATTGAGTTCTAGTATTTCATTACTTATTTTTAGTCTAGTTGATCTATCTATTTATGACAATGGGGTATTGAGGTCCCCCACTACAATTGTATTAGTGCATATGTGACTTTTCATGTCTGTTAGTATTTGTTTTATATAGTTGGGTGCACTAGTGTTTGGTGCATAGATATTTATGACTGTCATCTCTTCCTCTTGGATTCTCCCCTTTACAAGGATGTACTGTCCTTCATCACTCTTAATCAGTGTTGGTTTGAAATCTGCTTGATCTGCCAAGAGGATAGATACTCCTGCTTTTTTTGGGGTTCCTGTCACATGGAGTATTGTTTTCCACCCTTTAGCTTTCAGTCTATGAGTTTCCTTTTGAATTAAGTGTGTCTCTTCTATGCAGCATATTGTTGAATTTAGCTTCTTGACCCATTCTGCCAGTCTATTTCTTTTGCTTGGTGAATTGAGACCATTAACACTGATAGTTATAACTGAAATATATTGACTTGTCCTAGCCATGACTTTTTCTTTTTGTTGGGTTCTCCCCATTTACATTTAATTTCTTGTCATCTCAGATGGGTTCATTCTGCTTTGCTTCCTGGGGTTGTGATCCTCAATGTCTGTTCCTAGGCTATTGTGTAAAATTCTTTGGAGTGCTGGTTTGGTATTCACGAAGTTCCTAAGGTGCTCTTTGTCATGAAAGTATCTTATTTCTCCATCCATTTTGAAAGATAGTTTTGCAGGGTACATCAATCTGGGTTGGAGGCTGTTTTCTTTTACGGCTTGGAATATGTCACTCCAAGCTCTTCTTGACTTGATGGTTTGTGTTGAGAAGTCTGCTGTGATTCTGATGGGCTTTCCTTTGTATGTGATTTGTTTCTTTTCTCTGACTGCTTGGAGAACTTTGTTCTTCTGTTGTGTTTCTGGAATCTTAACAATTATATGCCTATGTGTAGATTTTTTTTTGATCAAGTCTATTTGGAGTCCTATATGCCTCACTTATGTGTATGTCAAGCTCTATTCCCCTGCTTGGGAAGTTTTCTGCCATTATTTCTGTAAAGAGATTTTTTTATGTCATCTCCTCTCTTTCCTGTTTCTTCATTGAGCCTAATCGGTCTTATGTTATTCTTCTTTGCATCATCTAGCAGCTGCTGGATTGATTTCTCATGTTCCCTTATAATTTTGAAGGAATTTTTCTTTTCCTGGTCACTAATTGCAATATTTTTTTATATTAAATTCTTTTATTGGTACATTGTAGGTATACAACACAATTACATTTCTCATTGGGAATTGTAACTTTATACAATGCATCTTGGTTCTTATTTTTTCCCCATTCCTAGCCCTCCCTTCATGCCCTCCACCCTTCCCTATTTGCAAAGACTTTATTCCCATTTTAACCATTTCTCATCATTATTTCCTTTTCCTTCTTTCCTTTCCCCTGCCCCTCAAACTACCCCTACCCCTTTGGACCTTTTCTTCCTATTTTACATTATCGATTATTCATTCTAATCATTGGTACATTTTAGGTATACAGTATAATGACATTCATCATTGGAAATTTGCACCTTTACATAGACTCTCTTGATTCTTATTTTTCACCCTTGCCCAGCCTTCCCTTCAACCCCTCCATTCCTCCCTATTTACAAAGATTTTGTTCCTATTTTTCCATTTTCTCATATTAATCCCATTCCCTTCTATCCTTTCCCCTAGCCCTCCCACTTCTTTCCCCTTAGCCACTTTTCTTCCTATTTCACATTACCTATTATACATTTAGTCCTTATTTACACTTTCAGTTTCTCACACCAGAGAAACTATTCGGTATTCATGTGTGTCCTATTTACTTCACTTAAGAGTATTGCCTCAATGTGCATCCACTTAGCTATAAATGTCTCTAATTTCTCATTTTTATGGCTGAGTAGTACTCCATTTTATTAAAAAAAAACCACATTTTCTTTATCTAGTCTCCAGTTGATGGGCATTTGGGTTGTTTCCAAGTTTTAGCTATCACAAACTGTGCTGCTATGAACATCGGCACACATGTATCACTGTGGTATGATTCTTTTAATTCTTTGGGGAAGATCCCCAGCAGTGGAATAGCAGAGTCAAATGGGACTTCCAGTCCTAGTTCTTTGAGGTATCTGCATACTGATTTCCACAGTGATTGCACCAGTCTACACTCCACCAGCAGTGGAGCAGGGTTCCTCTTTCCCGACATCCCCGCCAGCCTTTCTTATTGGTTGATTTCATGATAGCAGCCATTCTTTCTGGAGTGAAGTGGAATCTCAGTGTTGTTTTCTTTTGTATCTCTCGAATGACCAGTGATGTTGAACATTTTTTCATGTATTTATTTGCTATTTCTACTTATTTGTCTGAGAAATGACTGTTCATTTTAGTTGCCCATTTTTGGATTCAATCTTTAAATTTGGGAGGTCTGATCTTTTTAAGTTCTTTATAGATTCGAGATAGTAGACCTTTGTCTGAGGAAGAACAGGTGAAGAATTTTTCCCACATTGTAGGTTTTCTCCTCACACTGCTGGTGGTTTCTCTTGCTGTGCAGAAGCTTTTTAATAAGAAGAGATCCCATTTGTTGATTGTTAGTGCTAGTTTACGGGCAACTGAGGTTTTGTTCATAAAATCTTTTCCTACACTGATGTCTTCAAGGGTTCTACCTAACCTCTGTTCCAACTGGTTCAGAGTTTCTGTTTTAAAATTTAGATCTTTAATCCATTTTGATTTCAGTTTTGTGCATGGTGAGAGATATAGTTCTAGTTTTAATCTTTGGCAAGTTGAAGCCCAGTTTTTCCAGCACCATTTATTAAAGAGGCTATCTTTCCTCCAGTGAGAGTGTTTGGCTCCTTTATGAAAGATGAGCTGGCTGAGTGTGTCTGGCGTTGTTTCTGCATCTTCTAATCTGTTCCACTGGTCTTGAGGCCTGATTCTTTTCCAGTACCATACTGTTTTTATCACAGTAGCTTTGTAGTAGAGTTGCAGGTTGGGGATTGTGATACCCCCTGCCATGTCTCTGTTACCTAGAATTGCTTTTGCTATTCTGGGTCTCTTCTTGTTCCAAATGAATTTTTGGATTGTTTTCTCGAGGTCCATGAAGTATGCTGCTGGGATCTCAATTGGAATTGCATTGAATCTATATAGTAGTTTTGGAAGTATGGCCATTTTCACTATATTAATCCTTCCTACCCAGGAGCAGGGGCTGTCTGTCCATTTTCTGATATCATCTTCAATCTCTCTTTTCAGAGTGCCATAGTTTTCATAGAAGAGTTCTTTGATTTCTTTCATTAGGATGATTCCTAGGTATTTCAGTTTTTTGGATGCTATTGTGAAAGGAATTATTTGCCCTTTTTCTCTCTCAGTGAGTCTGTGATTTGTGTAAAGGAAAGCTATTGATTTTTGTGTGTTGACCTTGTAACCAGCAGGACTCAATACTGTGGTCTGCTGGTCTGGTGTCCTGTGCATCTTTTTATTGTGGAACCAGGTGGCTGCCTGTCTGCAGTGGGGTGATTTGGCATGTTCCACGAGACTGTGGCACTTGATATGGCATGAGCAGACCTGCTTGTCTGCAGCAGGTTGATTTGGCATCTTCCATGCAACTAGGAACCTTGGTAGGGCATGCACAGACCTACCTGTCTGCAGCAGGCTCAGAGGAACTTGAGAAAATGATGGAAACCATGATGCCCAACTTAGGAAAGAAATGGAATCCACGAAACAGATTCAAATAGATACTCAGGAGATTAAAAATTCTATTGAATGTATACAGAGAAGAATCAACCAATGTGAAGACAGAATATCACATGTAGAAGACAAGTTTGCAGTTAGTGATCATGAAAGAGAAACCTCTTAAAAATAGCAAAGTACCATGAAATATCCATCCAACAGCTGCTAGAGAATGCAAAGAAGAATAACATAATATGGATCAGAATCAATGAAAAATCAACAGATAATGCAAAGTACGTTTTTCAAAAAAATGTTCACACATGTAATGGGAGAAAACTTACCAAGCATGACAGAAAAATTTAATACAGATAAGTGAGCCATAGAGAAATCCAATTACCCATGATCAAAAAATCTAACCAAGGCTAACAATAGTCATGATTCCAGAAATTCAATACAAGAACAGAATACTAAAAGCTGATAGAGAAAAGAAATGTCACCTATAAAAGAAAGCCCACCAGAATCACAGCAGTCTTCTCAACAAAATCTCTTAAGTCAAAGAGAATGTGAAGTATTTTAAGGCCTGAAAAAAAATCTCCAGCCAGATTGATGTACACTACAAAACTATCATTCAAAATTGATGGAGAATAAAATAAATAAATGAGCCTGAACACCAAGGAGCAGAGCCCCTCCAGTGCTAAGGAGCTGGGCCTTTCTGGCTACCATACAACCACCCCAAGCACCAAGGAGCAGAGGCCCCCAGTGCTGAGGAGCTGAGCCTTTTGAGCCACATACCGCTTCCCTAAGGGCTGAGGAACAGAGCCCCAAAAGAACCAAGGAAGTGAGCCTTTGAGGCTAACATGCCACTGCCCCCAGTGCCAAGGAGCAAAGCCCAACCAGTGCTGAGGAGCTGAGAATTTTGGACTGCCATACCATCACCTAAAATGGTGAAGCAGCAGATTCCCCCTCAGAACCAGGGAGCTGAGCCCTTCAATCCACCGTACTACTGCCACCAGTGCCAAGGAGCAGAGGCCCCCCAGTGTGAAGGAGGTGAGCCTTTTGGGCCACCTTAACACCACCCTTGGCACTGAGGAAGTTACTCTTTTGGGCTGCCGTACCACTGCACTGAGGGAAAAAGAGCAGAGGCCCCCAGTACCAAAGAGGTGAGCATTTTGGGCAACCATACCACTGCACCCAGTGCTGAGGAGGAGAGTCACCCCCAGTACCAAGGAGGTGAACCCTGCTGGTGCCAGCAGGACACACTCCTCCCCCCCTTGAAATGAGAAGCCACATTAAAAGTCTCAAAACCAGAACTCCAGATCACCTAAAGCAACCCCAAAGGGAAAAGGGATGGAACAATTTGATACTCAACCACCTGGACTCCCTGAACTGGCAACAAAAGAGGAACTGGAAAAAATGAAATCAGAAATCACTTCTCAGATAACAGCAGAGATTGTTACCATAGTGGAAGACATGATTAATGAATCTAGAGAGGACACAGATTTAAAAAAAAAAAAAAAAAAAGGAGATGAGGAACATGATGGAATCCCAACATAGGACAAATGGAATCCATAAAACAGATGCAAACATATTTCCAGGAGATTAAAAACTCTATTGAAAGTTTATGCAGCAGAATGAGCCAAAGTGATGGCAGTATTTCAGATATAGAAGATAAGATACCAGTTAGTGACAGGAAAAGAAAAATTTCTTTAAAATAATAAGGGACCACAAGAAATCAATCCAACAGCTGCTAAACAAAACAAAGAATAATAACAGAGTGATTGGAGTCAAGGAAGAAACAGGAGAGAATGCAGATGGCATAAAAAAAAACAGTTCACAGAAGTGATGACAGAAAACTTCCCAAGCAGGGGAGAAGAACTTGACACACAGATAAGTGAGGCATATAGGACCCCAAATAGCCATGATCAAAAAAACATCTATGCATAGGCATATAATAGTTAAGATTCAAAAAATCCATCAGAAGATCAAAATTTCACAAACAGTTAGAAAAAAGAAACAAATCACATATAAAGGAAAGCCCACCAGGATCACAGCAGAATTCTCAATTCAAAACCTCAAGGCAAGAAGAGTTTGGAGTGACATATTTCAAGCCCTGAAGGAAAACAGCCTCCAACCCTGCAAAATAATCTTTTAAAATTGATGGAGAAATAAGATACTTTCATGATAAAGAGCACCTTAGGAACTTCATGAATACCAAACCAGCACTCCAAAAAAATTTAGAAAATATCCTAGGAAAAGACAAGGGGGTTCACAACAACCAGGAAGCCCAGCAAAATGAACCCATTGGGCACAACAAGAAATTAAACACAAAGGGAGAGAATCCAACAAAAAGAAAAAGTCATGAAAAGGATAAGGCAATATGTATCAGTAATAACAATCAATGTTAATTGTCTCAATTGACCAATCAAAACAATAGACTGTGAGAATGGGTCAAGAAGCAAGATACAACAATATGCTGCATACAAGAAACACACTTAATTCAAAAAGAAACTCATAGACTGAAAGTTAAAGGGTGGAAAGCAATACTCCATGAGACAGGAACCCCCCAAAAAGCAGGAGTAGCTATCCTCTTTCAAGATCAAATGGATTTCAAACCAACACTGATTAAGAGAGACAAAGAAAGACACTACATCCTTATAAAGGGAACAATCCAAGAGGAAGACATGACAATCATAAATATACATGCACAAAACACTAGTGTGCCCAAGTATATAAAACAAATACTAATGGACATAAAAAATCAAATAAGCACTAATATAATAGTAGTGGGGAATCTCACTATCACAAATAGATAGATCAACTAGACAAAAAATAAACAATGAAACACTAGAACTCAATCAAACTCTTGAACAAATGAACTTAAAAGATGATTACAGAGTGTTACACCCCACAAAATCACAACAAATAATCCTTTCAGCTGCACACGGGTCATTCTCCAAAATAAATCACATACTCAGTCATAGAACAAGTTTATGTAAGTGCAAAGGAATTGAAGATATCCCCTGTATATTGACAGACCACAGTGCAATGAAATTGAAGATCAATAACCAAAGAAACTGCAAGAATTTCATAAGCACAGGGAAACTGAACAACAAACTTCTGAATAACCAATGGACGACAGAGGAAATTAAAGAAGAAGTCACACAATTCCTACAATTAAAAGACAGTGACAATACAGCACATCAGAATATGTGGGTCACAATGAAACCGGTCTTATAAGGGAAATTCATAGCAGTAAATACTTGTATTAGGAAAACAGAGCAAGCCCAATAAAATATCCTGATGCTGAACCTCAAGCTTCTAGAAAATGTAAAGCAGGACAAAGGAAAAGCTCTAAAAAGGGAAGAAATTATAAAGATGGGAGCAGAAATCAATACAATGATGACTAAGAGAATGATACAAAAAATGAAGCCAAGAGTTGGTTTTTCGGAGACTCCTAGGGCAGAGAAGGCTCCTAGGGCAGAGAAGCTCAGCCAGTCCCAGCACCCAGAAGGAAGCTGCCCCACTGCCATCCCAAGCTCCTAGGGCAGAGAAGGTGAGCCATGTGGGTACCAGAAGCACCCCCCCAGTGGAAATGAGAAAACACATAAACAATCCTCAAAAACAGAGGTCCAATGCCCATGTTGTGTATACCACTCAGCACACTTCTGTAAAGATAAGCAAACACTGTGCTACAATAAAATCCTGTGTCCTATATATGGCTATTTCAACCTGAGATTTTCATTTGTGGCTTTACATTTATTTTCTTATTTGTTCATTCTCAAGCATGTATTATTGGCATTAAGGATAAAGAAGGGGAAAAAATCTCCCATACACTAAATATTAATCTGTGCAAATAATGTGGAAAGAAAATATAACACTACAATTTTAAATATATATGTTAAAATATTAAAATTTGAAAGATCAAAAAAAAAAAAACAGAGGCCCAGATCACCTACAGCAACCCCAAAGGGAAACGAGATGGAACAATCTGATACTCAACCACCTGGACTCTCTGAACTGGCAACAAAAGAGGATCTGGGAAAAATGAAATCAGAAATAATTACTCAGATAACCGCAAAGATTTTGCTCGTGGTGCAAGACATGATTAATAAATCTAGATGCCTTACCGAGATCCCCAGTCATGCAGAACATGCCGAATCAGCCAGCTGCAGACAGGCAGGTCTGTGCACGACCTACCAAGGTCCCGAGTCATGCAGAAGACACCAAATCACCCCGCTGGAGACAGGCAGATCTGCCCACACCCTGCCGAGGTCCCCAGTGGCACAGAACACACCAAATAAGCCCGCTGCAGACAGGCAGACAGCTGGTTCCACACTACAAAGACACAGAGGACAACAGACTACCAGACCACGGTACTGAGTCCTGCTGCTCCTGGCCCAGAGGTAGTGGCTTTTGAGCCACTCTCCCACTGGTCCTGGTCCAGAAGAAGTGGGCTTCCTGGTCGCCATCACTCCTGCTGCTCCCAAACCACAGGAAAGGGCTTTTGGGTCACCATGCCTACCGCTGTTCCCAGCCCCTGTCCCACTGCTCCCAGCTCAGAGGAGGTAATCCGTGCAGGAGCTAACAGACCCCAGCCCCAGTTGAAACGAGAAAACATGTAAATAACTCTCAAAACCAGACTTCCAGATCACCTACAGTAACCACAAAGGGAAATGAGATGGAACACTCTGATACTCAACCACCTGGACACACTGAACTGGCAACAAAAGGGGATCTGCAAAAAATGAAATCAGAAATAATTTCTCAGATAATAGGAGAAATTGTGCCCCTAGTGCAAGACATGATTAATAAATCTAGAGAGGAGTTCAGGAACATGATGGAATCCCAACATAAGAAACAAATGGAATCCATAAAACAGATGCAAATAGATTCCCAGGACATGAAAAACTCCACTGAAAGTCTACACTGCAGAATGAGCCAATGTGAGGACAGAATTTCAGATGTAGAAGATAAGATTGCAATTAGTGACCAGGAAAAGAAAAATTGCTTCAAAATTGTAAGGGAACATGAGAAATCAATCCAGCAGCTGCTAGATGATGCAAAGAATACCATAAGACTTATTGGCCTCAATAAAGAAACAGGAGAGAGTGGAGATGACATAAAAAATCTCTTCACAGAAATAATGGCAGAAAGCTTTGCAAGCAGGGGAAAAGAGCTTGACATACACATAAGTGAGGCATATAGGACTCCAAATAGCCTTGATCAAAAAACATCTACACATAGGCATATAATTGTTAAGTTTCCAGAAACACAACAGAAGAACAAAGTTCTCCAAGCAGTCAGAGAAAAGAAACAAATCACATACAAAGGAAAGCCCATCACAATCACAGCAGACTTCTCAACACAAACCATCAAGGCAAGAAGAGCTTGGAGTGACATATTCCAAGCCCTAAAAGAAAACAGCCTCCAACCCAGATTGATGTACCCTGCAAAACTATCTTTCAAAATGGATGGAGAAATGAGATACTTTCATGACAAAGAGCACCTTACGAACTTCATGAATACCAAATCAGCACTCCAAAGAATTTTACACAATATCCTAGGAACAGACATTGAGGATCACAACCCCAGGAAGCAAAGCAGAATGAACCCATCTGGCATGAAAAGAAATTAAATGTAAAGGGGGAAAACCCAACAAAAAGAAAAAGTCATGGCAAGGACAAGTCAATACGTTTCAGTTATAGGTATCAACATTAATGGTCTCAATTCACCAATCAAAAGAAATAGACTGGCAGAATGGGTCAAGAAGCAAAATCCAACAATATGCTGCATACAAGAAACGCACTTAATTCAAAAGGAAATACATAGACTGAAAGTTAAAGGGTGGAAAACAATACTGTATGTGACAGGAACCCGAAAAAAAAGCAGGAGTGTCTATCCTCTTGGCAGATCAAGTAGATTTCAAAAAAGCACTGATTAAGAAAGATCAAGAAGGACACTACATCCTTGTAAAGGGAAGAATCCAAGAGGAAGAGATGACAATCATAAATACCTATGCACCAAACACTAGTGCACCCAACTATATAAAACAAATACTAACGCACATGAAAAGTCATATATGCACTAGTACAATTGTAGTGGGGGACTTCAACATCCCAGTGTCACAAATAGATTGATCAAGTAGACTAAAAATAAGTAATGAAATACTAGAACTCAATCGAACTCTGGAACAAATGAATTTAACAGATGTTTACAGAGTGGTCCACCACCCACAAAATCAGAATACACATTCTTCTAAGCTGCACATGGGTCATTCTCCAAAATAGACCATATACTCACACATAGAACATGTTTAAGTAAGTGCAAAGGAATTGAAGTTATCCCCTGTATATTATCAGACCATTGTGCGATGAAATTGGAGATCGATAGCAAAAGAAACTCAAAAAATTTCAAAAACACATGGAAATCGAACAACACACTTCTGAAAAACCAATGGGTCACAGAGGAAATTAAAGAAGAAATCAGACAGTTCCTTCAATTAAATGACAATGACAATACAACATATCAGAATCCACGGGACACAATGAAAGCAGTCTTATGAGGGAAATTCATAGCAGTGAATACGCATATTAGGAAAACAGAATGAGCCCAATTAAACAACCTGATGCTGAACCTCAAGCTTCTAGAAAAAGAAGAGCAGGACAACCCCAAAGTTCATACAAGGGAGGAAATTATAAAGATCAGAGGAGAAATCAATGCAATGGAGACTAAGAGAACAATACAAAAAATCAATGAAGCCAAGAGTTGGTTCTTCGAAGGAATCAACAAAATGGACAAACCTTTAGCCAACCTTCTCAGAAAAAGGAAAGAAAAGGACCAAATCCATGCAATTAGGAATGAAAAGGGTGAAATTACAACAGACTCAGCAGAAATCCAGAGGATCATCAATACCTACTTCCAGAACCTATACGCCAATAAGATGGACAACACAGAAGAGATGGACAGATTCCTAGATACATATAATTTACCAAAGTTGAACGAAGAAGACCTAAAAATTCTGAACAACACAATATCAACCAATGAAATTGAAAATGTAATTAAAAACTTATCAACTAAGAAAAGCCAGGGCCCTAATGGCTTCACTGCTGAATTCTACAAGACATTTAGAGAGGAACTGCTGCCACTACTGTTTAAACTCTTCAATGAAATTGAAAGAGAAGCAATACTCCCAAATTCCTTCCTGGAAGCAAGCATCACCTTGATCCCCAAAGCAGAGAAAGACCCAACTGAAAAAGAGAACTATAGGCCAATCTCACTAATGAACATAGATGCAAAAATCCTTAATAAGATACTGGCAAACAGAATGCAGAAGATCATCAAGAAGATCATACACCCTGATCAAGTGAGAATCATCTCAGGGATGCAGGGATGGTTCAGTATAAACAAATCAATCAATATAATACACTATATCAGTAGAGCCAAGGACAAAAACCATGTGATTATTTCCATAAATGCAGAAAAAGCATTTGACAAAATCCAACATGCATTTATCATAAACACCCTACAAACAATTGGAATAGAGGGTCTCTACCTCAAAAAGATAGGAGCCATCTATGAAAAACCAACAGCCAATATCATACTAAATGGTCAAAAATTGAAATCCTTCACACTAAAATCAGGAACAAGACAAGGATGTCCCCTATCACCACTCTTGTTCAATATAGTTCTGGAAACTTTAGCCATGGTAATTAGACAAGAGAAAGAAATAAAAGGAATAAAGATAGGTAATGAAGAAGTCAGATTGTCATTATTTGCAGATGACATGATACTCTATATAGAAGACCCCAAGAACTCCACCAAAAGTCTTCTAGACTTAATAACCAAACTCAGTCAAGTAGCTGGTTACAAGGTCAACTCACAAAAATCAATAGCTTTCCTCTACACCAATGACAGACTCACTGAGAGAGAAATAGGGCAAGTAATTCCTTTCACAATAGCATCCAAAAAGCTGAAATACCTAGGAATCAACCTAACAAAAGAAATCAAAGAACTCTTCTATGAAAACTATGGCACTCTAAAAAGAGAGATTGAAGATGGTATCAGAAAATGGACAGACATCCCCTGCTCCTGGGTAGGAAGGATTAATATAGTGAAAATGGCCATACTTCCAAAACTGCTGTATAGATTTAGCGCAATTCCAATTGAGATCCCAGCAGCATACTTCATGGACCTTGGGAAAACAATCTAAAAATTCATTTGGAACAAGAAGAGACCCAGAATAGCAAAAGCAATTCTAGGTAACAGAGACATGGCAGGGGGTATCACAATCCCCAACCTACAACTCTACTACAAAGCTACTGTGATAAAAACAGCATGGTACTGGCAAAGGAACAGACCTGAGGACCAGTGGAACAGATTAGAAGATGCAGAAACAACGCAAGACACACTCAGCCATCTCATCTTCGATAAAGGAGCCAAAAACCCTCACTGGAAGAAATATAGCTTCTTTAATAAATGGTGCTGGAAAAATTGCGCTTCAACTTGCCAAAGATTAAAACTAGACCTATATCTCTCACCATGCACTAAACTAAAATCAAAATGGATTAAAGATCTATATATTAAAATAGAAACTCTGAACCAGTTGGAACAGAGGTTAGGTAGAACCCTTGAAGACATCGGTGTAGGAAAAGATTTTATGAACAAAACCTCAGTTGCCCATGAACTAGCACAAAGAATAAACAAGTGGGATCTCTTCTTATTAAAAGGCTTCTGCACAGCAAGAGAAACCACCAGCAGTGTGAAGAGACAACCCACAATGTGGGAAAAAAATCTTCACCTGCTCTTCCTCAGACAAAGGTCTACTATCTCGAATCTATAAAGAACTTAAAAAGATCAGACCTCCCAAATTTAAAGACCCAATCCAAAAAGAGACATCTGAAATGAGCAGACATTGCTCAGACAAACAAGTAGAAATAGCAAATAAATACATGAAAAAATGTTCAACATCACTGGTCATTCAAGAGATGCAAAAGAAAACAACACTGAGATTCCACTTCACTCCAGAAAGAATGGCTGCTATCATGAAATCAACCAATAAGAAAGGCTGGTGGGGCTGTGGGGAAAGAGGAACCCTGCTCCACTGCTGGTGGGAGTGTAAACTGGTGCAACCACTGTGGAAATCAGTATGCAGATACCTCAAAGAACTAGGACTGGAAGTCCCATTTGACCTTGTTGTTCCACTGCTGGGGATCTGCCCCAAAGAATTAAAAGAATCATACTACAGTGATATATGTGCACCCATGTTCATAACAGCACAGTTTGTGATAGCTAAAACTTGGAAACAGACCAAATGCCCATCAACTGGAGACTGGATAAAGAAAATGTGTTTTTTTATAAAATGGAGTACTACTCAGCCATAAAAATGAGAAATTAGAGACATTTATAGCTAAGTGGATGCACATTGAGAAGATACTCTTAAGTGAAATAAATAGGACACACATGTATAAATACCAAATAGTTTCTCTGGTGTGAGAAACTGAAAGTGTAAATAAGGACTAAATGTATAATAGGTAATGTGAAATAGGAAGAAAAGGGGCAAAGGGGAAGGAAGTGGGAGGGCTAGGGGAAAGGATAGAAGGGAATGGGATTAATATGAGAAAATGGAAAAATAGGAACAAAATCTTGGTAAATAGGGAGGAATGGAGGGGTTGAAGGGAGGTCTGGGCAAGGGTGAAAAAGAAGAACCAAGAGAGACTATGTAAAGATGCAAATTTCCAATGATGAATGTCATTATATTGTATACCTAAAATGTACCAATGATTAGAATGAATAATTGATAATGTAAAATAGGAAGAAAAGGTCCAAAGGGGTAGGGGTAGTGGGAGGCACAGGGGAAAGGAAAGAAGGGAAAGGAAAAGTGATGAAAAATGGAAAAAATGGAAATAAAGTCTTTGTAAAGAGGGAAGGGTGGAGGGTGTGAAGGGGGGGCTAGAAATGGGGAAAAAATAAGAACCAAGATGCATTATGTAAAGGTACAATTCCCAATGAGAAATGTAATTGTGTTGTATACCTACAATGTACCAATAAAAGAATTTAATAAAAAATAAATAAATAAATTTAGAGAGGACACAGATAAAAAAATTAGAGGATCTGAGGAACATGGTGGAATCCCAACATAGGAAACAAATGGAATCCATAAAACAGATACAAACAGATTTCCAAGAGATTAAAAACTCCATGGAAAGTCTGCACAGCAGAATGAACCAATGTGAGGATAGAATTTCACATAAAGAAGATAGGATTTCAATTAGTGAAGAGGAAAAGAAAAATTGCTTCAAAATAGTAAGGAAATATGAGAAATCAATCCAGCAGCTGCTAAACAATGCAAAGGAAAATAACATAAGACTGATTGGAGTCAATGAAGAAACAGGAGAGAGTGCAGATGACACAAAAAAAATTCTTCACAGAAGTGATGGCAGAAAACTTCGCAAGGAGGGGAAAAGAACTTGACATACAGATAAGTGAGGCATATACGACTCCAGCTAGCCTTAATCAAAAAAAATCTACACATAGGCATATAATAGGATTCCAGAAATCCAACAGAAGAACAAAATTCTACAAGCAGTGAGAGAAAAGAAACAAATCACATACAAAGGAAATCCCATCAAAATCACAGCAGACTTCTCAATGCAAACCCTCAAGGCAAAAAAGCTTGGAGTGATGTATTTCAAGCCCTAAAGGAAAACAGCTTCCAACCCAGATTGATGTACCCTGCAAAACTATCTTTCAAAATTGATGGAGAAATAAGATACTTTCATGACAAAGAGCACCTCAGTAACTTCATGAATACCAAACCGGCACTCCAAAAAATTTTAGACAATACCCTGGGAAAAGACAATGAGAATCACAACCCCAGGAAACCCAGCAGAATGAATCCATTGGGGGTGACAAATTAAATGCAAAGGGGGAGAATCCAACAAAAAGAAGAAGTCATGACAAGGCTTTTAAAACTTTTGACTTCATCTCCCTAATGAGTGTCTAATTCAATCTTATTATTGTTCTGATTAGTATTTTTCTGATTCTAGAATTGCACACATTCCTTGTGCTATACTGGCTATTTATCATCTTCTTACATCTACATTTTAATTGGGTTGTCTATTAATGAGCTCTAAGAATTCTTTATATATTCTGTTCATAGGTTATATGCATTGTAAATATGGTCTGTTTAAGGACTCCTTTTCATTTTAATGATGTCATTTAAAGTTCTAAATTTTGATGGAATCTCATTTATCAATTTTTTTTCTTTTATACATCATGTTTTTTGTATCCTAGGTAGTTCTTGCCTACCCTGAATTCATAAATATTTTCCCTTATAATTTCTTCTTAAAGTTTTATACTTTTAGGCTTTCTTATTTAGGTTCATAGATCCCTTCAAGTTATTTTCATGTATGGAAAAAAAGTGTTGAGGTTAATTTTTTATATACAGATACCAGGTGTTCTAGTACCATTTGCTGAAAACACTATCTCTTCCTCAGCTCTTGAATTGAGTTTATATTCTATAAAATGCTAATGTTAAATAATCTTTCAAAACTCAGTGGACCATATATGTGTGGTTCTATTTCTAGATTCTCTGTTTTATTCAAATCATCTATATGTCTTTCCTTACACCAACACTGCCTTGATTACTGTAGCTTTAGAAGAAGTCTTAAAATTAGGTACTAAACACCTTCCAACACTGTTTTTGTTTTTGTTTTTGTTTCTGTTTTTAACTTTTCTAGGTCCCTTGTACTCCTACATAACTTTTAAATTTCAATATCCAATTCTTCATTTATAGCAAGTATACACAGACCTGAATTTTTATATATACCTTGTGTTTTCTAATCCTACTAAATTCAAGTACAAGTCCTAGGGGATCCTAGAGATTTCTTAGTATTTTCTGGTAGATGATCATTTCATCTACATATAAAGATTTTGCTTCTGCCATGCCAATCCTATCCTAGTTGTGTCACTTTATTGCCAGGCTATTTTGGTGGGGCCTAGTTTTCAAAGTTTAATGGACAGATAAAGAGTAAGCATATCTGTCCTTGTTCCCCACTTTAAGGAGAAAGCATTGTATCTTCTCCATTCATATAAGGCATTCTCACTTAAAGTATGGAGTACATGTCTTTCATCTGTTGAGAAGTTTCTGTTCCACTTCTAGTCTCCTGAGAGCTTTTACCATGAACAGCTGTAGAATTTAGTCCAATACTTTTTCTCCAACTAGTGACAGGATCATATGACTTTTTCCTTTCCTCTGTTAAAATGATGACTTTGGGGGTGGATCTTCCAATGCTGAACCAACACTGCCATCCCTATAACAAAACCACTTTCTACATCCTTCCAGATCTGACTTCCAATAGTTTGTTTTGTTAAACAAATTTCTATCTATGTTCATACTTTTTTCTTCTATTATCTTTATCCACTTTTAGGATTAGCACAATATTGAGTTCCTAAAATGAGGGGAGAAGTGTTCCTTCTTTTTTCTGCTTTAATTGTTTGATATAATTTATCAGTTAAAATGTATATGAGCCTGCTGTTGTCATATAGGTAGGTTTTCAAGCTAGGAATATACTTTCTTTAATAACTGCTATTATAATTTTATATTTCCTCCAGCGTTATTTTCATTTTGTCTTCTAAGGTACTTCTTAGACGTTGTCAAATTTATTTCAAAAAAGATTTTTGTAATATGTTTTCTATATCCTTTTAAATTCTGTAAAATCTATGGTAATGTCTCCTAGATCTAAATATTGTAATTTAAAAAATGTATAACTGATATTGTGTAACAGGAAGAAAAGGTCTAAAAAAGCAGGGTAATTGGGAGGGGTAGGGGAAGGGAAAAAAGGGAAAGGAAAAACTATGAGAAGAGGCAAAAAAATGGAAACAAGGCCTTTGTAAATAGGGAAGGGTGGAGGGGGTGAAGGGAGGGCAAGGGAAGGGGAAAAAGAATAAGAACCAAGAGACTCATGTAATAGTACAAGATCCCAGTGATGAATGTAACTGTATTTAATACCAAAAATGTACCAATAAACTTAATGGGGAAAAAAAAAGTGTTGGTTGTTCGAAAGAATAAACAAAATGGACAAACCCTTAGCCAACCTTATCAGAAAAGGAAAGAAAAAGCCCAAATTCATGGAAATACAAAGGAAAAGGGTGAAATTACAAAAAGCCCAGCAGAAATCCAGGTGATCATCAATACCTATTTCAAGAACCTATATGCCAGTAAGATGGAAAACACAGAAGAAATCGACAGATTCCTGGATATGTATTAATTTAAAAAGTTGAATGAAGAAGACCTAAAAATTCTAAACAACACAATATCAATTAATGTAATTGAAAACATAATTAAAAACCTACCAACTAAGAAAACCCCAGATCCCGATGGCTTCACTGCTGAATTCTATAACACATTTGGAGAGAAACTATTGCCACTACTGTTTAAACTCTTCAATGAAATTGAAAGTGAACCAATACACCCGAATTCATCCTGGAAGCAAGCATGACCTTGATCCCCAAAGCAGAAAAGGACACAACTGAAGAAGAGAACTATAGCCCAATCTCACTAGTGAACATAGATGGAAAAATCCTTAATAACATGCTGGAAATAGAATGCAGGAGATCATCAAGAAGATCATACACCGTGATGAAGTGGCATTCATCTCAGGGATGCAGGGATTGTTCAACATATGCAAATCAATAAATGTAATACAGTATATCAATAGAGCCAAGGACAAAAACCATATGACCATCTGAATAGATGCAGAAAAAGCACTGGACAAAATCCAACATGCATTCATGATAAAAAAAAAAAAACCTACAAAAAATTGGAATAGACATACTCTGCCTCAATCTGATAAAAGCCATTGATGAAAAACAGACTTCCAATATCATACTAAATGGTCAAAAGCTGAAATCGTTCACACTAAAATCAGGAACAAGACATGGATGTCCACTATCATCTATCCTGTTCAATATAGTTTAGGAAACATTAGCCACATAAATTAGACAAGAGAAAGAAATTAAAGGAATAAAGATAGGAAACAAAGAAGTCAAATTGTCATTATTTGCAGATGACATGATACTCTACATAGAAGACCCCGAGAACTCCATCAATTGTCTCCAAGTCTTAATAAACAAATTCAGTAAAGTAGCTGGTTACAAGGTCAACACACAAAAATCAATAGCTTTCCTCTACATGAATAACACACTAACTGAGAGAGAAAAAGGGCAAACAATTCCTTTCACAATAGCATCCAAAAAACTGAAATACCTAGGAATCAACCTAACTAAAGAAATCAAAGACCTCTTCTCTGAAACCAATAGCAGTCTGAAAAGGGAGATTGAAGATGATATCAGAAAATGGAAAGACATCCCTTGCTCCTGGGTGGGAAGAATCAACATAGTGAAAATGGGCATACTTCCAAAACTGCTATATAGATACAATGCAATCACAATGGAAATTCCAGCAGCATACCTCATGGACATTGAGAAAGCAAGAGAAAAAATCGCTTGAAACAAGCAGAGACCTAGGATAGCAAAAGCAATTCTAGGCAACAGAGACATGACAGGGGGTATCACAATCACCAACTTGAAACTATACTACAAATCTACTGTGATAAAAACAGTATGATACTGGCAAAAACCAGACCTGAAGACCAGTGGAACATATTAGAAGTTGCAGAAACAACACTAGACATATTCAGCCACCTCATCTTTGACAAAAGATACCTTACTGGAGGAAAGATAACCTCTTTAATAAATGGTGATGGAAAAAATGAGTTTCAACTTGTCAATGATTAGAACTAGACCTATATCGTTCACGTGCACCAAACTAAAATCAAAATGGATTAAAGATCTAAATATTAAAACAAAAATGCTGAACTGGCTGGAACAGAGAGTAGGTAGAACTCTTGAAGACATTGGTATAGGAAAAGATTTTATGAAGAAAATCTCCATTGCCCGTGAAGTATCACAAGCAATCAACAAATGGGATCTCTTCTTATTAAAAAGCTTCTGGAGCATGAAGCCCCCTGGCTCTGTCCCGTGCCTCACCCATGGCACAGTGAGTTCCCAGGCCCAGCCTGGAGCCCTGGCCCCTTCCGTAGCTCAGCTCAGCATGACCAGCCAGCAGAAGCAGGGGAGCCAAGCAGCGTGAAGCCTCCTGGCTCTGTCCTGGGCCTCACCCATGCCACAGTGAGGTCCCAGGCCCAGCTTGGAGCCCCGGCCCCTTCTGGCACTCAACTGAGCCGCACTGGGGTCTGCAAGGCCCAGGCCCTGGACCACTCCCACCTCCCCACCTCTGGCCTCCCAGGTCTTCTGCTACCTGGTTCCACACTACAGAGGCACAGGGGATTATAATGGACCTTGTCCTGAGTGCCACAAGATAGAACAGAAGTTAGTAACAGAAAGAGGGCTTCTCAGGCTCCTCAATGAAAACTGAAGCTCAGCAGAAAAGTAAAGAGAATCTCTACAGTAAAGGCACACCAGACCACCGTACTTGGTAAGTTGGAGGGATCATCACCTGGGATCATCATCTCCCATCAAAACATGCAATGTCTTCAGGGGAAGGGCAACTGGAACCTGCAGTAGAATTTTGCAGAGTTCAACCCTGCAGGAGGACAAGGAGCTCAACTGGGGCTAGCAGCCAGAAATCTGCCTGAATCTCACAGGTCTGCTGCTGACTTGCTGAGACTCATTGACTTGTATATGCACATGGATGCCTACATTCCCTACTATGACAGCAGAGACATACCCTGAAGGAGGCCCATCATTTTTATTTTTTGCTATTTGCAAAAAAGATAAAAAAAAATTTTTGCCTCTTATTTTCAATTCTTAATTTTTACTTTTTCCTACTCTTTTCAAAATGTTACTTTTCTTCCTTTTCTTTCTTTTATCTTCTCTCTCTCTCTCTCTCTCTCTCTCTCTCTCTCTCTCTCTCTCTCTCTCTCTCTGTCCCACATTGCTCTTCATCTCCCTATTTGTTCCTTTCTGCATTGAATTTGGATTTGTCCTTTATTTTTCTTTTCTTCTCTTTTTCCTTCTCTTGATTATCATTAGTTTTAAAGGAAAGTAAATACAGTATCTAGCCTCTCTGTTGCTGTTAGGTGATTCTGTTCACATCTTTGTTCTTTCATTCTGCCTTTTCCTCTTGCCTTTAACAATTTCTTAGAGTTTGTGTGATCTTCCTGTGTCTTCTGGCCTCACTGCTAATCTTTCCTGATCTTTGTACCTGTCCCTCCCTTCCCAAATCCTTCTAACTCCCCACCCCAAAGGGGAAAGATGATATATTGAAGAGTTGATTCACTACAAACATATGTTGGGTTGGTCCCTGGTTTTGATTTCACATAGTTAAATGTGATAGATTAATAACTACCTTAAAATGTCATTTTCTAAGTTGCACTTGATTCTATGGTATTGCTGATTGTATCATTTGGGCTAACATGTTGTGATTGATCCAATCAGTTTTCCTTCCTGGTATAAGGAAAATAAAATAACCTCAGAGTCATTAGAGTCTCAAAACCTAAACACAAGCTATATATGGAAGACACCTCTGAAAAACAATCATACCACAAGGGTTTTAAACACAAGCAACAAAGATACCTACATTAAGCAATTTTGAAATATCAACCCAGGAATTAAACCAAGGACAGTATCAAAAACAAAAATGGAAAGACATTTAAGCAAGGCACAAATGCAGACTTCCACACCACAAAAAGGAAATTCTGGGGGAAATGAGGTGGAAAAGTCTGATAATAAACCACCTGGACACCCTGAACTGATAGCACAGGAAGTAACAAAACAGACGCATGAGGCTCTAGAAAAATTCAAAGCAGAAATAATCTCCCAGATAAATACAGAGATGGTGAGCAGAGTGAAAGACATGATTAGAGACTCTAGAGCAGAAACAGATAAGAAAATAGAAGAAATCAGAAACATGCTGGAAGCCATGAATGCCCAGCATAAGAAAGAAATGGAAACCACGATCACTCAACATGAGAAAGAAATGGAATCCATGAAACAGATTCAAACAGATATTCAGGAGATTATAAACTAAACTGAAAGCATGCAGATCAGACTAAGAGAATCTGAAGACAGAATATCAGATATAGAAGACAGGATTGCAGTTAAGCACCATGAAAACAGATTTCTTAAAGATAGTAAGGCACCTTGAGAAATCAATCCAACAGCTCCTAGATGATGCAAAGAAGAATAACATAAGACTGATAGGAGTCTAGAGAAAAACAGGAGAAAATACAATTGACATAAAAAAAACTGTTCACAGAAGTAATAGTAGAAATAGCAGACTCATTGAGAGAGAAATTAGGGAAACAATTCCTTTTACAATAGCATCCAAAAAAATGAAATATCTAGGAATCAAGCTAACAAAGGAAGCAAAAGACCTCTACACTGAAAACTACAGCATCCTGAAAAGGGAGATCGAGGAGGATATAAGAAAATGCAAAGACATCACTTGTTCCTGGGTAGGAAGAATCAATATAGTGAAAATGGCCATACTTCTAAAACTACTATATAGATTTAATACAATATCAATTGAAATTCCAATAATATACTTCACAGAACTAGAGGAAACAATCCAAAAATTCATTTAGAAGCAGAAGAAACCTAGAATAGCAAAAGCAATTCTGGGAAACAGAGACATGGCTGGGGGTATCACAATCCCCAACTTGAAACTATACTACAAAGGTACTGTGATAATAACAGCATGGTACTGGCAAAGAAACAGACCTCAAGTTCAGTGAAGATGCAGAAACAACTCCAGACATTCTAAGCCACCTCATCTTTGACAAAGGAGCCAATCACCCTCATTGGAGGAAAGATAGCCTATTTAATAAATGGTGTTGGAAAAACTGGATTTCAACCTGCCAAAGATTAAAACTAGACCCATACCTATCACCGCACACTAAACTAAGATCGAAGTGGATTAAAGATCTAAATAGTAAGACAGAAACACTGTACTTGCTGGAAGATAAGTTAGGTAGAGCTCTTGATGACATTGGCATAGGAAAAGACTTTATGAACAAATCCTCAGTAGCATGGGAGCTAACACAAAGTATCAACAACTGGGATCTCATCATATTAAAAAGTTTCTGCATTGCAAGGGAAATTACCAATAGAGCTTAGAAACAACCTACAATGTGGGAAGAAATTTTTAGCAGCTGTACCTCAGACAAAGGTCTGCTATCAAGAATATATAAAGAATTGAAAAAAATCAGACCCCCCCCCCAAATGCAAAGACCCAATTCACAATTGGGCATCTGAAATGCACAGACTTTTCTCAGACAAAGAAGTCAAAGCAGCAAATAAATATATGAAAAAATGTTCAACATCACTGGTCATTCAAGAGATGCAGATGAAAACAACCTTGAGATTCCACCTCATCCCACAAAGCATGGCTGCTATCAAGACATCAACCAATAACAAATGCTGGTGAGGGTGTGGAGAGAAAGGAACCCTTCTTCATTGTTGGTGGGAGTGAAAACTGGTGCAACCACTGTGGACATCAGTATGGAGATACCTCAAAGAACTAGGACTAGAGGTCCCATTTGACTGAGTTATTCCCCTACTGGGTATCTTCCCCAAAGAATTAAAAGAATCATACCACAGTGATATGTGTGCACCTATGTACACAGCAGCACAGTCTGTAATAGCTAAAGCTTGGAAACAGCCCAAGCACCCATCAACTGGAAACTTGATAAAGAAGATGTGGTTTTTTTATAAAATGGAGTACTATTCAGCCATAAAGAATGAAAAACTAGAGATATTTATAGCTAAATGGATTCATATTGAGGCTATACTTTTAAGTGAAATAAATAGGACACACATGTGTAAATACCAAATAGTTCCTCCAGTGTGAGAAACTGAAAGTGTAAATAAGGATGAAAATGATCAAAATGAATAATTGATAATTTGAAATAGGAAAAGTTCCAAAGGTGTAGTGGTGGTGGGAGGGGAAGGGGAAAGGGAAGAAGGGAAAGGAAAAATTACAAGAAAAGGGAAAAAAATGAAAAAAAAATCTATGAAAATAGTGAAGGGTGGAGGAGTGAAGGGAGCATAGGTAATGGGGAAAAATAAGAACTAAGATACATCATGTTCAAGTACAACCACCCAATGATAAATGTAAACATACTGTATACCTGAAATGTACCACTAAAAAAAAAGCTTCCACACGGTCAGAGAAACCACCAACATTGTGAAGAGACAACCCACAATGTGGGAAAAAATCTTCACCTGCTGTTCCTCAGACAAAGGTCTACTATCTAGTATCTATAAAGAACTTGAAAATATCAGACCTCCCAAATTTAAAGACCCAATCGAAAAATGGGCATCTGAAGTAAACAGATATTCTTCAGAAGAAAAAGTAGAAGTAGCAAATAAACATATGAAATAATGTTCAACATCACTGGTCATTTGAGAGATGCAAATGAATACAAAACTGAGATTCCACTTCACTCCAGAAAGAATGGCTGCTATCATGAAATCAACCAATAACAAATGCTGACAGAGCTGTGGTGAAAGAGGAACACTGCTCCACTGCTGGTGGAAGTGTAGACTGGTGCATCCACTGTGGAAATCATATTTAGATACCTTAAAGAACTAGTACTGGAAGTCCCATTTGACCGAGCTATTCCCCTGCTGGGTATCTTCCCCAAAGTATTAAAAGAATCATACCAGTGATTTATGTGCACCCATGTTCATGGCAGCATAATTTGTAATAGCTACAATTTGGAAGCAGCCCAATTGCCCATCAACTGGAGACTGGATAAAGAAAGTGTGGGGTTTTTTTTAATAAATGGAGTACTACTCAGCCATATAAAAGGAGAAATTAGAGATATTTATAGTTAAATGGATGCACATTGAGGTCATACTCTTAAGTGAAATAAATAGGACCAATAAATCTTCCAGTGTGAGAAACTGAAAGTGTAAATAAGGACTAAAAGATATTATAGTGTGAAATAGGAAGGAAAGGGGCAAATGGGAAAGAGAAGTGGGAGGAGTACAAGAAAGGAAAGAAGGGAGTGGAATCAATATGCAAAACTGAAAAAATTGAAACCATAGGGAGGAATTGAGGGGTTGAAAGGAGGGCAAGGCAATGTGGAAAATACAAGAACCAAGAGTGATTTTATATAAATATATATATATATATATATAAAGGTACAAATTTCCAATGATGAATGTCATTATATTGTATGCCTACAATGTACCAATAAAATTAATTTTTAAAAATTGATGGAGAAATACTCCCATGATAAAGAACACCTGAAGAAATTCATGACCACTGAACCTGAGTTTCAATGTGTTCTGAAGAATAATCTAGAATACAATAAAGAAGACTGCAGTTCCATACATTTCAATAGAATGAATCCATCAGGAAAGGCAAGCAATTAAACTGAGAAGAAAGAAGAGGAATCAACAACAGAAAAATAATATAGTAAGAAAAATTCATATGTATTATTTATAAACATCACTGTATATGGCCTCAATTCACCAATCAAAAGAAGCAGACTGAGAGAATTGAACAAGAAACAAGATCCAACAATATGCTGCATACAAGAAATACATTTAACTCACAAAGAAATTCAAAGACTGAAAGTCAAAGGATTAAAACAATATTACATGGCACTAGAAGCCAGAAAAATAAAAGCAGGTAGAGCTACTTTACATGCAGAGAAGATGGATTTCAACCGAAGTCTGATTAAGAGATACAAAGAAGGTCACTATATACTTGTTACAGTAATAATCCAAGAGGAGGCGATCACAATCATAAGCATATATGTACCTAACACTGATGCACCCAACTATATAAAACAAACAATAATGGATATGAAAAATATAATATCAATACAATTGTAATAGGGATGTCAATACCTACTGTCACAAAGAGACATATCAACTAGAGAAAAACTCAACAGAGAAATACCAGAAATGAACCAAACTATTGAACAAAAGGACCTAGTATATATCTACAGAGTGTTCCTCCCTACAACATCAGAACACACATTCTACTTAGATGTACATGAGACTTTCTCCAAAATAGACCACATACTAGGTCATAGAGCATGCTTAAGTAAGTGTAAAGGAACTGAAAATATCCCATGCATGTCATGAGGCCCTAGTGTAATGAAATTGGAAATCAATAGCAAAAGAAACCACAAAAATTGCATAAACATGTGAAAATTTAATAATACCCTCCTGAACAACCAGTGGGTCACAGGTGAAATTAAAATAGAAATTAGACCATTTCTACAAGTAAATGATAATGCCAATATAACCGACTGGAACTTATGAGATGCAATGGAAGCATTCCTAAGAGGGAAAACAATATCAGTGAATTCCCATATAAAAGCAGAGTAAGCTCAAATAAACAACCAATGCTGAACCTCCAGCTTCTAGAAAAAAGAAGAGCAAGTTAAACCCAAAGCATGTACAAGGGAGGAAATTATAGATATCTGAAGAGAAATTAATGCAATTGAGATTAAGAAAACAATATAAAGAATCAATGAAAGAGTTCTTTCAAAGATTAAGTAAAATTGACAAACCTTAGCCAACCTCATCATAAAAGACTCAAATACATGCAACTAGAATTGAAAGGGTGAAATCACAACAGATCCTGAAGAAATCCAGATCATCAATACCAACCACTAAAATCTCCATCAAGGTTACTATACATCTTTATCTTTGGTACAAATAAAAATGTCCATTTGTTCTGCTTTTCGGCATGAGACTCATCTTGGAGTTACTGCCATCTAGTGACAAATAAGAGTATTTAATTCTTTTATTTTTTCAAACTTTAATTGCCTAAAATTTTGAGAAATGAATAAATGGAAATAAGCGATAAGATTAATATAAAGATTCTGAAAGAACTCTTTACTCTAAAATATGTCACTCCATTGTTTGATTATAAATTGAGGTAATTTTATGTTTTCATATAAATTGTACTTCCAGGTTTTAGCATCCTAATGTTTTACTTTGTAGAGATAATGTATTTATTTGCATTTTAAACTTACTGAGATTCTGTGCTGAAATAATGTTTGTTTATTTACTTACCACTTGTTTTCAACAATAATTTGCTATTTTTATAGAATATACTTACATCTGGAGCTCTTATCTTGTGAAATCTATGTGTGCAGCTTCCCAAAGTCTTGTCACAAATGATTTCCTTGCATTTGTGACTACATAAATATTGCCTTGAAGGAAAAAATATGTTAACATTTGATCAAAATATTTTAAAATTTGTTTAGAAATAGGATATAAAATAAATTACACTAAATATATCTGTATAATCCAGCTGTGTGGGAATTAGAAAGTATTTTTTAAACAACGCTCTATTATCATCTTTAAAGATCATACACATAACCTCAGTCTGGAAAACTATCTCCTGTTTAAAGTAGAAAACACATAAATATTGTAGAATTGTTCAATCCAGAGTTCTTAAGAATCAAATGCAGTCTTATTGACTACAAATGAGAACTTCTACATAAATTTTCAAATATTACAAAGAATCACGATTTAGTGTCAAATGCTATTTAATGTAAAAATAATTTTTCCATAATACAATTAATTATTTATAGTGTATATTTCTCTCAGGAGTGGGATGAAATATCTTCTATAAACATTGAATATTTTAAATGGGCAATTTAATCACTTTACGCAGTTGAAGTATGGTTGCAGGGCTCACACTAGTTCTTTTACCTCTGCCTATAAGAAAAATTCTTAAAATGAATGGTTCAGACATGGGCCTCTAGGTCATTAATCACTTTGCATTTCCCAGATTCACTGGTGTCCAATCATACTAGTGTATGTCTTTAAAAAGTTATAGAGACCACATTGAATTGTGTACCATACAATAGTTTCTCCATTTGGACTAAAAAGTAAATAACAACAGATTTCTGAGGCTTATATATTTTATAAGTTAATATCATACTTGATTTTAAGAAGTGTCACGTTGGTATTAGTGAGTCATAGTAATAGGAATGTAAGGATTAAATTTAGTTGATGCCTTGGAAGTAGGCACCTATTGGAACAAGTTATCATTTTTTAAATCATTTTAAATGATTTCTAATTAAATGCATATAATACTAATACAATTATGCTGTTATTGGAGAATTATGAAGATGATCTATTTGTACATTTTAAGATATTCAAAATATCATAAAATAGTCTTTATTTTTATCATTAATATATGGAAATAAAAGTTAAAAGATTATGTAATTGTCTCCATATTAAATAAATTAAAATTTTGTTTAATATGAAAATTAATAGAAGTTTTAAAATGATTAAATTCAAGCAAAGGTACATCAAACATCAGAAGTACATTTGGAAAGCTAGAGTGTTTGTGTGTTCATTGTTTCATCTGTATTGTGGGAATATTAAATTTAAAACCAGTAAAATATGGGGCTGGACTCAAAGTGCTTGTCTACCATGTGAGAGGCCTTCAGTTCCATCCAAAGCAACACACATGTGAGTGCACACACACATAAACACACATACACACACGCATAAAAATTACCATGCAAATGATGTATTAATGTAGCAAGAGTATTCATCAGAAGGAATATTTTGGTTTAATTGGATAGACATGAAATATTTCTCTTTAGGTGCTTAAGAATCATAGTGTAAATTTTATGGTAGAAGTTGGAAGAATATTATTGAATAAAAGATTTATTTCTCCATTCAGCTCAGAGTTTTTTAAATTCTAAGATAGAAATTTTGCTTCCAATTTAAAATGCATGCTTTGCCTGAATTCAGCATTTCTTATTTAAAATCAGCATGTAGGTCAGAGGTTTTGCTAAAATAATCAGAGGGAAATCTTCCCTGTTTAAGCTCTGGAATGGGAGATTTGTAGTGGCATCCTAGAAAAGCAGTAAAAGTATATATTACTGTGTCCTTTGGCATCATGATGCAATATGTATAGGTGTGATTCTTAAATTTAAGACAATTCTTAAATTTAAAACAAAGCAACTTCTAATTCTCTTGATAACCTGAGGCATTTAAGTTTAGAGAAAATGTTATGAGCTCCTTGACTAAGAGCCTAATACAGAAACTATATTAAGAAAATGGAGCATACTCAGAAATGGAGAACTTCCCAAACTGCTATATCAATTCGAGGCAATCCCAATGGAAATTCCAGCAGCATATAGCACAGAACTCAAGAAAAATATCCAAAACTTCATTTGGAACCAGAAGAGACCTTGAATAGCAAAAGCAATTCTAGGCAATAAAAACAAGTAGGAAGTATTACAATCCCCAACTTGAAACTATTACTACAAAGGTACTGTGATAAAAACAGCATGGTACTGGCAAAGAAACAGAACTGAGGACCAGTTGAACAGATTAGAAGAAGCAGAAACAACCCCAGACACACTCAGCCATCTCATCTTCAACAAAGGAGCCAAAAACCCTCACTGGAGAAAAGATAGCCTCTTTAATAAATGGTGCTGGAAAAATTGGGTTTCAACTTGCCAGAGATTAAAACTAATCCTATATCTTTCAACATGCACTAAACTGAAATAAAAATGGATTAAAGATCTAAACATTACAACAGAAACGCTGAACTGGCTGGAATAGAGGTTAGTAGAACACTTGAAGAAATTGGTGTAGGAAAAGATTTTATGAACAAAATCTCAGTTGCCCATTAACTAGTACACACAATCAACAAGTGGGATCTCATCATATTAAAAAGCTTCTGCACAACAAGAGAAATCACCAGGAGCGTGAAGAGACAATGCACAATATGGGAAAAAAATTACCAGCTGTTCCTCAGGCAAAGGTTTCCTATCTAGAATCTATAAAGAACTTTAAAAAATCAGACCTCCCAAATTTAAAGACCCAATCCAAAAACGGGCATCTGAAATGAACAGACATTTCTCAGACAAAGAAGCAGAAATAGCAAATAAACGTATGAAACAATCTTCAACATCACTGATCATTTGAGAGATGCAAATGAAAACAATGATGAGATTCCACCTCACTCCAGAAAGAATGGCTGCTATCAAGAAATCAACCAATAACAAATGCTGGTGAGACTGTGGGGAAAAAAGAACCCTTCTCCACTGTTGGTGGGAGTGCAAACTGTTGCAACCACTCTTTAAATCAGTATGGAGATACCTCAAAAAACTAGGATTAGAGGTCCCATTTGACCCAGCCATTCCACTGTGGGGTATCTTCCCCAAAAGATTAAAAGAATCATACCACAAAGATATATATTTACCCATATTTATAGTGCAGTTTGTAACAGCTAAACCTTGAAAACAGCCCAATTGCCCATCAACTGGAGACTGGATAAAGAAGTATTTTTAATAAAATGTAGTACTACTCAGCCATAGAGAATGAGAAACTAGAGACATTTATAGCTAGGTGACTACACAGTGAGCTCATACTCTTAAGTGAAATAAATAGGACACACATGTGAAAATACTGAATAGTACCTCTGGTGTGAGAAACTGAAAGTGTAAATAAGGATCAAAATGTATAATAGATGGAATCAGCCCACTGTAGACAGGCAGGTCTGTGCACGCCCTACCGAGGTCCCCAGTCTCGCAGAAGATGCAGAATCACCCCACTGCAGACAGACAGGTCTGCCCACACCCAACCAAGATCCCAAGTCACGCAGAACATGCCAAATCAGCCTGCTGCAGACAGGCAAGTCTGTGCACCCCCTACTGAGGTCCCGAGTCACATGGAAGCCACAGAATCACCCTGCTCCAGACAGGCAGCAACCTGGTTCCACACTACAAAGATGCAGAGGACAACAGACCACCAGACCATGGTACTGAGTCCTGCTGCTCCTGGCCCAGAGGTAGGGGCTTCTGAGCTGCCGTCCCACTGCTCCTGGTCCAGAGGAAGGGCCTTTCCAGTCACCATCACTCCTGCTGCTCCCAGCCCAGAGGAAAGGGCCTTTGGGGAACCTTCTGTCCCACTGCTCCTGACCCAGAGGAAGGGGCTTCAGCCCTACCATCCCTCACACTGTTCCTGCCCCAGAGGTAGGGGATTCTGAGCCACCATCCAACTGCGCCTGGTCCAGAGGAAGGGGCTTCCCAGCCACCATCCCTCTTGCTGCTCCCAGGACACAGGAAAGAGCTTTTGGGCCACCATTCCTACTGCTGTTCCCAGTCCCACCTCTCCCAGCTCAGAGGAGGTAATCCATGCAGGCATAAACAGACCCCCGCCCCAGTAGAAATGGGAAAACATGTAAATAAGTCTCAAAACCAGACTTCCAGATCACCTACAGCAACCCCAAAGGGAAATGAGATGGAACACTCTGATACTCAACCACCTGGACCCACTGAACTGGCAACAAAAGGGGATCTGGAAAAAATGAAATCAGAAATAATTTCTCAGATAACAGGACAAATTGTGCCCCTAGTGCAAGACATGATTAATAAATCTAGAGAGGAGTTCAGGAACATGATGGAATCCCAACATAAGAAACAAATGGAATCCATAAAACAGATGCAAATAGATTTCCAGGACATGAAAAACTCCATTGAAAATTTATACAGTAGAATGAGCCAATGTGAGGACAGAATTTCAGATATAGAAGATAAGATTACAATTAATGACCAGAAAAAGAAAAATTGCTTCAAAATTATAAGGGAACATGAGAAATCAACCCAGCAGCTGCTAGATGATGCAAAGAATACCATAAGACTTATTGGCCTCAATAAAGAAACAGGAGAGAGTGGAGATGACATAAAAAATCTCTTCACAGAAATAATGGCAGAAAACTTCCCAAGCTGGGGAAAACAACTGGACATACAGATAAGTGAGGCATATAGGACTCCAAATAGCCTTGATCAAAAAAAATCTACACATAGGCATATAATTGTTAAGATTCCAGAAACACAACAGAAGAACAAAGTTCTCCAAGCAGTCAGAGAAAAGAAACAAATCACATACAAAGGAAAGCCCATCACAATCACAGCAGACTTCTCAACACAAACCATCAAGGCAAGAAGAGCTTGGAGTGACATATTCCAAGCCCTAAAAGAAAACAGCCTCCAACCCAGATTGATGTACCCTGCAAAACTATCTTTCAAAATGGATGGAGAAATAAGATACTTTCATGACAATGAGCACCTTACGAACTTCGTGAATACCAAACCAGCACTCCAAAGAATTTTACACAATATCCTAGGAACAGACATTGAGGATCACAACCCCAGGAAGCAAAGCAGAATCTGGCATGACAAGAAATTAAATGTAAAGGGAGGGAACTCAACAAAAAAAAAAGTCATGGAAATGACAAGTCAATACATTTCAGTTAT